>NC_058103.1:29188030-29491060 GCF_020171115.1 Neogale vison
TGCCTGAATGGACCTGGACTGTGGTGGCTGCTGGCCCAGAGGATGGGACTGGGGTTGTGGCTGGGAAGGATTGCAGTTCTGCCCCCACTGAAGGCCTTTGGTTTTCTTTAACTTTTTATCATGAAACATTTCCAAACATACACATAATCAGAAATAGTAGTACATCGGACTCCCAAATACCCATCACTTAGACTTAACATTCTGACATTTGCTTCATCTATTGGTGACTCATAGCACCAATACCACTATTATCTTGCCAGCATTAGTATCTCATTGCTTAACATCTTCTAGTACCCTTAATTTTGCCCATTTCCCTCACAGAAGTCTTTTTACTGTCCTTTGTTTGAATTAGGATTCTACACATTGCCTTTGGTTGGCATGTCTCTAGGCTCATTCATTCTGTAACACTTGCCCCTCCTTTTATTCTTTAAGAACATTTAGTTCATTGATTAATTAGTCAATATGAGAGACAACATGCATGTGGAAGGAGTGGCAGGCAGAGGGGGAAGGAGTGGGAGGCAAGCACACTCTGCATTAAGCCCAGAGGCTGGAGCCCAGAGCCAAGAGGGGACTTGATCTTATATCCCCGAGATCATGACCTAAGCTGAAAACTGGAGTTGGTTGCTTAACCAACTGAGCCATCCAGGTGTCCCTTGTCCCCCCTTTTAAAAAGCCATTCCTTTGTCAAAGAAACATGATCACTCGCCCTGTAAAAAGTCCAGCATTCTGGCTTTGGCCAATTGTGTTTTTGTGGTGTTGGTTCGGCCCATGCTTCTCTCCTCAATGCTCCTGTAAACGGGACGCTCTGGAGGCTTAAGAAGATTCTGATTTAGTGTCTGGGGAGAGAATGGATTCCTGAGTGATGCTGTGTACTTGTTGGAATCATGTCAGGAAGACGTTCTCTCTGTTTGTCTCATTTGGAGTGATGTTAAGACTGACCAATTGGGGCAGGCGCTGGAGCCTGACTTATTCTAGAATTCTCCGTGAATCTTCTCCCACTTTCAGTTTTAGCAGCCATAGACAGACCCGTTATTTCTTTATTTCATTAGGAGTTGCAATGGTGATAATCTAATTTCATCATTTCTTCTGCTTTTTTTTTTTTTTTAAATTTTTTGGCTCTAACCCTTCTATATAGAGGAAAGTTCTTACCTCAGCTATTTGGTTATCTTGAAGATGAGTTTTTTTTTTAAGATTTTATTTATTTATTTGACAGAGAGAGATCACAGGTAGGTAGAGAGGCAGGCAGAGAGAGAGAGAGAGAGAGAGAGAGAGGGAAGCAGGCTCCCCGCCAAGCAGAGAGCCCGATGTGGGACTCGATTCCAGGACCCTGAGATCATGACCTGAGCCGAAGGCAGTGGCTTAACCCACTGAGCCACCCAGGCGCCCCCTTGAAGATGAGTTTTACAGGAAAGACACAATAAGTGCTTGATTCTCTCTCTTCAATGATCAGTTTTTCAAGTTCCACCGTCAACTTGATGTGTAACCATCATAATGTAGAGTTCGGCTTATTTCTTTCAGTTTGGTGTCCAATTAAAAAAATTTAGAGATACTTTGAACTTTTTTTCATTTTTATATACTTGATCTCAAGTCAAAACTATAAAACAGGGTATATTCAGAAAGATCCCTTCTAGCTTTGTTTGCTTCCCTTGTTTTTATTAGTTTTGGGGCATTCTTTAATCATTTCTTTTTGAAAGTATAAACAAATACATACGTTTGTGTACATGTGTATTTCCCCCGTTCTACACAAAAAGTAGCAAACAATTCACTCTGTTCTGTATCCTCCCTTAGCAACATGTCTTGGAAATTGCTCCATAACATCGTTTAGAGATAATCCTCCTTCTTTTATAGCTGCATAGTACTCCATTATATGGGTGAACATAATCTTTTCAACATATTCCCTATTGATAAATATTTGGGCTATTCCCAGTCTTTTTCTTTTTGCTCTTACAAATAATACACCAATGAATGGCCCTCTGCCCTATATCATTTTTTATTTCTTTCAGTGTGCTTTTGGGACAGATTCCTAAAAATGGGATTACTGGATCAAAAGGTAGATGCATATCCAACTCTGCTAGATATTGCCAAATTCTCAATAGAGATAGCATATTTTTGCTTTCCCATCAGTATTATATAAGAGTGCCTATTTCCCTAAGGCTTATCCAACAGAGAATGTTGTTAAATATTGGAGTTTTGCCCATATGATAGGTAAGCAGTGGTATCCTGTTTTAGTTTTAATTTGCATTTTTCTATTTTCATAAGTTCAGTAGCTGTTTGCATTTTTTCCCCCGGGAACTGTCTATTCACATCTTTCACCCATTTTTCTACTTCATATTTTCAGGGATATTAACTCTTTGTAGTAGGTTAAAAAATAGTCCCCCAGTTTAGCATTTTCCTGTGTTTATGTTTTTTTTTTTAAAATATGAACACATTTAAAAGGGTTTTTTTTTTTAAAGATTTTATTTATTTATTTGACAGAGAGAGAGATCACAAGTAGGCAGAGAGGCAGGCAGAGAGAGAGGAGGAAGCAGGCTCCCTGCTGAGCAGAGAGCCTGATGTGGGGCTCGATCCCAGGACCCTGGGATCATGACCTGAGCCGAAAGCAGAGGCTTTAACCCACTGAGCCACCCAGGCACCCCCTAAAAGGGTTTTTTAAAAAAAGATTTTATTTATTTGAGAAAGAGCAAGCTAGAGAGAGAGAGAGGGAGAGGGAGAGAGCGTGTGCACAGGAGGGGGAGGAGCAGAGGGAGAAGCAGACTCCCCGCTGAGTAGGGAGCCTGAGGTGGAGCTTGATCCCAGGACCTCAGGATCATGACCTGAGCTGAAGGCAGATGCTTAACCGACTGAGCCACCCAGGTGTCCCTAAAAGCTTTTTTTTTTTTTTTTTAATATAGTAAGTTTACTATTGTCCTCATTGCTTCTGGGTTTCTAGTCATAATTAAGAAAATGTTTTTCCAATCATAGGTTATAAAGATTATTCATATTGTTTTTGTTTTTACAATTAGATTTCTAATTTAAATGGAATTTATCCTGGCGTACAGTGTTTGTCTGGATCTAATTTTATCTTTTTCTGTATGGCTATCCAGTTGTTCCACATGACTTATGAAATATCCTTCTTTGTCCCCACTTACTTGAAATGCTGCCTTTATCACATATTCATTTTCCATAAGTACTTGGGTCTATTCCTGGATCTTCAATCCATGTACCAGAAATAGATATATCCATATTTATGCACCAATACTACACTGTTATAATTATAGAGGCTTCAAAATATGTTTAATATCTTATAAGGCTAGGACTCCTTATTACCCTCTTTTTTTTTCTAGTTTTCTTTTTTCCTGGTTACGCTTACTAGCTTTCTTCCATGTGAATTTTATAATCAAACTTTAATGCTCCAGGGAAAAAAAAGATGTATTTTGGGAGGGGAGAACCCCATTAAATTTATAAATCAACTTATGGAGAATTGACATTTTTACAATGTTGAACTTTTCCACCAAGAACATGGTATACACATCAATTTGCTCAAGTGTATATATTTGCATTTCAGGAACTTTAAAAATTCTCCTCCTATAGATTTTACACATTTCTTGTTAAGTTTATGTCTAAATATTTTATTTCAAGTTTTGCTGTTATACATGGAGTCTGTTCTTCTGTTTCTTCTTACAATTTTTTATATTTATGAAGATGACTGGTTTATGTGTGTTGATATCTTTTTAAGATTTTTATTTATTTGAGAGAGAGAATGAGCGGGGGGCAGTGGACAGAGGGAGAGGAAGAAGCAGATTCCCCGCTGAGCAGGGAGCCTGATGCGGGTCTGGATCCTAAGACCCTGGGATCATGACCTGAACTGAAGACAGATGCTTACACGACTGAGCCACCCAAGTGCCCCATGCATGGTGATTTTATTATCTTACTGCTTACTAAATTCTCATTGTTTATATCAGTTTCTCCATATTCTTTTGGCTTTTTCAGGTATATATACAGTCATATCTGCAAGCAGATAGTTTTTTCTTCCTTTCTGATTACTATACCTCTATTTATGTTCTCGTATCTAATTGCATTGGCTAGTACCTCCAACACATGTGAAATAGTCAGTATGTGCTATTTTAAATGTGCTGTTGTTTTTTTTATGTGCTATATTTTACTGAAGATTTTTCTGTGTTCATAGGTTGAAATTGACAGGGCCTGTTTTTTTAAACCCTTCTGTGGTACCCATGGCATGTCACGTGTGGGTGACAGCATGAACTACAAAGAGGCTCAGGAACTTCACTTTGCATCTTCTGTCTTTTCTTCCATGCTTGCTGGTTGGTTGTTGCCCTCTTTGCCTTTGTTTCATTGTCCATTGTTTTTACAGTCCTTTCCATTCACCCTCATGTCTACTTCTGTTCTTTCTCCTTCCTAGAGATCAATGACCTTGGTGGTGTTGGGGCAGTGAACGTGCCTCCGACTCACATGAACCAACCTGGCATTGAATCACGGCTCAGCCGCTTGCCAGTTCTCTGACTTTGGGTCAGTCACAGAACCTTTTCTAGCCTCAGCTTTCTTATCTGTAGAATGGGAATGATAATAATGCCTTACTTTACAGGATTGCTGATAAGACAACACAATTAAAAGAGCCCAATTAACACAATTAAAGAGCCCAATTAAGAGGGTTGCGATAGCTGCTCAACACACCTGTTACTTTCTCCTGGGCACAGACTTAGATAACGTTTTCCACCTTTCTTTGCAGTTGTGTGTGTCCACATTCCTGTGTGCTAGCCAATGGAATATGATCAGAATGTGTGCCACTTCCAGGTAAGGCCGATAAAATAAATCCCACAGTTAATTGTTCATGCTCCTCTTCCTTCTGCGAGTCTGATGTGGATGAGCAAGGCAAGGATGACGGAGCTGCAATGTGGAAGGGGGCTGGGCCCCCCATCATGTGAAGGTGAGTTTTTTGGACTTTATGTGAACAAATAATACATTTCTAACACATCGAACCCATTGTCCATTTCGGACTTTGCTTGTCATGGCACCTAGCATTACCCTAATTAATACCTTGCTCAACAAACACGACTTCTTCCTCTCACTTCTCCCTCTTCTCGTCCCTCATGACCCAGCTCAAAATGTCAGCTCTCTGGTGAGACGTTCTCCAACCTCCTCAGGCAAAATTAATGAGTCACTCTGTCTCTGTGTTCCCAGGGAACTTCCAAGCCATGACCCAGGCACAAACTGGGTTGTGAATTCTTTGTTTACACTTCTTCTAGAGGGGCCTGGCCCAGAGCTGGTATTCAGCAAGGGTCAGAGAACTATGTGAGGAATGAGTAGAGTATCCAGATGCCTCAGATGCGCTTGCTGAATAAAGACTGAAGGCTGGATAATGCCTGCAAAAGGGTGTGGCAAACACACTGACCTTCTCATCTAACCTCAAGTCTCAGAGCAAACTGTTGGCATGGTTCTACCTCTGGGTCACTGCCCGGGAAAGCTCTCAGTAAAGGCTCCTCTTTTTGCATTAGTGCAAGTGATGTAGGTTGCATGGGCCCTTCATTTCCTACCACATAAGGTTCACGTCTTGGCTGTGTCCGGAACTGGCTCTGTGGCCTTGGACATGTCAAACACACATGTGCCCCCACACACATGCACACACATATACAGAGAGCTGTTTCTGGGAGTGGGGAGACCACTTCTGACCTTCCCCAGGTGGGCCTAGGGAAGATGAGATGCAGGGAACTGAGGCTAGGGGAGGCAGCTTCTCGGAGGGCTCAGGTCAGCAGATTTCTGAAATGCCAGAATCAGTGGCCTAGGACTCGGCTCCCCCTGCCTTGGTCAGCTTAGCCTGTCAGTCTTGCTGCTCCCAAATCTCCCACATGAAGACTCTCTGAAACCTTGTGTTTGGAAGAGGTCCACGGGCTGAGCACTACCTCACAAGTCATACAGAATTCAGACAATACTGAGAATACCATAGTCTAATTGAACTCTAATTTTTTTCAGGAATTTTACTTTAATAATACTTTTACAGCATGACATATCAAAATCTTTTAAAAATGTTTTATTTTTCCTCATTTATTTTTGATGCCCTTGTTTGCTGTCATCTTTAGCACTTGTTGGGCCTCCTGTTGGAGGATCCAAGAGGTAAGTGACACTAGTCTTGAAGCACCTTGAAAACTATGCATCCCCAGTATCCATGGGAGTGGAGCCCAATTCCCATCCATGTGGGTAGGCGCTAATACTTTCCGTCACACATGACTGGAAAGGAGCCAGGTCTCAGAGCTGTAGCACCTCTCCTTAGTTTCTTTGGTGCCTGGAGGAGGCAGGAAGTCTTGCAAGCTGCTGAGTGTGGGGGTGGGAGTGCGACGAAGGGCGCTGGGGATGGGGACCGGCGGGGAATGGAGAGGCTGAGCTGGGAGGAAAACAAGTAGGGAGGGGCCTGTGGAAAATGCCACCTGCGTCATCTCTTGCACTCTGGGTGTGGCAGAAAAATGTGGAATAAGCCCAGGTGCTTCTTGATGCAGGGACCTCAGAGAAGTTCCTTGGGACAGCAACTTGATGGGATGGGGAAGGGGGCTTGGTACTGGGAGCAAGGAGCCCCTGGTTGGCCTTGGAGCCTTTCTTCTGATATCTCAATAGGAACAGTCAAGAAGAAGATTTAGAAAACATGGACTTTAGAGTCAGATTGCCCAGATCCAAATCTGGGCTTCATCATGCACTAGCTCCATGTCCTTGGGGAAATCATCTAACATTTCTGAGACAAGAGTTGGGCCAGACTGGAAGGGATCAAAAAGCCAACTAGTCTAGCAGACTTGTTTTACGTATGATGCTCCTGAGGTCCTGCGTGAGGAAAGAGCGCTCCAAGGAGCTCTCCAAGAGTCCTAGCTAGTAGGAGGTAGAGTTGGAGCCTGAACCAAGGACTTCTGACTCCCATCCAAGTACTTAGTCTAGCCTGTCACTGTGAACATTGGGCACAAACAACATCCAGCCACCAATCCCCCCATTTAACCATTCATACACTCGCTCATTCATCATCCTTCCACAAACCCACAGGCTCCTTCACTCAACCCTTCATATAAATATGCCATCCATCACCAATCTGCTGTCCATCTATCCACCCATTCATCACCCATCTGTCCACTTTATCCAACCATTCCTTTGCCACCCACTTACCCACCATCCTTTCCATCATCTCTCTATCCTCTCATCTTTCCACCCATCTTTCCATCCAGCCATCACCACATCCATCAACTCGAGCTGGGGGGTGGGTGGAATGACTGTTGGGTATGTAACCCCAACAGTGTTTGCCATGGGATGTGAGAAACTGCAACTATTACCTTTAAAACGTGTATCTCTAATTCAGTTCAAAGTGGTTACTGAATTGCTATTAAGGTCACAGTGTTGTGTTAGCGTTGCTGGCTAGAGGTAAGAGTTCAGAAAAACACTCCATTAAATAGAAAACATTTCATCCTAAAGAAGTATGACAACTAAAAGCAATTCAAGGCCTTGGGTTGGATCTTGGACTGGGAAAATAAAATAACTACAAAGGACATTATTGGGACAGTTGATAAAATTCTAATATGAACTGTGCAATAGATCATAGGATATTGCTGGAGTGTTTGATTTCCTGATTTTTGTAACTGTGCTGTAGTTACATAAGAGAATGTCCTTTTCTTTAGCAAACTTACACAGAATTATTTAGAGTAAAGGAGGATAATATTTCCAACTTACTTGCAAATTATTAAAGAAAAAGATATTTATATATATATAAAATGTACATATAAACATTGTAATAGGTAGTATAAAATATATTTATAGATAAAATACATCAAAGATTATTTTATATATCTTATATATTACACATAAATATATATAATAAATATATTTTAATATTTTATACAATAAACAATAATTATATATAATAAATATATTTTTATATTTTATATAATAAATATATATTATAAATATTTTATGTGTTATACATAAATATATTATAAATAGATATATTTATAGAAAGAGAGAGAAAGCAAACAAATGGAGCAATTAGTGAATTTTGGTAAAAATTGGTGAATCTTAGTGAAGTATAGAAGGGAGAACCTAGTATTATTCTGGCAAATTTCCGTTTGAAGTGATATAAAATGATTAGAAGTCAGTTCTTAAATGCACAGTCCCTTTCTCCTGGAGCTTACTGTCAGATGAGGGAGGAACCCACAGGAAACCCAAATACATATGAAGAGGACAAGACCTGTTAACCCATGAGCATTCATGTTCCCTTTTCACCCCAAGTACTGTATACAATAAAGAACTAGAGGGGAGAGAATGGGAGAAAAACCACAGCGGTGGGGCCAGGAAGAATTTGTAGAGAAGGCTGGTGAGAGCTGTAACTCACCAAGGTGCGGAGACCTTAGGGGTGCCAAAAGAAGCTCCTGAGAAGTCCGCTATGGATTATGAATTTGATTGTTTTCCAAGAATTAAAAAACAAGGATTGAATTCTCTTTTAAAATTACTTTCGAGGGGCACCTGGGTGGTGCAGTGGGTTGAAGCCTCTGCCTTTGGCTTGGGTCGTGATCTCAGGGTTCTGGGATCGAGCCCCACATCGGGCTCTCTGCTCAGCAGGGAGCCTGCTTCTCCCTCTCTCTCTGCCTGCCTCTCTGCCTACTTGTGATTTCTGTCTGTCAAATAAATAAATAAAATCTTTTAAAAAAGTGAAATAAAATTACTTTTGATTGCCAGATTTTGTCTGAGTACAACTTCATGGAAAGACTGATTCACATGGAGCCCTGCATTTTATCAGGTTGCAAATGTATAATTCTTCTCCATCAGTTAGTACTACAGTAAAGAGATCATTGGGGAATGGATTGGTAGAGAAGCTCTACCTCCAGTAGTCATTGGAAGATGTTGGGGCTAGAGTTTGAGATTTATGTGGCAGCTGGCTAGGCAGAGAGGAAGAGGAAAGCTTGGGAATCCAGGTGAGATTGGAGAAGCCCCACACTAGACTTTTTTACCTACCTATATTTCACTCAATCCATTCCAAGTCCCACTTACTACTTGTCATTTTACAGATAAGGAAACTGAGTCATAGAGTGACTCACCCACACCACTGGTAAATGGCAGAACCAAGAACTGCCTGACTCCAAAGACCTATGATGGCATGCTGCCTCAGGAAGTTGCAGGGCCCAAGGAGATGTAGAGAGAGATAAGGTGGGGATGGCTCAGAAGGGAAAGGCCTTGAATGCTAAGAAGATTGGCTCAGACTTTCCCAATAGATTTCCAGAAAACTACTTAGCAGGGAAGGATTCTGGTGGATAAGGGATGTTAAGAATTGGAATCAGGGCTTTACAGTCTTATCCAGCCACCCGAGTGGTGGTGACAAAGAAGGCCACCTCTTACAGGACCTGCTTGGAAGACCCCCCTTGTCCTGATTGGGTCTTGTCAGGGTAGGAACAGCTTCTTTCACCGTGACACCTGATACATTTACATTCAGAGAGGAGGATATGTGATTCTGTGTGGGCAGACTCCAGTTGTGAACTTGCCAGCTGCCACTTCCTGTTCTCACCTGCTGCAGGATGGGGTGGGGTGGGGTGGGGGAAACAGGCCACCTAGTCTCCTTGAAGAATGGGTGATTATTGGACGCACACCAGCTGCTCATTCATCCAGTTTCCTTCTGTCTGGTGACTTGGACAGCACCGCTTGTTCAGACTAGGCCCTTCCTAGATGGCCATAAAGACTGAGCATGTGACAGAAGGGGCCAAGAGAAGGCTGAGGTCTGGGGGAATGACTCAAGGGCAGAATGAGGGGAATAGTGAAAAGGAGAAAAAAAAAATCACTTGGTGTTTCAGCAAAGTATAAATAGAGTTTTCTTGACTGGGCCAGATCTCTCTCTCCTGTCAGCTGGAGGAGGACTCTGATGAGGCCCCACAGGATGGCTGATCCATGAGCTAGAGAGAGCCTGGGTCTCTAGAGGACAGTGAGGAGGACAGCTAACCAGCCTGCTGTTGGTTGTTCAGGACAGTGTGTGCTGAATGCCTGAATGCCAGCTCAGGACTGGTGTGAGCAGAGCAACTTCTGTTGTAGGGATGTGTTACATGTTTGGACCTATTTGTTATAGCAGCTAGTCTACACATACCCAGACTGAATCATCTAGGTGCCATGTAAAGAGCACCCTATTCCTGGCTCTGCCACCAATTCCCTCTGTCATCTTGGATCAGCCACTTTTTTGGGCCTCGAGTCACCACCTGTGAGAAAAGAGGATCGGTTAGGTGATTTCCAAAGTCTCTTCTATCCTGTGATTCTCTCTTCTAAATGGTGAGCAGTCATTCTTGAGAACAGAAACCCAGCCAAATATTTGACAAAATGCCTCACAACATCCTTACTGATAAGATGGCGCAAAATGGAACCTTTCAGGTAGGTGGAGATAAGTCACAGCTGAGAGATTAATGGTGCCCAGGGAGCATTGGTTAGTACATCAATAACAACCTGGAAGGGAGGTCTCTAGTGACATTAGTAATTTGGATGACTACAAAGAAAGGAAGCTGAACAAGTATATGGAAAACACGAAGCTGGGGGGCTTATAGACGGATGAGACCCTCAGGGTTCAAATAGTTTTTATAAGGCAAGAGCTTGTGACAAAGACAACAAAGGGAAATGAAGGAAGGTAATGTGAGCCCGGTAGAGCTCAAGAGCTGGGGAAGGTTGTCTTGGCAACAGGCCTTAGCAACAGGCTGTGCAAAAGTGACCTGGGCATTTTTGTTGAGCGCAGGTTCTCTTGGAGCCAATCCCAGGCCATTGCTGCTGAAACTCCATGGCCTCTGTGGCTGCACTAAGTCTCAGGAGGGGCAAGGGAGCAGTCCATCCTGAAGATCAGGCCATACCTGGGGTCTCCTGTGCCAAGTAGGGGACCACTGATGCTTTAGAATAGAGGTCAGAAAACTCTTTCTGTAAAGGGCCATGTGGTAAGTGCTTTAAGCTCTGTAGCACAAAAGCAGTCATAGCCAGTAGTAAACGAATGAATATGACTGTATCCCAATAAAAGTTTATTTACAGAAATAGGTGGCAGGCAAGATTTGGCCCTTGGGCCATAGTTTTGCCAGCCCCTACTTCAGAAATAGGACAGACAAACATCACAGTATAGTACAGGTTCCTGAGGTTGAGGCGTATATGGATTGGTAAAAGAACTGGGTGGGATGCAGTGTGGAGAGGTAGTCATGCCTTATCAGTGGTCCCAGAGGAGAAAGAAGAATGAAGGGAAGTTACAGAAGGCTTATTTTCATTCATGTCGGGGAAGACCCTATAAAACAACAAAGGGGTAATCCCGTATCATCAAGGTGTGCAAGCAGAGGCTGGAGGGATGGAAGAATTGGGCTTGGCGTTCTTTAATGTCCGGCTTTGCTATGCAGGGAAAAGTTTTCTGCCTCCCGTGATGGCCCTGTTTTCCCATCCTTCCCAGTACTCAGTGCTGAGTTGCTGCATCCTGCCCGCACAGCAAGACATAAGTAATACATTGGAGATACAACCACCATCCCTTTGATCACAAGGCTCCAGGAGTCGGAGAGGCATTTGTAGGGCTGGCTTGATTGGAGACTTGTGGAAGAGACCCCTGCAGGCTGGAGAGGCCTCTGGCGGCAGATATGTTTCCCTACCTGCATAGGAGATAGAAAGCTCAAATGGGGAGCCTGGCCTGGGACTGAGCGTTCAGAACTTGGTCAGTCCTCCCTCTGACCAAAATGATGGAGGAGATTGGATGAGTTATGGTCCTTCTGAGCATAAGCATCTTGGGGCAAGGACATGACCACCGATAGACGGAAGCACAAGCCTCCACATCAGTTTTGGCTGGCTCCTGGAAGGAAGCTCATGAATAGAACTGGGATTTCCAGGTTTCTCGAGGCAACATTCTGGATCCACTCCCTTCAGTTCTGTAAAGTTGTGACTGAGCTTGGAGAGGTCTGATCATTGAATCTCACCGTAAACCTGTGAAATGGAGGTTACCACCCGGGGGTTTGGGTTGCTAGCAACAGAAACCCCGACTCAAATGGCCATAGTAGAGAAGTAACTGACTCATCACCAAGGGCAGGAGGCCTCCAAGTTAGTGAGGGGCTGCTCAGCTAAAGGAATCACCGATTCCAAGTGGCTTACATTGATAAAGAAATGCATCCATTATCTTGGCCACAATATTCAGTAACGTGGGACCTCCACCTCCCTGGCCACAGCTGATTGGACGAGAGGGAAGCAGGAGACTAAGAGCAGCTAATCAGTAGCCTGGTCAGCAGCCAATGGAATAGTCTGGAGGCGGAGCTCTGCCCAATCAGGGTGCCAGCAATTAAGAGATCCAGGGTGGATTTTGAGAATTTGATCTACAGAGTTGGATAGAGTGTGGGATAGTCCCTGAGGGATCTGAAGGCAAAAGTCCAACCAAAATAGTGGATAGAGGGAAATGGGCCAGAAGGACGCAGAAACCAGGGGGAGGGAAGAGCAGGCAGAGTCAGCCTGGAGAGGAGTCGGCCATCTTTAAAGTCCTGAATAGGGGAGTCTCTTTCCCCAGAGCTGAAGCAGGTCTTCCCCAATCTCTACTTTGTTCTGGTCTTTTTTTTTTTTTTAAGATTTTATTCATTTATTTGGGGGAGGGAGAGAGTATGAGTAGGGGGAGGAGCAGAAGGAGAGGGACAAACAGACTCCCCACTGTGGGGTTTGATCCTAGGACCCTGAGATCACTACCCGAGCAGAAGTCAGTTGCTTAACTGATTGAGCCCCCCAGGTGTCCCTGTTTTGGTCTTTATGAGCTTGTTTGAATTGGTGTATTTGCTGCTGCCACAGTATCTTTGAATATGGCTACCATCAGCCTCTCACTGTGGCCTGGGAGGTTTTGAGGAGAGAAGTGAATCCTCTGGAATGCTAAGTAATTCTTGTGTGGGGTCATGATGTGGCATAGGCCAGGGTTCTTGGGGTTTCTCTCGCCCCAAGGTAACCCAGGAGGAATGAGGGGGTGCTGGAAATGACACCCAGGTCTCTGGCCTCCCGGACCTCCCAATGCCATGTGTGAACTGGAGAGTGTGAGCAGTTGGCCAGTAGTGCGAGGGAGGTGTGGTCACCAGGAAGGTCAATGTAGGGTGCAAACAGAGGGAAGGGGGAGGTGGGGAATGTCTTTGGGGGGAGTGTCCAGAGAATAAACATATGCGCCTGTGTTCACTGTCTGCCTCCCCCCACCCCGCCCGATTTCATTAGCAGCACCTGGAGTTTTTCAGACCAGGGAGACCATCCAAACACCGTAGAGGCTGAGGATACAGTCACAAGTCCAGCCAAGCTCCTGAATCTGCCATTTACTGTGTGAGCTGGTAAGTCACCTGAGTTCCCTGGGCCTCCACTTCCCCATCTGTAAAATGGGGATGATGAAGGAACCTACTGCACAGGGTGGGAGGCTTACATGAGTTCACATGTGTCAAACATTCGAAATGGTGGCTCCATAAATGTTAGCCCCTTCTCCTAAGAGCCAGGGCTCAGGAAGAAGAGTGAGGCAAGAGGGATTTAGAGAAAGGAGAAAAAGATGCAGAGAGAAACACTGAAAGAGGAAGGGAACAAAGAAGGCAAAGAGGAAATGGGCCCATTTGGGTGCAGGCTTTGCCCATTCAGCTCCGCTCCTTTTCTTATTCTTCCCTCCCCCATATAATCTCCCTGGAATTCTGAGGAATTCTGTCTCCGTCTCCCTCCCCCTCCCTGTAGTTGCCATGGAGACAGAAACCTGGACCCAGTGGAAAGTTCTCTGCTTGGCAACGAGGCTGCAGCACCCTGCCTTCCGCCTGCCTGCCTGTGCGTGGGCGGCCAGCTACAACTGCTTCCAGATTTGGGGCCAGCTCGGCCTCTCTGTGGAGACCCAGCCCTCCCTCCATCAGAATCTAGGATGGGGGCTGGTGTGTGACTGGTTCCAAAGGTCCTCGGAGAATATCTAGCTCATCCCTTTCCTACAGCTGGGACATTGGGGCAGTGCGTGGCTTGGATGATTTGCCCAAGGTCACTCAGGCCTCCTGACTTGCCCAAGTCCTGTCTCCTGGGCTTAGCTTCGAGTCCAGCCGTCGTGGTGCACCTGAGGACATCACAGATGGGAGTAGCTACATGACAGGCCAGCCCCAAAGAACAGGCCAGCTGCTGAGAGCCGGTGGAGGGGGCACAGGAAAAGAATGGGAGCCTGGGGAGAAAACGACTGCCTCCACTTCCCCCACATATAGTGGTAGGTGGGGTTTATTGGGGTGCCGTGTTTGCTTGCTTCTCAACAGCCCTGATTTCCAACTGAAGTGAGAAGTTCACAAAGCCAGCCTTCAGCTTCCTCTCTAGTGTTCCCTGGGAGAGTCCTATTGCCCATCTCGGCCCCCTCCACCCCCGCCCTTGCCCTTCCTCCTAGACTGAGCTTTGGTCCCCAGCAGGAGGCAAGCTGCCCCTGTCAGGGTTGGTAGGTCTTGATTTAACAG
The DNA here is from genome assembly GCF_020171115.1 of Neogale vison. Classification (NCBI taxonomy): domain Eukaryota; kingdom Metazoa; phylum Chordata; class Mammalia; order Carnivora; family Mustelidae; genus Neogale; species Neogale vison. The sequence goes on from NC_058103.1 coordinate 29,202,451, forward strand.
GGAATCTCCTACATTTCACCTCCCCATGTGATTTCTTCTGTGGACCCCATGTTGTCAAAACATTTGTCCCTTGAGCAAACAGCCTTTATTGAGTAATTGCATACCATAGTCCATTTTTTTTTTTTAAATCATCAAAGCCCTGTAGAAACCTGGCTTTGACTGTCTCAGAAGCAGAGACATGGGGCTTGTGTGGTTATGTGGTAGATATGTGAGACAGTTCCAAGAACTGAAAACTGACACTAGCTCAGGGCTTATGGTCCCCACCTCTCAGAATTTGGCAGAAGGTTCCTTGGTGACAATTGAATTTCCCCCAGTTCCTATAAGTCTACCCCAGAAGATAGGATGTAGACTTTCTTGGGAGCTCTGGTCAATGATCAGATCGAGGCCAGGCTGGGTCATATCATGTCTACCTGCACTTCCCATGAACCTTGACTATGTAGACATTTAAGATTACTGTTGAGAATCCAGCTCATGGAATACAGTGCCCCCCCCCATTTTCTGGTAACCTGACTTGGAGATATAACTATGTATTGGAGCAAAGGCCTTTCTTTGTGCAATTTTAGTGGCTAAAGAAACTATTATCCAAAGAATAGAATAGGCTGGAAGATTCCCTGGGAGATAGATTTAGTCCAAGGTCCTCATTACACAGAGGTGTGAACTACAGTCTAGAGGGGGCAGTGATGGCATGGATAGGGGATGGGTACCAGGTCCAGGTTTCACCTCCATCACTCCTGAACTAGGTGGTTACAAAAGAATTGCATCATTTTTCTGAGCTTCAATCTTCCCACCTATAAAATGGGACCCCGTTTATCAACCTTTGTTAATTCCTCCACCAGGTTTTGTGTTCCTTAGGGTAAGGACCATGTCAACCCCTTATTTCTCTCCACAATACTAGAACAGAGAGACTGACATAGTAGTTCTGGTTTAACCAAAGGGTGAGAACAAACATGAAGGCATTTCTTCCCCAGACTGTTCACTACACATTCATCTCATTCATTAACTCATTTATTTTTTTAATCAAAATTTATTGTCACTGCTTATGTGTGGGAGACAGACTGGGAGCTTAAAATAGGTTGATGGGGTTTGGACAGGTGGTTCTTACACACTGGAATATGGGAAGTACAGAGTATTATGTGAACACAAAGGAGGAAATCACCGTCAGATTTTCAGAGCCCAAAGAAGACTTCCCTGAGGAGGTAACAACTCAGCGAAGACCTCGAAGATAAGAAGGTTTAATAAAAGCAAAAGAAGCAGAATTATGTTCCAGGGAAGATAAATATAAACTGCATGAGGAAGAGTCCTGTGGGGCCACACAATTCCCCTCTCTCCACCTCTATTTCTCAAAGAATCAATCTCATCCATAGCAAAGACCAGCGATGTGGTTCAGGACCACGGAGAGCACCACAGAACCCTTCTAGCCACCATTTTGGTCTTGCTAATTCTAAGGGGCACAGCTCAGGCTAAGACCTGAGATGAAGAAAGGCAGGGTCTTTGGGGATTTGGGAACCCCCAGACTGGGTGCAAAGGAAGGAGAGTCTGGGAGACTTGCTGAGGTTCAGGGTACCAACTGTTACTTCTCCAGCTGGGTGAAGGCTGTAGTCACAGAGCAAGGGGAGCCTGGTGAGCAACTCCTAGGTCTGGGAGCCCAGGAGCTCTGTTGGCCTCAAGAGAAACAGTAAGATAATTGAGACAAGTAGTTCTCAACTGTTTAGAATCAGAAATCCCCTTGAGAATGATGAATAATAATATATTTAGAAACATAACTTAAGTAAATTATATGGCATGTCAGAAGGTGGCAAATGCTGGGGGGAAAAGGAAAACCATATTCCCCCCAAAAATGCTCAACTGAACCTAAAATTTTGGCACGATTCAGGAGGCTTTTTATTTTGCACACACCAGATCTTAATGGATATAGTTAAGAACCAGTCCCTCCCCAGTGTATAATTCACTCTGCATAAGAGTAGGAAAGTGGAGAAAGGAGAGGTGGAGAAGGAAGCTGGCCGGAGTTTGCCTCAATCCCCAAGCCCAGTATGAGCCCGTGCTCCCTGACCAGCTTCTAGGGACTCCCAATTCCCAGCCCCTGATTTGCTTGTAGCCCCAACTTTTCATTATCATATTTATTAATTGAACACCTATGTCAGATCAGTCACTGTTCTAGATGTTTAGGATACATCAGTGAGCAGAAAAAGTAAAGTCAGTATCCCCATAAAGTTTATATTCCAGTGGATGGAGACAGATAATAAACAATAAAATAATGAAATTACATGGTATGTTAAAAGTGGTAAATGTTATGGAAAAAGAAAAAGGAAAAAACAAACAAATCTAGCAGGGTAAGAGGAATTGAGAATATGCAGGACAGGCTAGGAAGTAGAGAGACAGTTGCAATGTCAAATATGGAGGTTATAGTGGGTATCTCTGAGAAAGTGAGCCCTGAGGAAAGGTGTGAAGGGGTTGAGAGACTCAGCCATGCATACATGAGGTTTGGGGAGCTGAGAGAGTCTCTAGGCAGAGGGAACAGCCAGTGCAGAGACTGTGTTGAAGAAAGAGCAGGGAGGAGTCAGGGAGGAGGTGAAAGGGACAGTGGGAGTCCAGATGGTGGGGAAGTTTGCACCAGGTTGTAGCCAGGGCAGTGGAGGGAGCAGGCAGATTCTGGATTGATTCTGAAGGCCAAAACAAGATTTGCAGAAGGATCAAACATAGGATGAAAGAGAAAGAGAAGAGTCAAGTACGACTGGAGTTTTAGCCTGAGTCTCTGGAAAAATGGCGTTGCCATCAACTGAGATGGGGAAAGATGTGGACAGAGCAGGTTTGGGAGGACAGAACAAGAGCTCAGTTTTGGCTATGTCTTTTTTGAGACATTCATTGGACATCCCACTGGAGACACTGAGGAGGGATTGGAAATACGATTCTGGATTTCATAGCCCAGGATGTCTGAAATGGAACGAGGCTGTAAGAGGCTGCCTGAGTCCAGGTCCCCATCAAAGCCAGCAGAACTCATCCACACATTTCCATGTCTCTAGGCCTGGGTCATTGCTGTCTGCCAGGACAGCCCCTGTGTGCCTGAATAGTTCTGACAGAGAAGTTCTTCCTACACTGAGCAGACTTGCATCCCAGGGTCTCAGGACCACAACAGATGCTTAGTTCAAAGACACTGTGACTTCCAGGTGTAAGAGAGAGGTAAAGAGGACTTTTAAGGGTTCTTGATATCTTCTTGGTGTCTGCAATCCTTTGTAAGATCAGTTTTCTCTAAGACACCTGGGGGCTTTCCAATATGTGCTCCCTTTCTCTTAAGCTGGCTATGGTGGGCTCTGCTCCTGCCATCAGAGACCTCTGCCCAGTCAAGTCAAGTACTGACAGAAGGGCTGTGATGATTCAGTGAAAGAGAAGATGTCAAATGCTTAGTCCAAGCCTGGTGCAGGGAGGTGCTAGGTACAATGAAATAGTCACCTGTGCCCCCAGAAGCATCCAAAAGGACAGTGATCAGAGAAAACCCTTAAGTGAAGTCTTAAGAGGTAGGTAGGAGTTAACCAGGTAAAGAGGAGGATGAAGGCACTCCCTGTCCCCAAGCCATCTCTTCTCATACTGAGCATGCCCAGGGTCCTGCCACAAACCTCTTCCCATGGCTATTATGGTTCTGCTCCTTACTGGCCACACCCTGGAGAGCCTTGAGAGAACATGGCACAGTGCAGAAGTATGTGGGGGACTAGAGCTAGATATTCACATCCAGGTCTCATACTGGCTGTGTGACCTTGGATAAGTTACCTGACATGCCTGTGTTTCTGCTTCCTCATCTGCAGACCAGGGGATAGTAACAGGCCTATTTTGCAGACTATTTTGTTGTGAGGATAAAATGGGAGAATGCTGGGGCACCTGGCTTCGTTGGTTGAGTGGCTGACTCTTGATTTTGGCTCAGGTCATGATCTTAGGGTCCTGGGATTGAGCGCTAAGTTGGGGGGGGGGTCTGTGGTCTGTGGGGGGTCTCGTTCAGATTCTTTCTCTCCTTCTCCTTCTGTTTGTCCATGTGCACACATGCAAGTGCACGCTCTCTAAAATAAATCTTAAAAAAAAATAAAAAAGTGGGCTGTGCCTGGCAAGTCTAGATGTGGTGAGGACTGTATGTATTGTCACGGCTTGGGCTTCACTCTGCACCGGCCTCAGCTTCTGCTCGCCCAGCATCCCCTGATGGGTCTGCCATGGTTCACCAAGCCTGCTCCAGTCCCTGAGCTCAGGTGGCCCTGTTCTACGGAGAAGGAAATGAAGGGAAATCAGAGAGGCCAAATGACATTTCTGAAAGCCTGCAGCTAGTCTGGGGGCAAACTCAACTGAAGGAGACAGACAGGCAGTCGCTGAGGGACCAAGTGTAGGTGTGGGGGTGGGGAGCTCAGGGCTGGGGGCAGGAAGCAGAGGAGACAGGCAAGGCTGCGTAGGGAGGGAGGCAGGTTCCAGCAGGAAGAGGGAGAGGAAACCAAGCAGCCTCCTGAGGGGCGGTGGAAGTTCTGGTCACAGACACCTGGCTGTCCCATTAGGTCCCTGCAGACCTCTCCCGCCTCACTTCTGTGGCCTGAGCTGCAGCAGAAAAGCCCTTTGCTGAGTCACCCCGCAGCTGGAGGAGTCCTGGAGCTTCCTGAGTCTTCCTGTAGAGCTGGCCGGTTTCATTCCCCTGCCAAGCAGCTTCTCGGAGCCTCAGCTTCTGCTCTGGCCTGGCTTCCAGCTGATTGTGTACCCCTTGGGTAGGTTGCTTTACCTCTTAAGCCCCTGGCTGTCCAGCAGGGGTTCTCATCACCAGAATGCAGCTCCCAGGAAGCCAGGGACTTTGATAGCCTGATTGCTGTGTATGCTAGGACCAGCAGTGCAGTCAGGTCCACGAGGTTCTGAGAGCTTTTGTCAAGTAAGTGAATGAATGAATTCTCAGCCTTGGTCCGAGGGCAGCAGTGGAAACCAGATGAGTAAATAGGCAGCAAGGGCCAACTTGGTCCTGTGCTCTAGATCTGAACACTCGCTGGCAATTGGACCCTGGCTTCAGGATGCTTCCTGGCCTCAGATTCTCTATAACCGAACGCAGACTTATTCCCGTCCTCCCATCCCTGCTCCTGCTCACACAATCCCAGCTCCAACGTCTTTGCCCCTGACTATGGGGCAGTGTCCTCATCCTCATCTCCCCACCTCCTAAATAACTCTTGATCCCACCCACCCTCTCCATCTGAACTCCATCACCTTGCCAGACCATATTCTCTCTCCCCTCCTTCCTTCCAGAATGATTCTCCAGGCACGCCCTCACCCACCTTACCCTACCCCATTTCATTCTCTCCACTGCAGTCAGATGGGTCTTTCGCTTCCAGGCTCCTCATTATTTTCAGGACAGAGTCCAAATTCCTCAACAGGGTCTGCATGGAAACTGGACCCCTGCTTATGTCCAGCCTCTTCCCTCTCCATATTCCCCTCCTCTTCATAATCGTCCCCTTATGTTTCTGGAACCACCATGCTGTTGCCATGCCTCTGCACTTTTGCACATTCCGTTCTTTTGGCCTCTCTCTGTCTGCATGATAAACTACCCCTCCTTGTCTGCATGATAAACACCAATCCTAAAACCCTTAAAAGTCCCAGGAAACCCATCCTAATAGCCCCAGAGTCACATAATTTCCCCTCAGACTTGCACAACTTATTGTGAACATATTTACATCCTATTTCCCGTATTGTACCTCAAGTATTTGGATGTCTCTGATCCCTAAGGGGTATTTCTAGAATAGGCACATGGTTTGTTTAGATTAAACATCAATACACATATATGAATACTAAAATATAAGCAGTATCTAGCTCAAGTAGGTGTTCATAAATATGTAATTGACGAATGTATTGAAGGATAGAAAAATGGGTAGACAAAAAGAAGGATGGAAGAAGGAATGGTTGGATAGATGGAAGTAAGGAAAAAGGAAAGGCAGATGGGTGGATACTTCAGAATAACAAGTATGAAAGGAAGGATGGACAACTGAATGGTAGAAAAGAAGGATAAAGACAAAGGATGGGTAGATGGAGGGATGAAGGGAAAGACTCAAGTTTGGATGGATGAAAGGGAGGATGGGGAGATGAAAGAAAGGATGAGAAAAAGCACGAGTGGCTAAAAGAGTGGTTGGATGGAATGGATGGGCGGAAGTAAGAAAGGGTGAAATGATGGATGATGGATGGTTGGATGGGTGGTTAGATGGATGGGGGGATGGGTGGATGGATGGATGGATGCATGGATGGATGGATGACTGGATGGATGGATGGTTGGATGACTGGATGGCTGGATGGTTGGATGGATGGATGGGTGGATGGTTGGATGGATGGGTGGATGGATGGGTGGATGGGTGGGTGGATGGGTAGATGAATGTTTGGATGGATGACTGGATGGATGAGTGGATGGATGGGTGGATGAATGGATGGATGGATGGATGGTTGAGTAGCTGAAGGGAGGGATAAAAAGAAGGAAGAATGTAAGGGAAGATAGGAGGAATAATGGGGGCGTGGTTGGGTGAATGGATCAATGTTTAGCTGTGATTCATGGATGGAGGTAACAGTTTTTGTGCCAGTTGAGCTGGTCAGTTTTCTCAATCTGGGGCTCCCAGTTGATCCTGGCATTGTACATTTACACTGCACATTTTGACCTTAGCCAATAAACAAATCATCTATTTGTGGTTGTTAGGAAAAACTAGAATGCTGGCGATCAGTCAGTTCAATATGTTCACAGGAGAAATGGGGTTCAGGGGGCTTAGGCAGCCTGCCTAGGTCAGAGCCAGTTCCTGACGCATCTCACTGGAACTTGGCTCTTCCAGCCAAGTTGATTTGCTCAAAGCTTCTCTCCAGAGGCTCATTTTGAGCAGGCCTTGCCTGTCTACTAACCTGGGAGAGATTTTTTTCATGGAACAAATGAGAAAAGGAAATGATCTCAACCTAGAGTTGAGGCTGGGGAGGCCTGAGTGAGGCAGCTGCTTTTCCATACCAAACGTGACCCTGGGCACATTCCTGAGTGGCAGGAAGAGGATCTGGTCCAGTGCCAGCTTTCCAGCCTCCTGCCAAGGCCAGGACATAGGGAAGGTTTGGGTAGTAGCAGAGAGAGGTCTGGGTGCCCAGAAAACCCTCAGGGAAGTGAGCTGTGAGGTCAGAGTGCCAGAGCAGGGCCTGAGGGTGGAGGCATCTGTAGTCCCTCTGCTCTTGCCCCTGCCTTGTGGTCAAGATCCAAAGGCTAACCTTCTACCTGTGTCCTCAGCCTTGGATCCGTGGTAACACTTCCCTCTCTCTTTCTGAGCTCTTCACCCATGGATTTCATTAATAAAACTTCTTGAAGATGCTTAGACACCACCTCTGTCTTGTATCCTGACATCCCAGTGTGGACAGCAGTGACCAAGTGGAGCCATGCCTGGGAAGTCATTTGTCCCTTTCTTGGTTCTCCTTCCATGCAAAGCCCCCCTCTGGGATACCTGGTGTTTACTCCCCCAGAATATCCACCTTTTCTTCTCATGGAGGCCTCACAGCCACTCAAGGGGAGGGCCTTGGGGTTTCTACTGTACAGACATGGACCCAGAACCCAGCGCAAGAGGTCAAGCGAGGTCACACTCTTTAGTTACCCAGAGGTGCAAATCAGGGAAGGTACCATCGATGAGAGGTACAGACTTCACTTTTTTAGCCTCTCTGTCTAATTCTCTAAGTTCTGCTGCATATTTGTTTTCTTTAGGGCAGCCGAGGGACAAAGCATGTATTTTTGAACCAGCAATGTTTTTAGTGTTTTCTTTTTCTCCCTTTCTTCCTGGGAAACAATTCAGGGCTTTCTTTTCATGCTTCATGACCATAGTGACTGAAAAAAAAAAAAAAAAAAACAACAAAAAAAAAAGACCAACCCTCTGCTTTGGAAAATCCAGGGAGAGTCCAAGTTTCCTAGGGAGGCTGGCCTGACTGGTGGGGTGTGGGCTTCTCGCTTTTTTTTGGTGCAGACGTGGTTGGCGAGTCCCTGCCGGTCAGCCTCAAACACTCAGTCCTTTGTGGGCCTCATGCCCGCTGAGGTTTTTAATGTTGTTATGTTTCAGAGTTAAGAATCTGTGGTTTTTAATTACTCCTCAGGATACCGCTCGGCTGTTCTCAGTAACTGTGCCCCTTACAGGCTGAGCGGAGAGACGCAAGGCAAGGTTTGAAGCTCTGTCATGCTGGTAATCCATGAAAAAACACGCAGAAATCTGTATTTATTCAACCGGCGATGTCCTAGAAACCTTTGCAGAGAACTAGATATGAATTCTAATTTTAAAATATTATGTTTGTGTAAATTAATATTTAAGTTGGACAAATATATAGAAAAGTCTGATAACACTGTGCTTTCGGATGCTTAAGAATCCATATCTTACTGCTTTCGGGTCCACTCTTCTTATGGGCTTCCTTGTGTCTGCTCTTGACCCTTATCGTCTCTTTTCAGCATCGCAGACAGAGCAAAATTTAAGGCACCCACATTTAGGACAAGGGTCAGAAAAGTTTCTCTGTAAAGGACCAGATAATAAATATTTAAACATCACGGGTCTTACAGTCTCTGGGGTGGCCACTCAACTCTCTATAAAGCAGCCATAGGTAATACTAAACAAGTGGCTGTGTTCTAATAAAACTTTATTTATAAAAGCAGACTGAGGGCCTGATTCAGATCTTGGGCTATATTTTGCCAATCCCTCTTTAGAACGACAGACATAAATTATCTGTATGGTGAGGAGGTTGAGATATATGTGTATTAGTGGGAGAGCTGCATGGGGTTCAACATGGAGAAGACCTAGAGTGTTGGACATCCCTCCTTAAAAGATCAAGGGATTAGAGAGGGATCACTCAGGGGTCCCAGAGGCAGGCCATAATGACGGGAAAGTACTGGAGGGTTTTTTTTTCATTCATGAGAAGACAAACCCCATAAACAACAAAGGGGTGATCTCCCCATCATTAAAAGCATGCAAGCAAAGGCTGGGGCATGGAAGAATTGAGCTGGGTGTTCTTTAGTGCCCAGTCCTGCTCTCGGAGTCAGAAGTCCTCTGCTTCTGCTCAGAATTCTCCATGCCCTTCTGTGGCCGCTGGTTTGCACAGAGCAGAAGCCAAAGTCCCCACAGAGACAGAGGGACATCTCTGTACAACCTGTTCCTGCCTGTTGTCTCCCATTCCTCTTCCTCTCTCCCCACTCCTGCCCTGGGGCCCTCAGGGCTGCTTCCTGAGCCCCAGACACACACTCACCCAGGGTGTCTGCTCTGGCTGATCTGTTTGATGGAATTTTGTCCCCAGACCTTCCCACAGCCAGCATTCATACAGCCCCCTGACGTATATGTTACCCCCCACCCCTTCACTCCCTAGTTCTCTATCCTACATTCTCTTCCCCTCAGCACTTACCCCTACCTGATACACCTTTGAGTTTACCGATTTATTTGGCTGACCTGCTGATTTAGTTGACTGATTTGGCGTGTTCTCCAACAAAAATGTCAACTCCATGAGGCAGGGTCATTCTGGCAGGGTCTCTGGGTCTCTGGGTCATTAGTGGTTCATAGTAGGCACTCAATAAACAGTGACTGAAGATGGCAGGTCGTATTTTTCAAAGATAGCTGCAGCACGCCTCCCACAGCACTGCCCTTTCTTCTTCTTCTTTTTTTAAATTTGTTTATTTGACACAGAGAGAGATCACAAGTAGGCAGAGAGGCAGGCAGACAGAGGGGGGAAGCAGGCTCCCTGCTGAGGAGAGAGCCCGATTCGGGGCTCGATCCCAGGACCCTGAGATCATGACCTGAGCCGAAGGCAGAGGCTTTAACCCACTGAGCCACCCAGATGTCGCAGCACTGGCCCTTCTTACGGCATGATATCAACATGCCTCCTTTCAAGTAGTGGAGAGTCTCTGCCCTCTCCCCTTGAACCTTGGCAGTCCTGTGACTGGGTCAGAAGTGACGTTATGTGACTTCACAGATTGGGTCTGAGAGAGCGACAGAGCTCAGTCCAGTTCTCTTGGGATGTCTGCCGTTGGAATCTCCTGTCATGGCGTGAGGGAGCCCAAGCCACATAGGGACCACATGCAGATGCTCTGGCCAATGGCCCCTCCTGAGGTTCCAGCTGGCAGGCAGCCTTGATTGCCAGACCCAGGTTCGAGGAAGTCTTCAAAATGGCTCTAGCCCCAGCCACTGTCATAAGAGCAGCTCTACATTGAGAACGGGCCAACCCCCAGAACTGTGGGATGTCGTCATAAAAAGTTGTTTGAAGCCACTACATGTCAGGACCAATTTGTTTTCTAAAGAACATCCAGGGACAGTGGGCTGATGTGGTGTTTCTAACTCCCATGTTCCCCACCTCAGTGCTCTGGGACCCCAAGTGACCCTGACCCCTTGGTGGAAACCAGCCCCCCTCAGAGGGGTCCTGCTGTTTCTGCAGATTTTCCTGGACGCTGCCTACCTCGTGTGCTCTCTGGGAGCTTGCCCTGCGGTGGGGGGCGGGTCTGCCCCCTTCTCTGGTGTCTGCTGACACTACTTTTTCTGGCCTGGCTGTCTGCCGAGGACCCAGGAGGCATGGGGACATGGCTCTCCCCAGGCTATTCCCCGTCCCCAGGGTAGCCAGGAAGATGCCCCTGAATGGAGGGTGAGGGCTCCTTAGTCATCATTCTTGACACCGATGTCTCAGAAACCATTCACCACTCCAGGTGCCTCGACCACCCTCAGCGGGAAACAGAGACACAAGGTTCTTTTTACCCCCCAGCTGCCTTCACGAAACCCAGGAAAGCTCACCCATCACCAAGACTGCTTTAGGCCCTGCAGCTACAAATGCGAGTCCAAGAAGAGGAGAAAATGCTTCCATCCTCCTTGCTCCCCTCCCACCTCAGTGATACTCCCTTTTCATGAATGTTCTCTCCAAGATGATTGGCAGCCCCCATTCATTCTGATTTTACCTGACAAATGTCCCTGTGCCCATCGAGGATGTGGCCCAGCATTGTGGTCCCGGCAAGTGATCCCCGGAGAGCCTAGTATTTTCCTGAAAGTCTGATCTATCTACAAACACCCGGTTCTACGTATCTTTTTCCAGAGTCCTCTGGCCCAGGTTGGGACAGGCTCCCCTGCCCCTGCCCTCTCTACGGGAGTTGCTGAAGGTGCTGAGGGCCAGGGCAGGGTTCGGGCTAAGAGCTCGGGCTCCTGAGTCAACCAGACCCACGTTTTCATCTGCTCTGTGGCTTTGGCCGAGTCATTTACCTTCTAATGATCTCCGATGGGGGAAGTGGCCTTTCTGGGGCCGCTGCGAGAATCCGTGAGGCAGTATGTAAAACGTGCTTCGCACAGTGCTTGGCCAACTGTTGTAGGCTTGCAATCAACCGTCACTCTCGGTCTGCGACTTGCTGGGTCATGAGACAGTCAAGGCACAGGCAACCCTGTGTGTCCCTGTCTCCGTGCTTCCCTTGGCTGACTGCACCCTGCCTCACATCTTGCCTGCACACTCCCACTTCCGGGCGCTTTGTCCTCTCCTCACTGCCACGCTTCTGGAAAGACCAGCCCAGGGAGCTACCTCAAGGCCACAAAGCCAGCTCCCCCCAGGGCTTCCTTTAGGGGCTTGCAAATCAGAAGAAGCTCTTCTTATCTGCCTTTGCAGACCTCCCCTTTCTTCTTATTCTCCCCAGACAAAACAGAAAGAAGTTTCCAGGGAAGAAGGACATGTCACCATCTGGCCTTTGACTCAGGGTCAAATGGATCAAGACTTGGAAGTAACATGAAGCTCTGGAGGGCTTGGGGTATGCAGCTCTGCCCCCTACCAGCTGTGTGACCCGGAGCAAGTTCCTTTATCTCTTTGAGCCTCAGTTTTGTCATCTCTGAAATGGGTATAGTAATACTAGCCCAAGGCATTTCGTGCTTCTGCCTGCTCTGGAACTGTAGTCTCTTTTCATCTCCTCCCTAGGAGAAATGTCATGGTGATAATGTATACAGGTTTGCTTGCCCTTCACTTTCAAGCACCTGAGGCCTGGGATCTCTGCTGTGTCTCCTGTTAGTGGCTCCACACCCAGGACAGGACCATATATGAAGAAACCAACCTGTGTCCAAGGCCCAGAATGGATGGACTTGTGACCTCATCACTCCAGCTGGGACTGAGAGCCCAGAAGAAAAAGGCCCCAACAAGTGCCCCAAGCAGGCAGAGGTGGGAGCAGGGGCCGGCCAAGGAGGGCTGCTCTCTGCTCACCTGGCCTTCGGAGAATCTTAGTTATTCTCATTGTCATCATCCCATAAGCTTACGGAATATGCTTATGATACACCACGGCTAGTCTTCAAAATGTGAATTCACCTACTGTACCAACTCTAGAACCAAGGCGACTGTTCGTTAACCTGGGGCCCAGAGAGCTTGGGTAACGTGCCCGTGTCCCGTGGCTGATGGGCAGAGTGTGGCTCTTGGCTTCCTTCCGAGAGCAGCAGCTGAGAACAAGGCACCAGACGGTTCTAGGCCATCTCAGGCACAACCGTGGGTTCTCTCCCCTGCCACCGGGGGCCCCATGAGCTTCGAGTTCTTCATTTGTAAAGGGGGACAATGACGGCCAGCTCTGCAGAGGCACGGGGCTGGGTACAGGAGGGAGCTCGATACTCACCGTCTGCCCTTCTCTCTTCCCTGGCCACCCTCTGCCTAGGGCTGGCTCAGCAGTCCTCGCTGATACCGTTCTGTTGGAACAACATTCTGGGGTGGAAGGGGGGTGAGAGCAGGGCTGGGGAGGGAGACTGTGACTCCAGGCCTGGCTGTACTAGGGGGGCAGCCCGAGTGTGACGTCCTCAGGCCACGGAGTGTGAACCCAGACCTTCCCCTGTGAGGCAGAAAGCCTCGGCCAGGCTCTCAGCACCCCCAGGGCCCAGGCTTGAGCTGTGGGCTGTTTGCCAGGGTAGTGTGACCCTGGGTCAGAAGGCCTCCCCGGGGTGGCCCACCCCCACCTTTGAGGAAATCCACTCTGTTCTCCAAAGGATTCCCTGTGGGAGTGTCCTGCCGGCCAAGGTACACAGGGCCTTTGTTTGTGGAGCCTGGGCTGTGGGCAGGAGAGGAGGCTGGGGCTGGGCCCGGAGGAGCACCTGGCCTGGCGGAAGCCCATTGGGCACCCCTCCCGCCACGAGTCATGGGTACCCCCGGGGAAATCAATTTCCAGACCCCAGAACTCCACCCCTGGCCCTCCTAGGTCCTGTGGGTGAGATGAGGCCTAACTGGGACCTGAGGGCCAGAGAGGCAGAGTCCGGAGTATAATTTCTCCTCGACAAAGGGAGCCAGGGAGGGGGACCTGGCTGAAGGTCACACAGGAGGCCTGGCTGCGGGCCACCGTGGACTGCACCTGTCACAGGAGGCCTCTCGTGCACCAAGGGCTTCCAGGTAGCCTTTGACATTCTCTGTAAAGGAGATGACAGCCTTGGGCATGACTGAGCTATGCACAAGGGCTCAAGGAAGCTCATTGTGTGGCCGCCTGGGAGGGTTCCCTCACTGGATGCCGCCCCCCACCCCCCTTGTAAGCCTGTATCTGCGGGAAAGAAATCCTTCACTAGCTGGGAGCTACCCCTGGGATACTGGGGAAGGGGCTTTAGAACCGATTATTGATTAATTGTAAGCATTCAAAACAAGACCATGATTTTTTTTAACCCTATCTTGATACGTCTTGGAGTGGTAAGACATTAAGACCCTCAGAAATGATTGCGGTTTCAATTGTTCTCCACGTCCATGGGCCTGGGCCGGGGGAACTTCTGGGTGAGGGCTGGGCAGCCTTCCCCTGACTCCGCACCCACACTAGGGATGGCGGGAAGGTGGTGAGGAGTCACATCTGAGCCAGGGGCTGACGCCCAGTGTGTAAAGGAGAGGCCAATGCCTGCCCAGTCAGCTCCATGCAGAAGACAAGAGTCTCAGCGGCCAGGCCCGTCCCAGCCAGCTTTCCTCTGTGACCCGGGGCCAGAGACCCCTACGCCCCTTATCCCCACGCCTTCCTGGGGCCTCAGTGCCGCCACCTGAGCCTCAAGGGGCTGAGCTGAGTGACCTCTCTGGTGTCCTCTGGCCCTGCCCCTGATGGCAAGGCCACCCCAGCTTGGTGCTGGAGAAGCCCCTCCAGTGTGGGGAACCCCCTCAGGCAGTCCAGGGCTTGAGCAGCCTCAGGAAGGAAAGAAAATGCTCTTTAAGTTGTCATAACAGAGCGGGCCTCCCAGGTACCTCCTGTTTCCCGAGGCTGAGTAAATACAGCCGAGCCCTTAGCAACGGGCACAAAGGGGCCCTTGTGCCTCCAGCTCGCCGCCCTCCGCTCCCTCCCTGAGCTCAGCCCCAGCTGGGAGCCCTGTGAGAGGCAGGGTGGCCTGGCTCAGGGCCATCTGGTGGGTGACAGTGATGGGTGCAAGACATGCTGTGGGAGGGGTTCGTTCCGGGGTTTGGGGGGCCAGGTTCTCAGGGGTCCCTGTCTTCTGCGGGCAGGAAGCTCTGCCTTGTTTCCGTATGGCCTGTCAGTCACAGATGGAGAAGGCGAGCCTTACACCAAGGAAGCCGGGGTACAACGTCAGTCTTCACTGTGAAGTCCAGGTGTGTCATGAAGCCACCTTGAGCCTCAGTTTCCTCATTTGTGATCAGGGACTACTAGACCCCATCTGCCTCCCCGGCCACCTGAGCTCCAAACGAGAAGGAAGTTTATTCTATAAAACCTGTCCCAGCAGACAGAGGGAAATGCTTCAGGCCCAGGGGCAGACCAGGAATGGAGAGTCAGTGATAAGTGGCTGGTTCACCTGTGGAGCCCTAGAAACTCCCAGGGCCCCCACTTCGAATGATGAGGGGTCTCACTACCGGAGGCCTGTGCTCTGGGCCAGGCACTGGGGGGCAGGCCGAAAGGCCCATAATCCTCTCCCCTGAGACCCTCACTGTCTAGACAGGGGGTAGGACAGGTGGTGACAAAGGGTTGATTTCCTTAGTATGTAAAGTGTTACCACAAATCAATAAAAAGATGAATGGCCTGGTTAAAAAATGGGAAAGGGTGTGAAAAAAGTAATTCATGAAAGAATGTCTGATAAACAATTGGGGGGAAAAAAAAACACTACCAGTAACAAAAATGGAAATAAAAAAGCCCAGTGAGATTTTCCTTTTTTCCCTCCCTTTGGATGATCTAAAGATTAGAAATGTTTCTCCGAGTATTCACGGAAGTGGGGAAAGTGTGCCTTCCTGTACCAACGCTCTACCACTTACTAACTTGGGACGACTGACATAAATTTCCTCGGGCCTCACTTTTCTCATCTGTAAAATGGGGTTGACAGCACCCACCTGACAGGTTTGTGGGGGAAATTAAGTAAGTCATAATGTATGAAGTGCTTACGACAGTGCCAGACAAGAAGGAAAAAGCACTTAATCCGTGGTAGTTATTTATTTGTATTATTATTGTTCGTTCAAAGCATAAATTGGTAAAACCTTTCCAAAGGCCAACTTGGAAACACACATCTCACTTTCAAATGTGCCCCCTAATTCCAGCTCTATGAAAATAATCTGACAAGAGAGCAAAGAACGATACACAAGGATACTCATCAGAGCATTGTTTGTGAAAACAGAAAGTGGGAAATAATGTCGATGTCTGTGAACAGGGAACAGAATAATTATGTTATAATCCACCTCTCCAATGTAGTGCCCAGCAATTAGATCAGATTGGGTAGAGATGTTTGTATGCACATGGAAAGTTCTCCGTGTCATACTGATGGAGACAAAGCAGGTCACGTGACTCCTGATGATGCAAAGAGATTGCATTTCTATGCGAGTGTGTCTAGATTTGGAGGGCCGTCTGAGCCCTGAAGGATGTGTGTGAAGATACTCCCCAGAGTGCTCTCTTAAGGTAGCCTGTATTTTCTCCTTTATATCTTTTTGTACTATTTAAACCAAAATACACACAAATGAGTATAAAGTTGTTTTTAAAAAGTTTACTAAAGCTATTTTTTGTTGTTGTTGTTCGTTAATGTTCAAAGGCAGTTAAGTGCTGCATGGAAACACGGCCTGATGTTCTGCTTCTGGACATGGCCCAGTGTGGAGGGACTTCAATCAGGATTGAAGGGTTTCCGCCAGGATATCACAGCATTCTGTGAGCTCCCAGGCTCCAGTCTCTGCGCTCCAGCCTCTTCCCTGGCTGGCCGGAGTGGCACCAAGGACATTTGGGACTCAGATAACTCCATGTGGCAGGGCTTGTCCTGTGTATGGCAGAATGTTCAGCAGCATCCTTGACCTCTACCCTCTGCCGTCAGATAGAATGACCCAAATGTCTCCCATCTTCCCCGGGTGGCACAGTCACCCCCCAGCTGGGCTTCACAGAGACTTCCGTGGCCGGCAGCCCCTCGCCAGGACTGAGCACGCCTCCTCCAGGATCTCCCCAGCTCCAGCTGGAGCCTGGTAGTTTGTGATGACAGCAGGTGAGCTCCGCCCCCACCCTCCCTGGACCTCCTGGATGCGTCCCCTGCCATAGGAAGAGAAGCACCCCCAGTTCCTCCCTGCAGTGAGAGAAGCACCCCTAGTTTCTCCCCTGGGGTGGGCCTGCCTGGTCCAGACACTGAAAGCCTCACTGCGCCTCCCGCCTCTCCCAGCTCTGGTCTGCTGTTCACCAAGGTAGAAGGAGTCAAATCCTTCGAGTGCCACAGACTTTGGTGACCTTTTCAGACAAGTGCTCCTCATCACGCCTGCACACATGGGGAAACCAGCTGCTGGCACTGCCCACGTGGGGACTCCTTGTCCTTGGGTCACTACATAGATGTCCTTCCCTCCCAGCCTTCCCTGGCACTGGCTGTCTCTGGGGGCAGGGCCACCCAGACATAGTGGCCTGTCTGTCCTTAACACCCCAAAGCACTGAAGGGGAGCTACCCTCTCCGAAGGGAAGTTGGAAGCATGCCATAGGTGCTGTGCCTCTTGACGCGTAGGGAGGGGACACACTGGAGGGGTCCTGCACTGTGCACAGCCCCCGTGAGAAGGGAGCCTCCCGTGGGGTTCATGCAGCAAGCATCCCGGGCCCGGGATCTGCACCGGTTTTTTTTCTTTCCATCCCACACACAGATCTGGCAGGATTCTGTCACCTGCAATGTTTGGGACAAGGGAGATGTGGGGCCCAACATCAAGCTTGAAGCCGTTCTCATTAGGCCGGGGGCGCCGGGGCGCAGAACGCTTCGGGGGAAGACAGAAGACAGCCCACGACAGCAGCCGGCAGGGAGCTGAGAGCGCTCGCAGGTTCAGGGACTCCCCCCGCACCCCCTCAGGCTGTGCCTGTGGTGACGCAGCCCTGTATCAGGAGGGGCTCCTTCCCAGGACCCAGGACCTGGATGAGAGCTCCCAGGGTGCACAGGGCCTCAGTGGAACTCAAAACTGGGACAGGGAAGTTTCCATGAAAAGGCTTGTCACAGGTCCCCAGAGAGGAGAGACTGGATCCTGATGACCAGACCTCACTGTCTGGGCTCCACCACGACTGTCAGTCCTCAGACTGTGCTCACGGAAGGGCAGACACACTCCTTTTTATTCCAGAAGGTGCCAATAGGCAGTCGACCTCAACAAACCATCTTTACGGAGTGCTGTCACCCAGGGCTTCTGAGCTCCACGTGGTCCCTAGGGCTGTGGGCTCCACGGAGAGGGGTCACACCGCAGCATCTGTCTTCTCAATGACTTCCTATTTCCCCCCAGTGAAAGGGGATTCTGGGGCCACCTGTGACATCATGGCACACAGACGGGCAGACCTTTTGATGAGGGCTGGCGAGGAGCGGGGGACCCTGGAGGGAATGTGGCATGGTAGGAAGAACAGAGGCCATAGCGCTTGATGTCTGGGTTTGGGGACACTGGACAATATGACCAAGATTCTGGTGCCTGGCGGGGGCACAACCGGGTAAACGGCCCCCTCCCGCGGCCTGCAAGCGGGCTTCCGAAGCCTGGTCCTGGCTGGGCTTGCTCCCTTCACAGGCACAGTTGCCCTGGAATTTGGGGTCCCTTTCTCTCCTCCCCAGGGACTTCAGAGGCCTGTGCCTTCTGTGTCTTCTGTCCTCACATTGCCCCCTGGAGGAGGGACAGAGGATGGAGCTCATGGCCAAAGGGGCACAAATACCAGGCATTTTAACCTGCCCTTCCCTTCCTCTTCTTGGCCATCCCATTCCTGACATGGTTCAGACCAGCAGAGTGATGGGCCCTGGAGATGAATCTTGCCTCACTGATGGTCCTGTGTGCCTCTGCCAGATTCTCTCTTTCCTGGCCTCCCCTGTCCCTCCAGATGGCCCGTGACCCAGTTCCAGGCAATAAAATATAAGGGAAAGTCTGTGGAGAGGGAGAAGGTGGGAACTGGGAGAGCGTTGGTTTCTTCAGAAAAGGGACAGGTATGAAAGGAGAGTTCCTTCAGTCCCCTTTCCTTTTCCTTCATGCTGGAATGCAGACATGATGGCCAGAGCTACAGCAGCTATCCTGCAACTACGTGGCACCATATGAACACTGAGGATGATGGGCAGTGAGATGGAAAGAACCTGGGTCCTTCCTTGATGACCTCACCAAGCTGCTGAACCACCCGAAAGTCCCCTGGGAATTGCCCAGGGTCCTTGTTAACTAAGCAACTAGTGTACTTGTAGTTTAGCTAGATTCTTAGAACTGAACATGTTAGGGAGACAGGGAGGTGCGTCTTGCTCAGTGTGAGTGTGTGTAAAGGACCCAGCATGGTGGGCACTTTCACCACCGTGTGTATGTGCTTACACACATGGACACGTGTGGATGGATGATGGATGTGTCATGTGTATGTACACATGACCTCTGGGGTCAGAGTGTGAGTCAAGTCTAGGTCCCATGACTTGGCCCACTTCCTTGGGGCTCTCCCCAGTCCTCGCTGAGGTGCAGCTTCCAGCACTAACTGGGGAGACTGTGGATGACTGACTAAGCTGGCAGTTACAGGTCAAACATCAAGATAACCCAGAGGCAGAGCAAGAGTCCTGGGTCCACCTGGCAGATGGGGAAACTGAGGCTCGGAGAGGTTCAGGGATAGGCCAGAGTCATGAGCCCAACTGCGGCAAAGGTGGGACCTGAACCAGATCTTCTGCGCTCTTGTGTGGTTTCACACAGTGCTCTGGCCTGCTGGAGGGCTGCGTGCGTGCATGGTGTGTAGGACACGTGTGCAGGGTGTGTGTGCAGAGGTGTGTGTGGGAAGTGTGCAGTGGCGTGTGTGCAGGTCATGTGTGCAGAGGTGCATGCACAGGTTATGTGCAGGGGTGTGTGTGCCTGCAGTCACACAGGCCGGTCACATGGGTGCTCCCAGACTCCCAGGCTCCAGCGAGGCCATCCCTGTGCGACAACCAGCTCCCTCCAGCTCCCTTCTGAGCCCTCCAGCTCCCTGGGGGGCCCCAGGGCCTCCACAACAGCTGCCTCCTGCTCCCTTCTCCAAAACAACTTCATCATCAGCATGGGCAACCGCTCCCTGGGGATGGGCCACCTCCTGTTTACCACCTGTGTGGGCCTCCCCTCGCCACGCTGCTCCAGGCTGCCACCAGCCAGCGTTTCCCAGGCCCCAAACCCTTTCCCTTCTCACATCTTTGAGGGCCAGCTTTGGTTCAGCTGCTCCCGAGAAGAGTTTTCCTTTCTTTGCTGCCAAGAGCCCCAAAACAAGTGGGGCTGGGCAGCCTGGGGGCCAGGGGTGGGGACCTGTGTGAGATAGAAGAAAGGCAAAGGAAACCAGAAGCTCATAGGGAAAGTTTCAGGCTCCTCAGCCCACTGGCATCCACATTCTTGTCCAGCAGATCTTTCGAGTTGCCCTGAAGACAGAGGTCCACTGGGACCTCAAGCTCAGTCATGGCAAACATGCTTGGAAACTTCTGTTCTCACCTGACCCTGAAGAGCGCTATCTCTTCCTCCCTCCTCCTTGTCCTCACCCTCTCTTCTAGCATCTCTGGTGGAAGGAGATCCGAGCCTCTCGCCCCCACCTGGAGCTCAGGGCCATCCCACTCCTGGACCCACCTACCTCCTCCGGCTTCTGAGCCACAGGCCTCGCCCGCTATGATTTTCTCACAACAAACACACTATCCTGTTGTCCGCCCACCAGGGAGTCTTTGATCCAGCTTGAGCCCTGAGCCAAAAAGTCATTAGAAGAAAGTACAGCCAAAGAGAGGAAAAAATTGCTCTTCTGACAGGACAAAGCCAAACAGTGTCACATGCCAGAGCCGCTGGCTTCCTCCCAGGAGCTTGGAGAGAACTTCTGGGGGTAGGGGCAGAGTGGGGGCCAGGGAAGGAGGCAGGAGAGGGCTGGTTGTGGCCAGGGCCTGGCAGGCCAGCTGGGGTGCAGACCTCAGCTGCATTCCTTCCACGGCCTGGAGCGGGCACCCAGGCCCTTGGGGACGGCCACCCTGCAGGGGTAGGGACCGTGGAGGCCTGGCACAGAGCAGGTCCAAGTGTGGAGTGCCTTCTGTGGTCTCTGCTGCTTCCCGCAGCTCACAAAACTGTTCGAGGGGGGGCAGTCACCGGACAAGTGACCAGCTGAGATTTGCAGGGGCAGGGGTGTGTGAGCTGCTTGACATCACGGTTGGGACACCCTTGGCTGTAGCCACATTCCCCGTGGTCCCCATGTCTGTCCCCCTCCTGGCTTATGGAAGACAGCACAACAGTAAAGGTAGCATCCTTCAACAGTCTCATCTTCCCAGTCCCCAGCCGGAGAAACCGAGGTCCAGGGCTGGAGCTCTGGTGCCACGGGGGCTCTCTGAGACTCGTGTCTCGCTAAACTACACAGCTGACACTTACTGCACGCGGGGCCAGTGCTCTGAGCTTTCCCTATACGATCCTCCAAAGGGATATGAGGAGCCTTTATTATCCTCCCATTTACAGGTGGGTGGGCTGGGAGGGCAAGAGATAGACTCGAGGTCACACAGCGGACACATGGCAGAGTCAGGGCTCGAACCCAGGGCAGCTGACTCCAGTGTCGGTGGCCATGGCCTTCCATGAGGGCCTCCTCCTGTTTTAAGTGCTTTGAGTGTGTTATCTCCTACCCTCGGTTTCTTTTAGGGGATCTCGACCAGAGTGTCCGCTCACTGACAGCTCAGCCTGTCGGCATCTCAGCTCAGTGCTGTGCCTGCTGGGTACCTACGAGGTGCTGGACACACCAGAGAAGGAGCCCCTGTGCCCTACCCCTGGCTTGTGGATTCAGGGAGGGGCAGAGAATGGCTGTGTCAGCTCTTCTGAGGAGAGGGGAGGGAGAAGGAGGGGGGAGGATGGGAAGGGTAGGGGAGGGAATGGGTGCTGTGGTCCATTCTCCAGACAGCCCTGGAAATCAGGGAGCATGGCCACCCATTTTGTGGATGAAACCAGGGGCATCACCTTGGCCAGAGGCATAGCAGGGAGCTAGGGTCCCTCCCAGACCTGCTGGTTCCAGGACCACACTCAGCCCCTGGCCCCACTTTGGCATTCCTTCCGGCTGTGGGGTCAGAGCCCAAATCACACCCTTTGCTCTGTCCCGATAAGACTCTGTACCTGGTGCACCCTGGTAGATTTCCGGGCTCCCCTGTGGTCCACCCTCCTGGGGTGAACTGGGAACAGCTGTGCACGAGACTCCATCCTCTTGGGGTCCCGAAGCGGGAGCAGAGTGTAGACCACAGAAGGTTGAGGACCAGAGAGCCCCAGGAGGAGATGACAAGAGAAAAGGCCATGGGGGCCGGGTCCAGCCACACCCTGGCCAGCTATTTACCCACGGGCCAGCTGAGTGGCCCAGGGCTCCTGTTTTCATCACCCCGTCCCTCCTGCCCCAACCCCTGGGGAGGCCTGGGGCTCTCTGTGGGAAGAGTCAGGGAGCTGCTCTCCTTTCCAGAGACCTCGGTGGACAGAGCATGGGGGACAGATGGTCCTGGCTTCCTGTCCTGCCCCAGCTGCTCCTAGCTGGGTGGCCCTACATGGCCCTGTGTGGCCCTCTGTGGCTCTGGGTCCAGTTCTCAGTCTCTCCAGAGCTTTGGCCTTTTCACCTGTCATCGGGCACATATATTAATCTGTGGGGCCATGACAGAGTCCCACAGACCGGGACTTCAGCAATGGACACTCCCTGTCTCACAGGCTGGAGGCTGGAAGGCCCAGGTCGAGGTGTCGGCAGGGCTGGTTTCTTCTGAGGCCCAGCCCCTGGCCGGGGTCCCACACACGTTATCACGATGACCCTCGCAGCTCAGGGGCTGCTCCTGATGCTGACAGCGCCCTGTGGAGATGGAGGGTGCCTCGTTCATGTGGACCCTCGGTCAGGATGTGGCTTTCCAGGGCCTGGATTGTCCCCTCTCCCACAGGATAAGGCAGGCGTGCACAGTGTTCGGGGCCTATCCACACCTGTGGCCCAGCTGCCACAGCCCAGCTCTAGAGGGGGCAGGGCAAGGTAGTAGAGCGCTGTACTTCCCAGATGGGGAAATCAAGGAACGGAGGAGTTTGGCCACACCACAGCAAGGGGCTGACGTGCATGGGGGCCCGGCCCAGGGGAAGCTGAGGATGAGGGGCTCACTCACGGGCTCTTGGGAGGTGGGGGACAGGAGGTGAGCCTGGCCTGAGCATGGGGAGGGACCCCGGGGCCCTGGTCCTTCGGTCCATGGCCCCTGTCCGAGGCTCTGCTCGGCCAAGCCTCCATTTCCTGAGCCGGCCGCCAGGACAGGCCGGGCTGCTGAAACCCTTCCTAAAAAGGAATTGGGCTGTGATGGTCCAGGCTATTTTTAGACAATTGTGTTGAAAAATCCCCAAAGTACATGAAGCATCATGCGTTGTATTTTTTTTTTTTTCCTTCGGAGTAAAAAGAGAGGGAGTAAGTGGATCCCTCCTTCCAGTGGGAGGAACCCTACAGCGTTCCGTCCTTGGAGGGGCTGTGGCCATGGCCCTGCCACTGTCTGTCCGGGAAGTTTAAGAGCTCAGGACTTTGGGCCAGGGGTGGGGCTCCCACTGGCCCCCACCTCACCCTGGGCTCTCAGAGGGTGTGGGGCACATGGGATCACTCTGCACTACAGGTGAGGAGATTGGGGCCACACTGTCCTTGTCCCCAGACTCAGGTTTCACATTTGTATTTGTTTTTTTAACAATATATGTATGTATGTATGTATGTATTTTTTTAAAGATTTTATTTCTTTGGGAGACTGTGTGTGTGTGTGTGTGTGTGTGTGTGTGTGAGAGAGAGAGAGAGAGAGAGAATGCACAAGCAGGAGGAAGGATAGAGGGAGAAGCAGACCCCCGCCAAGCAGGGAGTCTGATGTGGGACTTGATCCCCGGACCCTGAGATCATGACCCGAACCGAAGGCAGATGCTTAACTGACTGAGCCACCCAGGCGCCCCTACATTTTTATTTTATTTTAAGTTTATTTATTTACTTTACTTATTTAAGTAGTCTCTAAACCCAGCGTGGGGCTCGAACTCACAACGTGGAGATCAAGAGTCACGAGCTTTAACCGACTGAGCCAGCCAGACGCCCCAGGCTTCACTTTCTTAAAAAGCAGCTTTACTGAGGTATCCTTGGCACAGAATACATTGCATATATTTAAAGTGTACCATTTGATGTGTTTTGACACATGTACACACCCATGAAGACATCATTACTGCTGAGGTCGTGAACGCCCCCATCGTCCTCCGGTTTCCTTCTCCCCTTTGTGGCCCCTCCCTCCCTCCCTCCTCACTCCCCACCTGCCCCAGGCAACCACTGGTCTGCGTTCTGTCACCACAAATGAATTTGCATTTTCTAGAGTTTTCTGTAAATGGAATCACACCGTTCTGTTTTGGCTTCTTTAGCTCATCATCATTATTTTGAAATCCATCCACGTTGCCCTATGTCTCCCCAGATCCTTCCTTTTTCTTGTCACCAGCACCCCACCGTGGGCTGTCCCATTCTGTCCCATCTTCTCCTGATGGCCATCTGAGCTCTTTCCAGTTTGGGGCTCTTGGGAGGAAAAGCTGCTCTGGGTTTTCCTAGACAAGCCTTCGTATGGGCAGATACTTCCTTTTCTTCAAGGTACCTATCTAGCAGAGGAATTCCAGGGTAGTTCTTTGTATCATATTTTAAGAAACCGCCAGACTGTTTCGAAAGTGACGGCACCAATTCTCAGTCCCGCCAGCAGTGTAGAAGGGCTCCAGTTCCTGCCCATCCTAGCCAACACTTGTTGTTGTCTGTCTTTTTGACGAGAGCCATCCTAGTGGGTGTGAAGTGGTGGCTCCTTGTGGGTTTGATTTGCGTTTCCCTCATCACTAACGATGCAGAGCCTCTTTTCCTGGACTTGTTGGCCCAGATCTCACTTAAACACACACATGGGCGCGCACACACACACATTTTGGAATAATTTTAGCTGTACTGAAAAGTTATAAAGATAACATGAAAACCCATATACCTTCACTCAGTTTCCCCTACTATTAACCTATTTCATTGCCTGGTACATGGCATCAGCAAAGACAACACTGCCGTGCCCTGTGGGTTGAACTTCAGACTTTATTTAGATGTCATTAACTGACAACACTAGCATCCCTTTCCTGTTCTGGGATCCCACCCCGGAACGCACGCCCTATCCCGCTTGGTCATCATGTCTCCATGGAAGCCTCTGGTTGGGATCAGTTTCTCAGACTTTCCTTGTTTGTTTCGCTCTTGACAGCTTTGAGGAGCATTGGTCAGATATTTCGTGAAGAGTTCTTCCATCTGGGTTTTTTTCTGATGTTTTCTCATGAGTAGACTGGGGTTATGGGTGTGGGCGAGGCAGACCCCATAGGTCAGATGCCTTCTCACCCTCTTCCACCCTGCCCCGTCCCGTCCCGCCCAACCCCGTCCATCCCATCCCAGCCCATCCCATCTGGGGTACATGTCATCCACATGACTTACTGCTGACGACATTGGCTTTGATCACGTGGCTCAGGTGGGGTCTGGCCGGCTTTCTCCACTGTGGCATCACGGTTTTCCCCCTTTCCAAGCTGCTCTGTGGGTGCCATCCCTGAGTCCAGCCCACACATGACTGTTCAAGCTCTGGAAGCCTCACTTTTATTTGAGAAACTTCTATGCCTGGTACTTCACATTGACACCTCACTTAATCCTCAACCCTTCCACTGTCCCTTTGGGACAGGTGCCAAGGGTCCCTAAACTTGGTAATGTTTAAGGTTTTTCTACAAAAGAATTGGGGTCATTCAGTGAAGCCCTTTCTTGCCCTGTTTACAGATAAGGAAACTGAGGCCCAGAGGGAAGTGAACTATCTGTGTTCACACCACTGTCAGAAGGAAAGGCTCTCAGGGCCTCAGAGCAGGGCAGAGATCCAGAAGGATGTCTGGGCGCAGAGTAATGCTCAGTGGGTAATTATTGGCAGATGCGGTGAGTATATGTTGGATGCATAGTAAGGACCCCCATTGGTGATAAGATTTATCTGTGGGCAGCACAGACACTGGCCACCTCCTAGTTACCTGCATGAACCCAGGGAGCAAGAAACACGTGACGCCGAAGGGAAGACCCCACTCTCCCCTGCTGGGAGTCTCGAATGCCTCCCAGGCTGGCCATATGGCCCAAAGGCTAGAAGAAGCCAGATCTGGGGCTGCAGCTGGCTACAGATAGCCCCTTGAGTGGTCAGTTGGGAACTGGAACCCCAACAGTCACATCTCATAGGCAAGAACCAAGTGTAGGACCGTTTATAACACACACCAAGGGCATTCAAAACGTGAATGGCTTTTGCCCTTGTTCCTGCAGGGTGGCAATCGGATCAGATGGATCCTGGACAGAATACAGGTTGTGCTCTTTGGTGAGTCAATGGATTACTCGGTCTCAGTTTTCCCATCTGTAAAATGGGGATAATCACTGCATCTACCTTTTTGTTATTTTTATTGATTGATTTAATGTTTTTTTAAAAATATTTTATTTATTTATTTGACAGAGAGAGACAGAGAGAGAGGAAACACAAGCAAGGGGAGTGGGAGAGGGAGAAGCAGGCTTCCCGCCGAGCAGAGAGCCCAATGCGGGGCTGGAATCCAAGGCAGATGCTTAACAACTGAGCCACCTAGGCGCCCCTTTTTGTTATTTTTAATTACTTTAATATACATCAGCAAGCTCAGTGCAACATATGTATGTTAATTCTGATGTACACCTAGAGATGCTTACTTAACACTTAAAGATAAGTGTTATCACTTAACACTTAGACTTAAAGAAGTCTAATCATGAATACACACTCCCGGGCTGCTGGGTTAACACGTGAGAGACTCTAATGAGAAGCCCGTGGTCTGAGACGCACACCTGCTTAGCATCATCTTATCTTCCATCAGGTCCAGAGGGTTTGGGGGTGTGCTAGTTAGTACAAGGATATGAAAAATGCTATTTTGGGGGGAATTGGTGTCCACAATTAGCGTGGACTGGCTAGCCCTAGTGTATGGGCCCCTCTAAGGGTCCAGCCCTCCAGGAGTAGCCCAGCACCAAAGACTTGATCTAGTTCTATGTCCAGAAGCCTTTGAAGACTTTGTTGCCTTGATCTGACTGGGAGGGAAGCCAAACTCTGAATCTCGCCATTAGAACCCTGTTGCGTCCCCTCTTTGCTGGGAGCCATGCCGGCTGCCTGTGATGTCTGGAGCTGGGACCCCGCCCAGGCACCTGCTCTGAAGGCTACTTGCTGAAGGCATGATCTGCCTGTGCTTTGCCTTCCCTGGGGCTCAGCTGCAAGGCGAGCTCATAGGGCAGGAGCCCAGAGCTGTCCCTGCCGTTCACGGCTGGCCCCCACTTAGAGCTGCCAGTGAGTCCAAGCCGTCAGCTGGGCTTCATGACGTTTGTGAGGCCCAGGTTTGTGAGGCCTAAAGGTTTGTGAGGCTCTAAAGGACGTGATCCACGGGAAGGGTGCAGGGTGGTTCCAGTACAAGCTAGCATTCCCTCTAGACGTCGATCCTGAGATCGTCCATCAGCAGGGCTGGGGGAAAAAACTGCACGTGAGTGGCTCAGAGTGTGGATTCTGGAGTCCGGTGACCTGGGTGGGACCCCTACCACACTGTCTCCCAACCTTGGGCAAGGTTCTCCTCTCCTGAAGAAGCTTTCTTTCCTCATCTGTACCATTATCTGTCGCAATAGTATCCACCGCACAGGGCTGTCGTGAGTATTGGAAGAGTTAATCCGAATACAAATGCTCAGATCAATGCCTGGTGCCCAGCACGGGGCTCCGTAAACGCGAGCCAGTGGTGATCATTCTGCCGCGTGATAGGACAGTGCAAGACAGTGGCCGACACAGGGGACGGGTTGAATAATTTAAAGTGCATCTGTGTGAAGATTAGGCCGTCTTTAAATTTAAATCTTAAGTGCAAAGGTCTCTAAGTATTATAGATAGTAACATTTCCCTTCATTGGCAATAGCTCAAAATGCTGAGAGGACAAACCCTAGGTGACAAAACCTAGATGGTGACAACTTAGTCTTGATATTTCTGAGACTGTCCATGGGGGTTACAGTGAGCACAATAACGGTCCCCAGAGATGTCCACGTCCTAATCTTTGAAGCCTGGGAATAGGTCACCCTCCACGGCAAAAGGGACTTTGCAGATGGGATTAAATCAAGGTTATTGGTACAGGGAGATTATTCTGGATTATCCAGGTGGGTCCAATGTCGTCATAGGTCCTGACACATGAAGGGAGGAGGGAGCAGTCAGGGCTGGAGAAGGAGATGGGACCAAGAAGAGAGAGGTTGCCGTGATTCACTGTTGGCTTTGAGGATAGAAGGAGGCCATGAACCAAGGAACATGGGCTGCCTCTAGGACCCTGAAAGCATTGCTCAGAAGGAGCAGGGCCCTCCTGGTTTGATTTTTGTGGCCGTTTGCTACAGCAGTGATAGGAAATTAATTCAGATGATATGATTTTTATAATTTTAAAGGAAAAGGTTTTTTTTAAAAAAATTAATTAATTGATTAATTATTTTAATGTTGTGGGTGAACCAGCTTCATTTCCATGTGGGGCTGTGTGTATCCGTCCATGCAGACAGGGACGGCCCAGGTTCAGGATGTTATTACCATGAGGGGAAATTTGTAAAATAGCCTCATAAAGTTGAAAGCCAGAGAATTCAAGACAATGTACCGAACAGCCTTGTTGTCTTTGAATTCCCCCTGGTTTCTTATTTAATTTTATTGTTTTTAAGAACACTGTTGGCCAAATAAAAATATTTATAAAAGGTAACTTAGTCACCTTTGAATAACCATATATATATATATATTTTTTTTTAAAGATTTTATTTATTTATTTGAGAGAGATCACAAGTAGGCAGAGAGGCAGGCAGAGAGAGAGGAGGAACAGGCTCCCCGCTGAGCAGAGAGCCCGATGTGGGGCTTGATCCCAGGACCCTGAGATCATGACCTGAGCCAAAGGCAGAGGCTTAACCCACTGAGCCACCCAGGCACCCCTATTTTTTTTTTTTTTTAAATAACCTAGGTGATTTTAAAGCTGATCACATTATTTTCAGCTCCGAAAATGAATGCTGTCTCCTTTTCAGGTGCTCAGCCCGGCAGATCCCGGCTGCCAGCCAGCAGGTGGGCCACCATTTTGCACGCTGCGAGAGCCCTGCAACCAGCAGAAAGCACATAACCACCAGTTTCTTGGCTGTGGTTGCTCTCGGGGAATCTGCACACAGTCCCTTTGAGGCAGAGAAGCTGAGGCTCTGACATCTCTCCATAGTGGGACCCTTCCTCTGGCTCAGTGTCATGCCTCACAGAGGTGTCCCCTGACCACCCAGTCTCAGGTGGCCTCTACCCATCACTTAGAACTTGCTCTGGTCGGGGGAGGGGGTGCACCTGGGTTTCTCAGTCCGTTAAGCGTCTGCCTTTGGCTCAGGTCATGATCTCAGGGTCCTGGCATCAAGCCTGGTGTCAGGCTCCCTGCTCAGGCAGGGAGCGTGCTTCTCCCTTTCCTTCTGCCTTTCCCCCCTGCTCGTGCGTGCTCTCTCTTGCTCATTCTTTCTCAGATAAATAAATAAATAAATAAATAAATAAAATCTTAAAGAAAAAATCTTGCTCTGACAGGTCTAGGCATCTGGTAATTATCTATTTACATCTGTTTGCCATCTGCCTCCCCAGTCCCCATCTAGCTCAGGGCTCTCAAGGCAGGAGATGCCTGATACAGGGTAGCTAACAAAGGAAGGACAGTCTCATTACTGCTGGGACGGGGTTCCATACCGGGGAGCCTCAGGGGGGTTTTGGGGTCTGCCTTCCCAACAGCTGTACCTTACCCAGCTGTACCCCCTCCCAGGTGCTGCTGAGGGACAGTGGGGTTGGGGGTAGAGCTGAGGCTCGGTCTGGGATCCTCCTTCCGCCCACGACCTTGGGGAGCAGACCCACTGGGGGTATGACATGGCGGGGTGAGGTTTGGCTCTGGCTTGAGTAATTATAAACACACTGGGGGAGACGGATGGACCATGTACCCTCCTGCTTGTTTTCCACATGCCCCGAATCTCTGCAGTGACCTTGTTCTGCCCATTTGAAGATGAGGAAACTGAGCCTCGGGAGGATTGGTGACCCAGTGACCCTCCCTAGGGGTCCTCAGAAAGCAGGCGTCCGGGTCCAGATTCAGACTCAGCAAACAGCATAGGAGGGCAGGGCTGGGTCTCACCTCCCTGCTCAGGCTGGCCAGACCTAGGGCCACTGGTTGACCCTGTGGGGCCGAGGAGGTACAGTAGGGCGGAGGCCACCAGCTAGTCCCACCCCGGGGACCCCAGCCCAGGCCCCTCACCTCTTTCTCCCCACAGAGAGGGACTCTTGACTCGCTGGGGGAATCATGGCGCAGCTTCCAGCTCTGCCACAAATAGTTGTGTGTGGGAGGGGGAGAAGGGAGCCGCTCCGTCCCCTCCCTGCTCGCCCAGGGCCGCTTGGTGTGTTCCGGGCTGCTCAGCCCTCCCCCTGTGCTAGGCAGAGAAGACAGAAGCAAGTCCTTGCGGTGCGCCCCTTGGACCAGGCACCGTGTTTCACCGAGATCGTGTTAGCACACACAATAGCTCCCTGAGGGGAAGTGTCACCCCACTTTCAGGGGACACATGCTCGAGACCCTTTTCCATCGGAGGTGACGTGACCATGCAGAACTGGGACTTCAGCCAGATCTGTGTGACCCACAGCCCAGTGGTCACCAGGAAACCCTATTGTCCTCGGAGGGTCAGGGGCCAACCAGCAGAAGACGGAGGAGGCAGGGAGGGCTGTGGGGGCTGTGGGTGGCCCAGATAGCCGGCTGGAGCTCCTAGCTCCGGAAACACCTGCGGAAAGCACCCCGGAACTGCCTGGTATTTCCCCGGAGCCAGCCCCACTGAGGGCCCGGACCCCCTGCTACAGCCTGGTCCCAAAGCCCCACATGGCAGTCCCACGGGATATGTGCCCTGCCTGGCACCCCACATACCCTACAGAAGTTAGGCTGGGCAGGGCATTCTATCCCCACTGTACCCTGGAGCCCAGACAGGGATCGTGATTCAGGCCAGTGCAGAGCTGGACTGGGTCTCCCAGGGCACGGCCTTGAGAAGGGGGCCCCAGCTTAGCTCCAAAAGACCTTCCGGAGGAGCCCATGCTTGCCTGCCGGAGACCTTTGCAGGATGTCCTTTTCCGGGTCCCATCCAGCTGCTGCGGAGGCGGGGGCGGGGGCAGCAGGAAGTGAGTGACCACAAGTCCGGGAGGAAGGCCGGGGGCGGGAGTGGGAGGAATCGCAGCTCTGGGCGTCAGCCTTCTGGCCCCAGCCCCGCGGCTGTGTGTGCACGGGGGGGGACATGGGGACCTACTGGCCCCCTGTGGCCTGCCAATGGCCTATCTGCCCCCTGGAAGGACTCAAGCAAGGTCTTGTGGGGTGGGGGGCAGTCAGTGCCTGGCTCTGAGGAGGCAGGAAGAAACAGAGAGAGGAACTGAGAGAGGGACAGGGAGGGCAGGGAAGGCGCAGAGAAGGACGAGCGCGCCCACAGAGGACAGCCCAGAGGAGAGCGCCCACAGAGGGCCCGGCCACACGCACAGGACTGAGAGCGCCGGTCACAGTTCTCCAGGTCCTCTCATGCCCTTGAGCCTGACCACGCATGTCCCGCTGACCCTAAGAGGTGGAGGGGAGAGAAGAACACGAAGGACACAGGAGGAGACACGGAAAGGGGGAGCTGAGCCATCACAGGGGCCCCCCTGTAGGGGAGGCTGGGGTGCGGATGGGAGTGGGGACGGCAGGTGCTGTGGAATCTCCTTCACCCTATGGCCCAGTCTAATGGGTCCTGGCCGTGCAGGGTGTGTAAGTGTGTGTGGAGGGGTGTTGGGGAGGGGCTGCTGGGGCCGCTGGGGCGGGTCGGGGTGAGAAGCCCCCAAGGTCCTGCACCAACGGGGTAGAGGGCGCCTGGCAGAGGGCAGGGCTTTCTGTGGGCAGACGGCAGGGGCACCCGAGGATGACTGTGGGACCACAAGTTAGCTCTGAGCGACCTTCTGCTGTGGTTCCATGCGGTCATGGACACGGACACATGCATGTGCTCCCTTAGGCAAAGAAGACAGGTAAGGGCACAGACAGGAAGCCTTGGTTCTCATCTGGGGACATTGGAGCTCACATCCCTCCCAGGCCTAAGGCTGTGCAGAGCCCAGGCCTCCAAGATCCCCAAGATCCCCGAGATCCTTCTCTGCTGGTGGGGGCTGGCCTCCTCTCTTCCTTCACCTTCTTCCTCCTCCCCTCCCTGGTCCGCTCCCCCCCACCCCCAGGTGCTGTCCAGTGTTCTCCGCATCTTCAGCTTGCTCTCTAGGACGCTGAGAAGTGGGGGCCACAGGGGGAAGATTCCCAAGGTCCATCGGCCTCTGGGGTTGGGTGCTCTACCCGGAGGAAAACACCTGCGCTCCTAGCTGAAGCAGCCCGCTGCCTCCGGCTGCTCGGGGACGCAGCTCCAGCACTTTCCGCCTCTGCCCTCCGGGTCCATCAGTGGGCCTCTCTGCCAACTTGAGTGTGGGCCCATCTTAAAAACACTCCAAGCCCTCCATCTCCCCACCTTCTCCATGCCCCTCGGCAGAGACGTGCTTGAAACAGACGTCTACACTGCCATCTTTCCCCCCACTCTTGAACCTACTCCAAATGCTTTGTCTCAACTACTCCATCCCAACGGGCTGCCCTAACTCAAAGGCCACAGGCTGGGGGGGCTGAAGCCACAGACATTTATTTCTGACAGTTCCAGAGGCTAGAAGACCAAGGTCAAGGTTCTAGGCCATCCGGGCGGGGGAGAGAGCTCTCCGGCTGGCTTTCAGGGGACACACGCTCGCATGGTGGAGAGAGTGAGCGTGAGGTCTCAGGCGTCTCTTCTTACAAGGGCACTAACCCTATCGGATCAGGGTGGTACACATGGGACCTGATTTAACCTTAATTACTTCCCGAGGTTCTCTATCCAAACACGGGCACAGTGGGGGGCAGGGCTCCTGGGGGACACGACTCCGTCCTTAGCACCGCTCTTGCCAGGATCATCGCCCGCCTCCACGATGGCAAACCCAAGGGTCATTCAGACGCGCCCTGCTGGACCTGTGGGCATGAGCCCAGCCAGCGGCCCGTCCTCCTCGGCCTCCGGGACTCAGCCTCCTGCTTCTCCCTCCCTCCCTCCCTCCCAGCTGCTTCTCTTTGTGGTTCCCTCTCCGTTTCCCCAGCCCATTACCTTCACCACGGCCTGGCACTCAGCCCTGGCGTTTCCCTTTCTGTCTACCCTGGCTGCTGAGGCGGCGCCGTCACAGCCCGGCTCATGGAGGCCCCCACTCGTCTTGGACTCCGGCCGGTCCTCAGCCGCGTCTGACGAGAGCTGCCCCTCACTCAGAGGCTTCAGAGGCGTCTTACACGCAACTTGCCTCCAACAAGCGCCCGCTTCCCTCCTCACCTCGCCGATCTGCTTTACCTGGGGTTCTGCGTGTGGGGGGAGGGGGCGCCATCCCCAGCCCTCCTCGATCTCCCGGCCCCACCACGCCTTACCACGTGGCCTGACCTCTGTTGTGTTCCCCTCGAGGACCACAGCAGCCTCCGGGCACCCTGTGGGAGGCTAGTCACAGACGTCCGCCTCCTCATCCGTCACCTGTGGACGTGTGACTTTATATAGCGAAAGGGACTTCGCAGATGAGATGACATGAAGGGCTCTGAGATGGGAGATTACCCTGGGTGGTTCAGCTGGGCCCACTGTCCCCCTCACTGTCCTGCGGAGAGGCAGGAAGAAGGACCGAAGGGGGCTGAAGGCAGGAGGGGATGTAACAATGCTACCGGGAGGGAGAAAAGGGCGTGTCATGTGGGGCCATGAGCTAAAGAATGTGGGCAGCCCCTGGAAGCAGACTCTAGAACCTTCTGGAAGAACACAGCCCTGCCAACACAGACCTCCAAAACGTAGAACTGTAAGTTGTTTTAAGCCACTAAGTTTGTGGTAATTTTTAAAGTTTTACAGCAACCCCAGGAAGCTCATGTACACCCTTAAGGTGGGCCACAGGACCCCACGTGATCTGGCCCCCGTGACACCCTCTGGCTCATCTTCTTGGTCTCTCCTCCTTTACCACCCTGTCCCCCTCCCACCTCTGAGCCTTTGCAACTTACTGTTCTGGCTTCCTGGGATGCCTTTTGCTCACAGATGCACCTGGCTAGTTCTGGCCAAATGGTGCCTTATCAGAACCTTTTCTTTCTTCTTTCTTTCTTAAAAAAAAAAAAAAAAGATTTATTTACTTATTTTAGAGAGAGAGCATGTGCATGGCAGGGAGAGGTAGAGGGAGAGGGAGAGAGAGAATCTCAAGCAGACTTTCTGCTGAATGTGGAACCCCACATGGGGCCTGATCCCAGGACCCTGAGATCATGACCTGAGCCGAAGTCAGGAGTTGGATACTTAACCAACTTAACCACCCAGGCGTCCACGTAAGATTTTTCTGACCATGTCTGTAAAATCGCGACTCCAATGCCCCGTGTCCTTCTGTACGCGTATCACTATGTATGTCTGGCCCATATGCCGTATTATATATTTCTCTATTGTCTTCCACAAAAACACAAGCCCCATTTATATGTACTGCTTACCCTTGGTGCCTATAGTGTCTGCTGTTCTAAACACTCTTAGATGGACAAATGAATGAATGAATGAATACATTTTACAGATGAGGAGACTAAGACCAGGGAAGGGGAATAAATCAAACACTGTGTCTTCCACATCCCGCTGCCCCAAATTGCCTCTGCTGGGCAGCCTAGGGCACCTTTCAAAGGTTTATCCCTCAGGCCCTGGTTTGTCCTGGTTCTTACCCACTCAGTTTCTGCTCCCTGATCTATTAACAAATGAATGAATGCCTCCATTCATTCATTGGGGCCCTAGGCTAGAGGACCCAGAGGAGGGCTGGAGCCAGGAGAGACTGCGGTGGGGGAGGGGTGCTGGCAGGGTCAGGCTCTGCAGATCCTGGGGAGCACGGAGCACGGAGCTTGGCTCCAGGAGTGAGCTGGGGAAGCCGAAGAGCGTGTTTAGGGGCAGAGGCCTGATCCAGTCCTCACCTGACACAGGACGCTCAGGGCTGCCCTGAGGATTGCAGGGGCCAAGGCAGAGGCAGAGAGGACCCTGCGGTGGTCTGTCCAGAGGCCAGAGATAGAGGGCTGCTGGCTTACCATTGGAGATGGGATCCTGGCAGAAAGGACAAGACTCGCTGAGAAGGAAAGGGGTGGGGAGCAGGTGGGATTGAGGAATTGGACTGAAGGGTTCGGGGAGAGTTCCTGAATGGGTGGGGGTGACGGTCCCTCCCAGAAGCCTGCTCCGCTGTCCCAAGCACAACAGGGAAAAGTCTGGGGCTCCAGTGCTCCAGCTAGGACTCTGGGACCTGGCCTCTCTCTCTCTCTCTCCTTGTGCTCTTTTCCTGTGTTGGCCTCCTTCTCAGGCAGGCTGCCCCACACAGTGCCCGTGGGCAGCAGCAAGCCGAGGCTGCATCCCATCAGGAGAGCAAACCCAACAGAGTTTTTTCTAATATTCCCAGAACACAAGCCCTGGTGGTGGGCGGGGGCAGGCGGGGGTCTTGTTGGCCAAGCTTGAACCACATACCCAAACCTGGCTGGACCCAGTCTTTGAGCCTCATAGTTGGGGAGCTGGGGAGGGAGTGGGACACCGTGGAGGGGCTGGATGGTGGGCCGGAGGACGGGAGATATCACTTGCCCTGCGCAGGCTGGTGTGCACGGGATTTTCTGACAGAAGGGCTCTGCATGGGGCTGGCTGGGGAGATAATGGCCAGCATCATGCCTGGAGGATTTGTGGGTCGCGCCAGCTGCCTGCCTTCCGGGTCCTGATCCGGGCAGGCCTTTCCCTGTGCTCCTACACAGGCTAGGCTCCAACCAGTGTGAACGGCCACCCCACTGGGCGCCTGGCCTTCCCGGCCAGAGTGTCACATCAAAAATTCCATGACTGATGTGTATCTACAGCCTCAGATGCTGCCTGGCAACGTCAACGCTGAGGTTGGGGTGCCCACCTGCTCTGGCCGTGGCCTCTGCTCGCACGGTTACCTCCCCAGACCTCAGCTGACCTCACGCCTGCCTGCTGGTGAGTCAGGAAGATTGTGCTCAGCTCAGGCGGGGGACCTCTGAATCAGAACTCAGGCCCCCCGCCCACATTTCCTGGGGAGCTGGCAGGGAACTGGAGAGGTCTGCTCAGCTTCTCTCTGGTCCTTGTGCTTTACTGTCCACTCTGCTGGAGTCAGTCTCCGGCTCCTCGCTCGGCGGGGAGGCTGCTTCTCCCTCTGCCTCTACCTGCTGCTCTGCCTGCCTGTATTCTCTCTATCTCTCTGACGAATAAATAAATAAAATCTTAAAAAAACAAAAACAAAAACAAAAAAAAAACCTTAAAAAAAAAAAAATGTCCAGCAGGAGAATGAGAGCCTTTCCTTACAGCTCCCTCTTTAATTGGGCCACTTCAGGTCACATGCTTGTTCCCAGTCGTCTGTGCCCACAAACGCTGATATTGATTGCCGGGCCTGAGTCCCAGACAACAGAAGAGAGATGGGAAAGGTGAATTCCCATGGGACAGTCAGGGGGCCCTCCCAGCGCCTAGGGCTGACCTGGCCAGGGCAGGTGCCCCGCGCACACGGCTTCCCACCCCAGGAACAGCCTAAACCCCTTGGCTCTGTGGGCTTTCACCAACGACACGGGCCATGGGTCCATTTAAAAATCGTTTTATTATTAACATCATCTTCCCATTTAGCCAAGTGTCTGTCATGTATAAGGAATGTCGGTAAATATTCCATTTGAAGCTTCTTTGTACATATTTCCATCGATAAATAAACTCTGAATTCACATAAAAAAGTTAAACTTAAATAGCTCCTATTTCCTTCTCTTGTAACAGGCATATATTGGTGAAATAGAAACATTCTCACATCAGGCTTTGCTCTAAGTGAGGACAGGAAATTCACACGGTGTAGTTATTGACAACAAAACCAAGAGATCGTCAGCTGGTGTCCTGGCTTGGACTAGGACTGAGGTGGGAAACGGAAAATTCACATTTGGTTTCCAGGCGGAGGTTGGGGCGGGGATGGTAGGGGGAGGAGAGTTTTCTTTACAGCTCTGATAAAAATAATCTGCTCTGCCACTGAATTTTACCTTTGAATATATTCGTCTACATTTGCTGATTAAGTCCATTATCATTTGACTTTAAAACGCAGATGTCGACTAACAAAATATGGCACATAATCCATTTTGAACAATGTCAGGAGGTTCAGAAACTATCACCGGGCTGGTCAGCACAACAACAGAAATGCACGTGGAGGGAGCAATGGACCGGGGCTTGTTCGCTTAGCTCAGTGTGGCCAGTCGCACGCTCCTCCATGGCCTCGGTGTGGGGGGCTCCCGGGGCGGGGGTGGGGCTGGGGGCCTTAGCGGCAGTGAGGCTGGCAGGCGCCTGCTCAGAGCACCCGGGGGATGATGGTGAAGGGCACGGCCGGGCTGCTGGCCTCCAGCTCCAGGGCCGTCAGGAAGCACTCGGTGGCCGCCGCGTCGTTGCCCTGGGCTTGCAGGACCTCGCCCAGCCCGTTCCAGACCTCGTGGGCTGTCGAGTTCACCTGCACCGCATCCCGGAGGATCTTCTCCGCTAGACTATAGCGGCCCAGCTGATGAAGGATCAGGGCCTGCAGGCGTCGGGGAGACAGACAGACAGACAGACAGTCAGAGGGACTCCGCAGCTCTAGGCTCTTACCTGTCCTTGAGCTCCTGCACGCTTCCGGGAGGCGGGCATAGATCTCTATCGGGCTGGCACACAGGGTAAGTTCAAGCTCCTCCTGTGCTTGTGGGCAATCGTTCCAACAGTCGCTTGAACTACATGTGAAGTGGCCTGTGTTTGGCCATTTTGAAAGATAAAAAACTGGCAATTTCACATGGTTCAGGTGAGTACTTAATGCCCAGGAGTGAACCGGTCAGGATGGCCAGTCTGTACTGACCCCATGGGCTGCTGCCCTGGGCATTCTGGCTGCTAATGGTTTTTCTTTTCTTTTTCTTTCTTTCTTTCTTTATTTGACAGAGACACAGCGAGAATGGGAACACAAGCAGGGGAAGTGGGAGAGGGAGAAGCAGGCTTCCTACTGAGCAGGGGGTCTGATGTGGGGCTTGATCCCAGGACCCCGGGATCATGACCTGAGCCGAAGGCAGATGCTTAATGATTGAGCCACCCAGGCACCCCGTTAACGGTTTTTCTAACCTAGAGAAACGTCATTTGTGGCATTGCTGGCGGTCATGGTTAGAGCACAACTTTTTTTCATTGCTCTCAAGTCCCCCCACCACAAGCAAGCCCCTGCCTTTACTGCACCCGGCTCCCCTCAAGCACAGCTGTCGTCTTACACAGCTTTATTTTATTTGTTTCAAAGATTGATTTTAGAGAGAGAGAAAGAGAGAAAGAGGGGGGGCAGGGGGAGGGGCAGAGGGAGAGAAAATCTCAAGCAGACTCCACGAGTCACTTGGAGCCCGATATGGGGCTCCATCTCACGACCCTGGGATCATGACCTGGGCTGAAATCAAGAGTTAGACACTTAACCGACTGAACCACCCAGGTTCCTCCATTTTCACAGTTTTAATTAGGATGCAGTTGTTGGTCGCCAAATATTTTGCCATAACCCTGTTTCCGAGTCGTGCCTCCCTACGACTGATGGGTTCGCCCCCTTTCATCCAACGATGGACTTTCATTTACTCAGTCTCCCTCGCGGGGCTGACACTGAGGTTGCACCCACTCCGTTTGCTAAATCACACCAAGAAGAACATCTTTCCAGACAGCACCCCTGCACCCTGACAGAATGGCGCATTTCAAAGCAGTGACAGGGAGAGAGAGGGTCAGCTGGCTCGTGTCCAGCCCAGAAGAGACCCACGTAGGTTCCCACCTCCCGAGATAGAGCAACTACTTAACGGAGTGGAACTGAACATGTCAATTCTCTGAAAGGATGATTTTCAGAGCTTTGAAGTGACAAAAACAAAACAAAAAACCCCCCAAAACCCAACACTCAAGTTCAACGAATCCAATTAAATTAAAAACTTCTGTTCAAAGAAAAAAATTTCCGAAGTTAAAGAACTGTCTAGACAGTTGTGATTGCAGATGCACAGCAGTCCTCTGAAAGGTGCAGACAAAGACATGGAATGTACGTAACCCCGACTGTTGGTAAAGAGATGCAGGTTTCAATAAGGGACGTTCTGTGCCTATGAGACCAGCAGCGGACCGCACTGTCATGCTGATGTGAGAGCGGGGGGCAGGGGACCGACCCCTGACGCTCTGCTTACGGCTCCAAGAGGGACACGACCCTGTGGGGATATAATCTGCAGGGTATTTGAAGAACCTAAAAAGAGGCATATCCTCTGACCCAGTCAGGCCACTTTGGGGGAAATTTGCTCTAAAGGAAGAATCTCCAAATGGTTGTCAAGCTGGTTCCACGGAGCCCCCGTCCAAGGCTTCCATGAGGGTGACCCGGGTGGAGCGCAAGGCCTGTGGCGCCACAGCCAAGCAGAAGCAGGACCCCAGGGCAGGGTGTGACCCGCGGAGGGCTACTCTCCGGTACCTCCAGCTCTGGGTCCCTGAACAGCCTCCCTGAGGGGGGAGAAGGAGGTCTCAGGCAGACAGAGGCTGTCCTCCCCTGACCAGGCGCGGCAGACCTCAGGTCAGCTCTATTCTCTCTGGGAGGAAAATCAAATGGAAAATCGAAAGGAAACAGCATATGCTCCCTTATTAACATCTCTGCGTGCCTTAACCACGTCCATGCTGGAGCCCAGGTCCTAAATCGGACCCGTCAGAGTGGAGGCTGTGGGCACAAGGGGGGCTCTCTTCCTGAGGGTTCAGGACAAGAACAGTGACCCAGAGTCACTCCTTGCCATGAGGACTTCCCTTTGCCTTCTGCAATCTTCTCCCATCAGATTATAGGCCTTCCCGTTCTCCGGCGTGGACTGCTGAGTTTCAGCGGCCTTCCCCAGGCCGCTGAGGGCCAGGTGTGCAGACACCCCCAGAGAGAGCCTCCCAGCTTTCTCCCCAGAGCTGCCCTTCCCCACACACCTGTGGGCAGGCCAGGGAGCTGTGTGCCGAGAGCAGGGACAGATGTGAGGCACAGACCTGGCCTCCTGGCCGGACGATGGATGGTGATAATAGAGGACACATTCCCATCTGGCTGCGAGGCCCGCTTCTGTTGCTGTGGACAAAGATCCCGCAGTCGAGGAGCACCTATCACATGGTGGGGAGATCTCCCCATGCACTCCCCCATTTTGTGGGTGAGTCAACTACGGCTCCTCCAGGCTGAGTCCCCGGCCCCAGGGCGCCAGGCCAGCTACTATGGTGCTAGGCTAGAACCCTCATATGCTAACTCTTAGGGCCTGCCTGAAATCCATTTCGGTGCCGAGTTCTGGTGGGGGAGGGAGGAATAAGTAGGCACCTCCATCTCCTGGAGGGGTGCTGTCCCCACTCTGGCCCTCCCTCAGACACACTTGGGAGAGCTCGGTGCCCACTTCTCAATCATAGTGGCCGTCCAGAGAGAACAGGAGGACTTCCCTAGGAGGTATGCAACAGGACTTGAAAGTCAACGAGCTCCTGCCTCCTTTCTTCCAGGGGAGGTCATCAGCTTGAGCTCACTCTAGAACCTTCCCATTCAACCAAAAGAGAAGAAAGAGGAGGGAGGGAGTTCTGGGCGGTGGCAGGAGCAGAGGCATGACCATGACAAGAGTCGCCCTACCCCACTTCTTTGAGGTGTGATTTTGTCCCTGCATCACATTATTGAATACACACAACCCTTTTCCGAGTGGCCCTATCACCCATGCTGGGCGTGCTGGGCAAAAGGGTGATGAGGGACAAGCCCCCTGTGGAGATGGAAAGAGGCATCCTGGTTCCTTGGCTGCAGGCTGAGAACAGAATTTAGGTCCTGCTAGGCTCTGCCACAAAGCCAGGCCTGCACTCTTTTCCGCCTCTACAAGGAGTGTTTTCTCCCCATCAGCCGCGAGGCTAGGCACATGTACTTGGCTCAGCTCACATTCCCACTGCTTTAGATACAAAGAGACAAGGTTCAGCAGACCAAGGGTCTTGGCCAAGGTCACAGGGCCAATGAGTATGGAGCTGTAGGCCAGCCTAGGCCTGCCTGAGGCCAAAACCCCCGTGCTCCCCTCTACACCTTCCTACCCACTCACCGGCTCACTGCTGCCTCTGTCCCTTTAAGAGAGGAGCCCGGAGCCCGTGGGGCACTAACCCATCTGAGCAACAGCAAATGGGCATCTGCTGGGTGGGTCTTCCCTTTCATTTCTCCAACCATGGATCCTGGCTCTGCTCCTCCCCATGCTTGTGACCCAGGCGTGGTTCCTCTCCAGCGGATGCCCGGAGATCATCCTGCATATTCACTCAAGGGCTAGGAGGGCTCCTTGTCTCCCTTCAGTGGCCCACAGTCAGGCTGTGATCTTGAGGCTTGGGATGGATGTAGGTGCCAAAGGACTGCAGGGTTTCGTTAGCCAGAAAATGGGCCAACGGCAAGTGGTGACCCAGGAGGGCCAAGGCCTGTGCCCAGCAAGACCCAGAGGTCATTACTCTCAGCAGCAGTGACCTGCCCCACCCTGCTGGAGTGGGGACAAGGACACCAGCCTTTTTGCTGAGAATTTGGTGTAGAACATGGCAGGTTGCTGAATCTGGCTAAAGCTTATCCTGGGGGCTCTAGGGTATACAGCAGGGGCCAAGCCTACCCACCCGAAAAATGCCTGCAGAGAACCAGCCCACGGGCTAATCTGACTTAGCACCCTCCATACTGGGCAGCTGGGGATCTTCATGTTCTCTAGGGTTCTAGGGTTCCCATGGGCTTGGAAATTTCCAGCCCATATACCTGGACTTATATTCCTAATGTAGGAACAGGCTATCCTTTCCAGATGACCTTGAAGCTTCCTGAGCAATCTGTTTAGTGGAATTAATTCCTAAAGCTGGAGCTGCTCAGGGAGACATCAGACGCTTGCCAGGGGCTGCCAGCTCAGGCTTGGCAAGGGAATGAAAAATCAGCCTCTGCCCAGTGCCCCAGCAAGCAAGAGCCGCTCAGAAATCAGTCACATAATGGGATCAACCAGGACAAGCTCCGGCTGGGGTCTGAGCCATTCCTGGCAGGTTGGCTAGAGGTGGGCTGGGGGGGGGGCTGACAGCCAGGTGAGCTGTGAGAGGCCCTCCTTGGCTTTGTGGTGCTCTTATGCACTAGAACCCTGACACCTTAAAAAAAAAAAAAAAAAGAATCCTGACACCTTTTCCAATTCTATGCGCCCTGCTTCCTCTCTTCTCCAACTATCAAAGGCCTGACTCCTGAGGCTCGCATTTGACTATTCTACCCCTGGCTGGATCTTACTCTAGTACAGACCCCAGAAAGCCCATGCATTTCTGCAGGATGCATCCCCCAGCCCCCTTCCACCTCTCTGATGTCACCATTCTTGGTCTGTTTGGCCCCTCCTGCTGGAGCTCTAGACCATCTGTTCAAAGCCCTATTGATTGCCATTCCCTCAAGATCCCAGGCCACACTGCACCTCCTCTGCCCGATCTTAGGCAAGACTACCCAGAGGCTTGGGTCCGGCTCCCAGCCCCTAGGCTGAAAGGAAACAGAGATTTCCAGGACTGACATATTTCAAGACCAGAATAACCCACCTTCTCCCCCATATCAAAATCCCCAACCCCACTGAGTGGCTGTCCAGATCCTGGACACGTAATGTGGATAGAGAGGAGGCCAAGGAACAAGGCTGCTCTGGAAGCTTGGGGTCCCGCGCAAATCCTAACGAGGCCGGGCGACAGCTGCATGCCAGGCGCTGGGCTGTGCCAAAGACCTAAGACCCTTGGCGGCAGTGAGTGGCCTAGCTTGAGACGTGAACTCGCATGGTTCATGCCTGCTCCTCGCACCAGACCGTTTCCTTCCCCGGGAGAGGCTGTGCAAACAGGCTCCCCGCCTTCTCCACCCTGGCGTTCCTGAACCCCACAGGTGAGGAGCCAGCAGGGCTGGCCTTCCTGGAGGAGGGGAGCCACCCACAGGTATCTTATTTGTCCCTTTGGACACAAATGAAGACAGCCTCCCAAGCTGGTGATTATTATAATCAGGTGTTCTGTACAAACGAGATCTTGGTGCTGTACCAAATTGGAAGTAAGGGAGGAAATTAAACCTGTTATTTCAAAAGAGACAAAATGGACTTGGCTAATTTGAGGACAATTAGCCTCTTCCCCACTCATGTCCTGCGTGTGTGTGTGTGTGTGTGTGTGTGCGCGCGTGTGTGTGTGTGAGCGAGAGAGAGAGAGAGAGAGAGAGAGAGAGAGAATTGATGCCTGAGGACTGAAGACCTTGCCACATGCCGTGGACAGGCTTCCTGCTCCAGCCTTGGGTCTGGTGACCCACAGCAAAGGCTGTAGGACCAAAGCCCCCCTGGGAGATTTCAGGTGTTCCCTGTGGTGCTCTGCGCAAGTGCCAAGTCAGCCCTTGGCTGGGCTCAAGGGCATGTCGCGGACCACTGCTGGTCCCTGGAGGGGGATGGGCACCGAGAGATAACATCCCTGCAAGGAAGCGTCCTTCCCGATGTCGAGCTGCCGCTGAAAAGCAGTCTTGCAGCTCAGCTCTAGCTGGGGATCAAGCAGCGGTTTGGTTGTGGCTCTCACATTTCCCCAGGCGGGATGTTCCAGAAATCAAACCCTGGGCAGCACGGTGGGGACGGGTGACCCCTTGTGCTTGCCCTGCCTCACGGGGTTCCTGCTGCGGACCCCACCTATGGGCGCCCCTCTTGGCTT
The DNA here is from genome assembly GCF_020171115.1 of Neogale vison. Classification (NCBI taxonomy): domain Eukaryota; kingdom Metazoa; phylum Chordata; class Mammalia; order Carnivora; family Mustelidae; genus Neogale; species Neogale vison. The sequence continues at coordinate 29,245,538 of NC_058103.1, forward strand.
CTGGAGCAGAGGCCAACAGCTGCCCTTGCCATGGCAGAGCTGGCCTGGGTTTTGCATTGGCCGTTGGACCTACCATGGCCGGGGTGGGGGAGGTCGTCCCCCTTGGTGGGACTTCTGTTGTTAGGACCCTGGGACTGTGATGGCAGCTAAAGCAAAGCCCATTTCCCCAGCCTGTCACCCTTTGGGACAATGACAGAGCTGCCGGGCTGGCTGCAGCCTGGGCATGGCTGTGCGGGCCAGAGACGGCTTGTCGCTGGGGGATCAGGACCCAGGTGAAGGGTTCGAAAGATCTCTGGCAACGGCCAGAGGATCCGCCCAGCACAGGGGAAAGGCCTGGCATTCTCTTAGAGAGTTTGGAGTGGAGGTTAAGAGTGTGGCCTGAGGCTCCCTGGGACAGGGTGTGCACCAGCTCCACCAGTGACCTGGACGACTTCTGGGTCCCAGATGCTTTGTCCGTCTAAAGGGAACAACTTCCAACTCACAGGACAGTCGTGAGGCCCAAATGACAGCAAGTTCGTAAGGTGCTCAGTAAACCTCCGGTGAAGGGTCACCTTGATCGGCAGGATGACCATCACCGTCACCCTTACCGACTGAGGGGAGGGGAAGCTCTTCCGGGATGCCCACGGTTGCAAGACCCTCCAATGCCAGCCCCATGTCCCTCTGGATAATTCTCGGCAAGAGCAAGGACCATCTGACTCGTCCTTGCACACGCCGCCCCCGGAGTGGGAGTGGCTCAGAGGAGGTTCCTGGTGCGCATGCGGTGAACTAATGGAAAGACGGACGAGTGGAGGCGTGGGACACTGTGTGAGGGTGGGGAGGACAGAGGTGGGCATGACGTCCTGCCAGTGCTCTCAACTAGCGTGTGCAGAAATCCTGGCCTGAGGTTACCCGGTCCACACCGCCATCAGAACCCGTGCACCGGAGCCTCCTCTGCCTTTAGGGGGACATGAGCGATGCAGCTATCTGGGGGAGGGGAGCAGCCCCACAGGGGAAGGTGCTCTGCTCCCAGTCGGTTGCCACGGCCTCCCCCCAGGTACTTGGCCACGCACCACAGATCTGACGCTGCTTCCGAAGAAAACCCCAGCACCCTCTGCAGACTCTACTGACTCTCTGGCCGGGCACTCGGGCACAGATGAGGAAACAGAGGGTCAGAGAGGAAATGAGCCTCGCATAAGGCCAGAGTAGGGCTAGATCACTGAAGCGGCCCAGGAGGGGGCCTGGTGCCTGGCATGGGGCATGGCCCCGAGTCTGTGACCCCCACGTTCTGTACTCTGACTCGGCCCTCAGCCCTCGGGCCCCCGAGACGGAACAGGGGCTTCCTGTGGGCTCCCACTCCTCCCCAGACGTTGCGGGTGGGCGGGACTGGAGTGTGCATTAGCTGAAGCAGAAGCATCACTGAGGAAACTAGCACGCTAGACCCTGAGTCTTGTCAGGATTTGCCTTTTCCTTCCTGAGGATGCAATCCGTCAGACGGGGGCCCGGTGGTAGTGGCTGTGCTCTCAGAGCGATTTTCCTGTCAAACCAGAATATAAATAGCCTGCCAGGCAGGGCCGCCCTGAGAAGGCCACGGGAGACGAGGGCTCCGCAGAGACTTCCCTGGAGCCGAGGCGGGAAGGCCAGGTGAGGGGCTGCCCGCTGCCTCCCTTCCCCGGGCCTGGCCCTTTCTTCCCTGTGAGGATCAAAGGCACTGATAGTTCCCAGCACTGGCATTCTGTGGGCGCAGCCGAGGGGGCAGCGGGAGCCCCGCCCTGCTTCCCAACAATGCCTCCAAAAGGAGCTGAACACGCACTAGGATGGGGCGGGGGCGGGGCTCAGCTTCTCTACCTGGGTTCCGGCAGCTCTGGGGGAGGTCTGGTCTATACCAAGCTGTGTTTTATGTTTCCTTTCTGTGTGTTTTGAGCGTTCAGAAATGCACACTGCCTTGCCAGGGGGCTGAGTGTGTGCGTCCTGGCCAACGACGCTGGCCAGCCTAACCAGGCCAGGACTCCAAAGGGCTCAGATGCTAGGTATCCTGGGGGACGCCAAGGTCATCACTGTCCCTATAGCCCTTACACACGTCTGCCTGCCGAACCTCTGGAGCCAGGGGAGGCTCACACACTGCAACTCAGCCCTCTTTGCTCAGTCAGTCAAGAGCGACTTGGGGGTGCCCTGGAGAAGGGCCTCCTGGAGGGTCAGCGGGTCGGAAATCTGGAGTAAGGACTGGTATGAAGTTGGTCTTTTCGTTTTGGCCATTTTACTTTGTTCTGGCTCAGTTTCCACAAAGGCCAAGGCCAATCATTCCCAGGAAACTCACGCCCGTCTAACCAAAGAGAGCAGGCTCGTGTGTGGCAGCCACGGCTGCTAGTCGGGTTCCAGGTCCCGTCCACCTCACCTGGCCCTCAGGCAAAGACAGAACATTCATGAGACCACTTAACCTTTCGAGCAAAGGGCCTTAACATCCTGTACCAAGGACTCGGACTGAAGAGCAGGAAGGAAGAGGCTGAGGGACAAAGGGGAGAGGGAGACGTGGGCTGAGCAGCTCCTGGGGAAGGGCCAGTGGCTGGACAGGCTGCACTGCACTGAGAAGGGACTCTCTGACGAGGAGAGCGGAAGTCAGGCCCCCGCGGTAGCTGGCCCTGCTCCAGCTGTGGTGGGGCCAGAGGTGGGCACTACAGCAATGTGTTCTCCAGTCTGCTGCTGGGCAGGCCTGGGGGCTGAGGGCAGGACAGACACCCCCTGGAGGCCTTCCCTTGCGGTGTGCTGTGAATTGGAGCTGAGGATTCCAGAACGGGAAAAGCAAAGACCCCAGCCCTTCTCTTCCCTCCACCCAGGGAATGACCAGACATGCCTGAGAGGCTGTCTGCATTTTGTTCACTCAGGGTATCTGACGGCTGTGGGAGGCTGTGCTCCCCCGGGGCCCCTTTTCCAGGTCAAATGCTTTATTTGAAGAAATATGCCTTCTGGAGACCAGGCCTTTCTAGCATTGAACTCAACTCAGAAGGAAACAAAACTCAATTTTCCCCAAACCTCTTATTTTTCTAAGCCAGCAGCCAACCATCCATGGAAGCAAAGCTCCTTGGGGTGAGGAGGGGGCTCGGGGCTCTGCTTTATGACACACAAGCTCCTGCTGCAGTCTCTGACTGGCAGCCTCCCACTGTGGCTTACTCCCTTCCAGTGACGGGGAGCTCACCACTACCCCGGGCAGCCCACACCATTAGTGGGCAGTATGAACTGTCAGTTAAAAATGTGAAGCCCTAATTAAGCTTTTTGTCTAATTCCCACTCTGATATTCATTGAGTCCTCTGAAGTCATGTCCCCTCCCCTCTCTTTTTCACCAGACAGTCCTTCAGGATGTGAAGAAAACTTCCAGAATCACACACACGCATGCACACGCAGTCCGGGGCGTTAGAGGAACGGTAAACGCAGGCCACCCTAGCCCCCCCCATCTCACTGAACTCTGCCGCTGAGCACAGCCTCCGAAGGACGAGCCATCAGACTCCAAGACAGCGTGAGTGTGGCTTTCCTTTTCGTAAAGCGTGTGACTGGCAGCATCTTTTCAAAGGCATCTCTCCTCCAGAACGGTTAGGAATATTCTGGAGAAGCTAATTTTGCAAATAGAAGCGCGACAGGCTGTCAGGCAGGAAACATGCCAGCGGTGAGAAATGGGGGCCGTGTGGCCGTGAGCCAAAGGGCCTGCCCAGCCTCGCATGGATTTCACGCAGAAATCCCAATTTGGCCCCAAATTTCCTCCGGCCTCATTTCTTTGAAACTGGGTACTTCAGTGTTGGTGCCAAAATATCCACGTGCTGCGGCGGCTTGTAGAGGACACTCGCCGGGGATCACTGGGACCTTGAGGGAGGGACACAGCCAGCCTGCCAGCAGCTTCTGAGCACCAGCGACCCCCAGCCTGGCCCTGCTGTGGAAATGTGTCTGGGGCGTGGCTGGGGTGGCTGAGAGGAGCGCAGATGTATTCCCCAGAGGGGTGGCACTCCGCCCAGATCACGGACTGGGCTCAGAACAGCACCCGGGTCCCAGGCGTTGGGTTGACTATAACCACAAGTGCTTCTGGCTCTTTCCTCCCTTCCGTAAACTTCACGAGCACCTGTGGATGTTCTGACCCCAGTATGCTGAGGGCTGGGAGCTCAGTGGCATAGACTGTCACTCCGGTCTTGTGCCCTGCCCTCTCTGAGCCAGGCAGGGCCGAGTGCCCCTGTGGAGGCGCAGCATCTAGAACAGAGGAAGGCCTGCTGGAAGGAGGAGAAGGGAGGACATCTTCAAAGACATAAAACGCCCTTTTCTTAACAAATGAGAAAACTGGAGCTCAGAGTCGGGGTGGCTGGCTCACGGCCACATTGCTACTCTAGCCTCTAAAAGCTTCGTGTGGATGGGCCTGTGGGCATCCACAGCTGCGAAGGGCCTTATTGATGACGGAGACATGAGAAAACGGTCCTGGGCGGGCAAGCACCTGGCTCAGTCACCCAGCCTGGGGGAGGCCAAGTTTGGTCTTGGTGGTTCCAGAGGGTCAGCTCAGGGCTCTTTCTCTAGGTCAGGGGACCAGGGTCTCTGGAGGGTGGTGGGCATTTAGGGGACCAAGAGACACATTCTAAGACGACTTCTTAGGGTTAGCTGGCTCTGGGTGGAGCTGCTGGGGAGCAATCCTCTTTGGGGGAGAAGTTCTGGAGATGTGACTTTCCTGTCCAGTTCCGTCAGCCTGCCTGGGCTCTGCAGGTCCCTCTCCCAGGTGGTGGCTGCCGCACTCCAGTGGGGTTAGACTGGGGTCTCTCCAGACCCAGGTGAACACCACGGGACCTCGCTTGAGAGGGGCTGACAGGGCTGCTCACAGGGGCATGACGGGAACAAAGCCCACCCTATCCAGAACCCTATGCTGGCAGCCCGGATGGTAGCCCCCCCAGCAGTCCCTCCAAGTCTGGACCGTGCTGTGCGGAGGAGGACAGCCCAGCTCCCTTCCATTCGGCCTGCTCTGCTCATCCTATAACCGCCCCTTCTGTAACGCCTGCCGGCGCTGATACCATTTAGGAAACTGGTCACCCTCCAAATCAGAGATGGGGTACCCTGTGCCCTCAGCAGTAACCCCCACCCCAACTAGAACCCACTATCTAGCACTCTGACTCCCTTTCTTTACTTGCCCTTTGGAACGAATGGTGTGAAGGTTTTGTTAGGAAAAACAACGTTGGAGCCCCTATCGGACTTCAGCATTGTAAAGGCTAACAAGGCATCTGCCTCCTCCCTGGAAACCTCTCCAAGGCAGCCTTTGAGCTGCTCCCTCTCGGTCCCAAGCACAGTCCCCAGCCCCAGCCCTGGGGGGTGAATCACTCTGATCTGCATGCAAATACCCTGAGGCCAAACACTGCTTCAGGCAGGCCCTTGGAGACCAGGCCAAGGGCAACGGGGAATCCCCATATCTGGTGGGGTGAGCTCTCTGCCTCTCCATGGCAGCCGGGGGCAAGGCTCACACAAACTCCACAAACACGGCACAGAAACCCTGGCATCAGAGCCTGTACAGGTCTGCGCTGCACACTGACCTAAGTGAAGAAACGTCAGGCCAGGCCGGTCCCGCACACTATCAAAGGACACCAGTGGGAAGGTCTGCCTCTGTGCAGCTCAGGCTGAGCACCCTGGCGAGGGCTGAGAAGGGGACAGGAGGAAGCCCTGGGGTCCCTAGAAACATACAGGGATGCTGGGCGTCCTCCTTACTCTGACGCTTGGGTCAGTTCTAGGTAAAATTCCAGATGATTCTCCACCTGCCCTCCCCCTAATTTGCCATTTAAACTGCATGCCCGTTGTTGCAGTATTGGCTCCGAGGCTCCGCGTGGATGTGAATATTAGCTAAGTCTACTTCGATGAGAGGGAGCCACAGCTGGCCCTCGTGCTGTGGGACCGGCCATATCCCAGCCAGCATCTTCTGTGGGTGCAAACACGGCTCCCCTCGCTCGTACTTTTCCATCGGTAATGGGCAAGAGACTCCTGTTGACTTATTTCTACATCTCCCAGGCTGACTTATTTATTTATTTTTATCTACTTTCCCCAGCAACGAGTCAGGCAGGGACAACGGCACAGGGCGGCCTGGAAGTCAGCGCCTCCCCACGGTGGAAAGTTTGAGCTAATCACTCCCTGGAGGCTGAGGCCCAGTCTTCCAACCCTCTGGGAGGCTGCTGCTTCCCCAGGTGGGTGTGGGGGGATGGCGTTCCACCCCAGCCAGTGAGGTGTGGGCCACGGGGAAGCTCTGGGTGAACTTCAGGCCGAGCTTTGCCCCGGGGTCCCGGGACCCTGGCTTCCACAGGTGAGAAGGGCAGCGCAGGCAGACGATTTGCTCCCCGTGAAGTGATGGAGATGGGCGGGTGCGGAGGGAGAGACGACCCAGACTCTGGTGGGGCAACGTGTCTGACAGGCCCCAGCTGGAGGTTCTCTACCCTCTGGAGAATAGCCACACATGTCCCCCCCCCAGCGCTGAGCTGAGGGCTTGCTGGGAGCCAGAGCTCCGGGCCAGAGCATGGGAGAGTCCTAGAAACCCCTGTCCCATTCCTGAGGACTGGGGCTCGGTGTCCTTCCCAGTGACCCTGACAGACCCTCATCAGGCCTGGGTGGGTGGGGGCAAGGGGAATGTGTCACGCCTTTCACTGGGGTGTCACTGCACTTCTTTCTGACCACTTATCACCAAACATGGCAAAAGCCTGTCCCAGTTACTGCCACGGAGAAGTCCTGGCTTTCCCTGGTGTAGAAGCACAGGCTGGGGGGCCTCCTGCCGGTTGGTGGGGGGCGCACAGCCTCCGGCCTGCTCCGCGGCCCAGACCCAAGCACCCAGCTTGGGCAGGAGCTTCTCTCTGCCTCACTTTTCCAGAGTGGAACACAAAGCGGTGGAGCACATGCTCGGGATGACAATTCTTGGGTTTGGTAAAATCTTTCTCCACCAAGTAGTTTGGGAGTCACCTAATGCACCTCTGGTTTCAGAACTTGAGCGTCAACTAGAGAAACAAGCAGAAATCGCTATAGGGCAGCATCTCTTTCTGCAGCCTGTGGGGAAGACTGCTCACAGCATACCAGAAAGGGACAGGGTGGGGGGCCTTTCTGGAGGAGGAGAGGCCAACACAGGCCTCAGCAGTGGCCCTGGGATCCCAATTTCCCTTGGCGTTGAGTTGGCCGGGGCATTGTGGGGCGCTGGGCCATGCCACGTGGCTTCTGACACTTGAACGGCAGCCATGGCTGGCAACACCTTGACCCAGTGTGGGCAAGTGTCAGAAGATGAGCTCACTGGCAGTACCGACGACCACTGGATTTATAGGAAACCCTGAAAACTCAAGAAGCCAGCAGTGCAGAGGGCAAGGGCTATCAGCTGCTGGACTGTGCCAGGGCCTTGGGGACTCTTCTCCATAACGCTGTGTGGTCCTTGGAACCCAGTGGACCCTCATTGATGACAGGAGCATGGGTGTCCTTCTCCCAGCCATGAGCCTGCTGCCCCCCGCCAGTCCAGGCCTGGATCCACTAGAAGGACCTGAACACCTTGCCTGGCCACTGTGCCAGCCTGCAGCTCTGGGCCAGGTGCACCTCTGTCTGGGTGGTGGGGTGGCAGGTGCGCTCCTCAGCTGGGCCGGCCAGCAAGGCTTCCAGACCCCAACCCTGAAGGCCACCCGGGGACGCAGGCTCATCTGGGCTCCACGGAGCACACAGGCTCCACCAGCAGCTGCAAGGATGACACAGAGCCAGGGTGCACCCCAGGTCTGAGCGTTCAACAGGCTCTGCTAGGGGCCTCTGCTCCCCCACACCCCCTGGCCCTGCCCCAGCAACGCCATGCCCCTGCTAGAGACAAACAGTTCTCTTGACGACGCGCTGGGACACAAATGCTGCTGATTCACTACCTGCCACGGGAGACGCGGTCACTTTGGCAAGCGCCTTCCCCATCCCTGCCAGGGTCTGGCACCAGCTCTTTTTTCCACGTTGAAACAGAAACAAACAAAAATGATAAGATAATTCTGATGGAGAGGACTGCAATCAATAAGCCTTGGAAAAATTTTTTCCACAAATGACATGAGAACCTAACAACACAGAATGCAGGCAGCAAGGCAGGGCCTGGGGCTTACTGGGCAGTGCTCCTGCTCTGCCCTGACTGCCCCCCATTCCGATCCTCACGGCATCTACCAGAGCCGAGGGAAGCTACCATCAAGTGAGAGAAGAAAATAGGCAGTTTGCTCAGAAATGGGGAATTTTACTCCTGGGCCTTTGCCAAGATTTTCTCCCTGGGGGCCCCCTAGACCTTGTCCCTGGACTGGAACAGTGACAATGGCAGACGGGCTGGGGACTTGCGGGGAGCAGCTGCTGGCAGGGAACCGCATAGCTGCTGCGGAAATGGGACAGGGACTCAGCCTGGCATTTTCTTTTCCAACACAATTGAGCTCTTATCAATGGCCACTTCAATATGGAACAAATCATCATCAAGATTAGAGTCATTTCCTCTGAAATCCCCCAGCAGCCCTAACGGGAAGAGCACAGGCATGCGCCCACTCCCCAGGACGGAGGCTCTCGGGGCTGACTGAACGCACACTGGCCACCTGCTCTTGGGTGGGCCTGGCCAGTGAGGAGCATCGAGCCTCCTCCCAAGCCACAGGCCCACGCACAGAGCTCCAGACCCATCCGAGAGGGCCTGGAAACGTTAGCAACAGCAAGTATGGCCCTCGAGGTGCAGCACGCAGGCCTTCCATGCCGCATGGATTTAGGAAAGGGTAATGCTAAACACTGCTCCCTGGGGTCCACAGACGTGGCTGCTTGCAGCAGGGGGTGACCTGCTCGGGGGCTGTGGCTGCAAAGGGCTGAGGGGATGAGGCCTCAGCCTCCCTGGTCCCCCACCTGGGCACCCCCGGCTCTCTGTACTGCCCTCTCCTTATCTCAACGAGTGAGGAAGAGTAGAACCGTGGGGAGGCCTAATGTCCGTCCCCACGGCCTCTGGGCGACCTCTTCACTTCACCCGTGATTCTCGAAGCCACACTGTTTGGCGAGGAGGAAGGCCGAGAAGACTGGCAGCTGCTGGGTAGACCTGATGTTCCAGGCAGGTGCTCAGAACCGTGTTCGACCTTGACGACAGTTCTGTTAGGGTGGAATTTCTACTTTTGAGTGACAGAGGTTAAATAACACGTCCAAAGCCATACAAATTGCCAACGAATGAATGCATGGTAGAGCTGGCGTTCGAATGGAGGTCTTTTTGTTTCAAACCACGGTCCCCTTCCTGCCACCTGCCCGGGCAATTCTGTGTCTCGCTCTTTCTCCCCTGAGCCTCCGCTCAGCTGTTCCATCTCTCTCTAGAGGGACAAGGTGAGCTCCTTGTCCACGAGCACCCTCCACCCCGGATGTCCTGAGTCAGGGACACTCGTATTCTTCTGTGCTGATAGCCTCTTGCTCCCCCTCCTCTGCGTCCTCTTTCCCTCACAAAACCATCTAGATCTGTGAGTCCAGTGGCGTTCTGGTATACTGGCTCTCTGAAAGAAGAGAAAAGGCCCTGATGTGGAGTGCTTGCCAGTTTCCATGGTATAAATACTCCCGCCATGGCTGGTTTCGAGCTCCCCATGACGTCACTGCAGGCAGGGCTGGGGAAAGAGGAGAAGAGCAGGCTTGCCGGCGCCACGCGCCGCCTGCACCTGCTAACGGGTGGGAGCTGCAGAAGGCCAAGGCACGGCGGCGGGGGGACCACGGATGACGCAAGGGACGCTGGTGCCGTACAATCCACCCAGTTTGTTGGCCAAGCATGCTGGGGGGCAGGGGGCAGCACAAAAGCTCTTAGGGTTAAAGGAGGCGGACAGGGAGAAAAGAGAGATGTTTTCCACGGTGATCGAGTAGCTTGACTGGGGGAAGGCTGAAAGCATCCGGGGAACCATGCTCTCAGAACACCTCCGACATCCAGGAAAATGGGGCTGGGGGCTTTGTCTTCTCCCAGTTAGTCTCCAAAAAAATCATTCAGCAACACAGCGCTCTGAGCCTACTTTCCCTAAAGCCAATTTTCTTGTCAGCTGGGCTGCGTCCCATGTCATCCTTGCTGGTGGGTGTGTGGGCGTTGGCGCCATGGTAGGGGGTGGCTGGAGGGGGCTGCTGTCGGCAAGAAGGATGGGGCTGTAGCCGGCTTTCTTTAATCATTCCACAGGCAGAAGCAGATGTGTCACCTCTGTGCAAGACGCCAGGCAGCAGGTAAAAGAATTTAACAGCTTGTGGGAGTTCTAATTAGATTGCCAATTATAACTCCATTGACCTGCCTGGCTTTGAAAGGCCTGGAAAAAAAATGCATGTTGTCCTTAGGAAGAGGCAGATTCTGCTTCTAGTTTGTTCTGGGAGATCCCTGCGGGGATGGCTTGCTTGCACTTTGGTTCTAGCCCCATGCCTCTGTCTGGACTCCTGCTGCCCTGATGCAGAGGATGAGAGAAAATCTGCGGGGACTCGGATCCCTACAGGCGAGGGGCCGGTTTCTGCACTAGGTATGCTTTGCTCCTTTATTTGTGAAGAAAGACTCTGCACTGTGTGCCACAGGCTCCCCGGCGGGTGGGGCAGCAGTTTCTGCTTCCTTTGGAAGGACATCAGCCAGCATTGCAATTAATGGATCTAATCAAGACTGACCTCTTGGGGTGCCTGTGTGGCTCAGTCAGTTAAGCAGCTGCCTTTGGCTCAGGTCATGATCTCAGAATTCTGGGATCGAGCCCCACATGGGGCTCCCTGCTCAGCAGGGAGCTTGCTTCTCTCTCTCCTCCCAACTTCCGCTCTCTCTCACTCGCGCATGCTCGCTCTCTCAAATAAATAAAATCTTAAAAAAAAAAGACTGATCTCTTGGCAAGGGCGCAGATCCCAGGCTATGTGTGTGTGTCTCCAAGATTACTTGCCGGAAAGGCCACTGTTGTCATCAGCCTGGGTCACCCCCCTCCCCAGGGGCGCTGGCACCTGAGAGGAGAATCAGGTCCCCAACAGACATGACAGGGGATGTTACACATTCCTCCGAGGAACTATGGCAAGCATTCACTGTTAGACACCATGAGAGCCCTGGCTCACAGAGGGGATCACATCTGATTCTCCCGTCATCATTCCTCGTCGTGGAGGAAGATACTGAGGCCCAGAGGAGCTCAAGGCCCTCAGCTACTCTATGTGGAAGTTGTGACTGTAATTCAAGTCACTCCCACTTCCCACACTTATCACAGTGATCTCGCTGACCAGGACCCTTCCTCTGCACGGTGGCTTCATGGAATCCCGTAAACCACTGCGGAACCCAGGGCTGGCCACAGCCCTGAGCTGAGCGCAGACTGGGACTGTGGAAACAGGAGGGCTTGTGCATCTGGCAGGGCCAGGCCCAAATGCCAGCTACGGTTTGGATGAGCTGAGTGGATGGGAAAACTGTCAATGACCAGAATGTTCATTTCCTCATTAGCCAAATTTCTCTCTTGTTCCGCAAATGTTGGTGCTTCTTGGGTTTCGCCCTTGGCCCTCTTTCTTTCTCTGTCTCTGATTCACAGTCCAGGTGGGAATGGGTCTCATGTCCCTCATTGCTTCAGCTGTCCCCTCCAGGCCACCATGGCTTCCTAACCATGGCCCCTGCCCTGGAAATGCCTCCAGACCCAGCCAGTCACAGGCCAGACCTGTATCCTCCTTCCCATAGTTGCTCCTTCTGTGTCTCCTCGTGTCAGGGAGGTCGTCTTAGCCACCAGGGACATGACCCAGGTGTCTGAGAACCAGACAAGAACCTTCCAGTTCCTCCCTGAGCCTTACTGAATCTACTTTCTCAATACCTCTTATCCCGGACTGTCAAGACGTTACTAGCAGAGTCCTTCATGTCTCTTAGCCTCTGCCTAACATAGCCTCCCTGGCTTTTAGAATGATCGCTCCAAAATGCAAACCTGATCATGTCACTTTCTTTGTTTTAACCTGTTTTAATCTTGAAACATTTCAAGCATGCGGAAAATCAGAAAGGCTAATGTCATGAACATCTATATACCTACCACCTAAATTTAACAACCGTTAACTTTTTTCACACTTGCTTTATCTATTCTGGGGGCAAGAATTGGTTTTTTAATTATAGGCATTGTGACACTTCATCCCTAAATAGTTCAGCAGGAAGCTCTGAAAAATAAGGATGTTTCCTTATGGAACCGCCTCTACCAAAATCAATAGTACCAAAATCAAATCTACCTCGCCATCATCTATTGTCCGGCCCCAACTGTCCCATACGGATCTCCAAGGGCTGGTTTGTTTATTATGTATTCAAGCTCCATGTGTCGCCCACCTGTGGCAGAGCCCACATCTCTGCCCAGCTGCTGATCCCTGGCCCCCAGGTCACACCTATGGTAGAGCTGTGTTTGTCTCTCTTGATCCAGGAGACCAGATAGCCTGTGACCTGTACCTCTGCCTACAGGAGTCCCTGTGGCTTTTCCCACATTTTCCTTCTAGACTAGAGAGTCTAGTCCAGCATCTGGCGCAGAACCAGGCTCCATGACTCTTGCATACATCGTGTCATTTAATCGTTATGACAGTTACAGAGAGGCCACTGTGCTGAACTCGTGGCACGGGAGGCGAAGCTGGAGTAGTACATGGCACAGAGATGGTGCCCAAGTCCTGGGTCCCTCCCTGGGCACCAGCTGAGAGACTTGAAAAGTAACAAGTCCTGAAAAGGTATTTTCAGAGACAGGTGTCCCATAAATACCAAGCAGACGAGGAAAGGGAAGGATGAGAGCTCCCTCGTCCATTGGTGAGCTTGGGGGGAGGTAAAAGCAGCCGAGGGACCATGGGGACAGGGGGTGGGCTGCAGGGCAGAGGGGCTGGAGGCCCAGGAACCCCAGGGGAGGAGCTCTCTCAGGGCTTTCCTGAAGCTTCTGGAGCTTTCCGGACGCAGGGGCCCAGATCTGGGAGCTAGGGGTGGGCCCTCAGACTGTGGTTCTGTCCTCTCCGCAACGCAGGCTGCTGGGGCCTTGGGAGGCCCATGAAGGGCAAGGCTGTCTCCGGACCCCGGGCGGTGCTCTCACGCAGCGCCCCGGGATACAGCCTGTGCGCAACGGCACCCATTCCCTGGTCAGGGGCACTTGCTGGTTCCCAAGAGTATGGGGTCTCCAAGGACAGGGCCCAGAGCACACTTCTGTGACGAGCACCCCCGCCATCGGGGGGCTGCCTTGGCTCCAAGTAACTATCTTCCTGGAGGCCGGGGTTTGAGACTTGGTGATACTTGGAATTTTGTCGCTGGTACGTTTGTCATTCCTCCTCCTAAGCAACCCCTCCCCCCACCCTCCTCGGCAACAGGAAGGGTGCCAAAGGCACCTGGAAACTTCCCTGTGCCCAAGTGGGCTCATAAATCAGTGTTGATGCTGGTGATCCAGGTAGACAGGGCAAGGGCAGCTGCGAGAAAGGGACACTACCCAGTAGGGGTCACCTCGAGGCCAGGGTAAAAGGCAAGTGGGGAGACCAAGTCTGGACTCCAGTTGGAAGCAAAGAGAGAAGACACAAGCTCAGGGGATGCTGTGTGACCCCAAGACAGACTGGAGCCCTCTGACCCCCTCATCCCCCCAGAGCAATGAGTGAGCTCTGGGGGCTCATCTCTTCTCCACCCCCAAACGAGAAGTCAGGTGCTATGGTCCACTTCGCAGACAGAGGAAGTGGGCACGAGGCCTTTGGGAGTGACGGCCTCAGGATTCCAGGTGGGTCTGTGCTCTTGCTGAGTCCCGTCCCCTCTTTGGCCTCAGTTTCCCCATCTGCACAAGCGGGTGCTTAGACTGGGGAATTCTGTGGACTTCTGAATCCTGCAATGCTCTCTGGTGAGTGCCAGGTCCAAAGACTCCCCCGCTACGTTAGGCCCTCACCCCTGACACTGACGCAGAAAAGCTGGAAGCGGTACCTGAGAAGCTTCTAGGGTGTCCTCCCTAGACCTTTTAGATGAAGGCTTTTAAGCTCAGTCTGAAGGTCTGGACAACATGTGGGCACACACGTCCCCGAGAACCCATGAGTTCTTGGGTGGGGAGTCTGGAACCAGCACCACGGGATGCGGAAGCTAGGTGGGGGACAGCCAACCCAGGGGGCCCAAATGTCACTGCTTCGTGGTGACAGCCACTCCCTCCTGTTGACTTCAGGGGCAGGCGGTGCTGGGGAGGAGGGTGCTGAGGCGGGGCTGACATCCAGGAAGGCCGGAAATAAGGCAGGGGCGTTAAGGACAGCTAGCTGGGAACACAGAACAACGTAGACAAGTGAAAATGTGGATCAGATCCTCTGATCCAAGCCAGGGTGCAGTAGCTGTGGCACGGCAGGAGCGCGATGGAAGGGAAATGTCAAATCACACCGGAATAATGGGGCAGAATTTCTAAGAATAAATGGTTTGGAGAGAGTATGTCAGATTTTAAATAATTTTAGATCATAATTACTAATGAAACACTGAGCCGCACTGCCTGTAATTAGTCATCTGAGACTCCAAAACAGAAAAGAGAAATAAACACAGAATTAATTTTTTCTGCAAGCCACAGCAAAGGAAGGCCTGGTGACATGGCTTGTGTTCAGAGCCCGCGCCGGGCTTGTGTTGCTTCTGGGTCTGTGATTTCAGCCCTTAATGAAAGCACCGGTGGCCCAACGCCAGATCTCCCTAGCCAACACTGAGAAAATGCGTTAGTAGGAGGGTAGGAGGGATCCAAATACCAAGCAGGAAATGTCTGCACAGAGCACCTCTGCACCAGCGATGCCGCTTGCCGCGGGAGAGCTTTGCAGGAGAAGGAGGGCCATAAGCCACACAGCAGTCACGTGGGTGCAGAAGCGCCAAGTTCCCAGGGGACACTCCTTTTGCTCCAAGGACAACACACAGGCCCAACTAACAGAAAATGCTCTAAGCTAAAAATATGTATTTTCAAAAGAATGTGAGGACATAGCTTGAGTCATTAAAAACAAAAACAAAAAATAAAACCCACCTTTCAATTACCTGGTTCTTCCCCTAAATCATTTCCAATCCTTCTCCCTTCCTCAGATGTCCTCTCCACGTGGTTCGCACCCCTGACCTGGCTCTCATGGGCTCCTGTTATTGGCACTGTGGCCATCCTATCCCAAAGCAAGTGTGGGCACTGTGCAAACCCAGTTAGAGCAACGCGGTGCGGTCCCCTCCCCCGTCCCCAGAGGAGCCCATCCACAAAGCTGAGCGTGGAAGCAAGGGACATGTCTTGGCACTGTGGAAACAAGAGAAGCTACTTGAATCTATGTTTCGGGTGGGGGTGGGGGTACAAGCAGAGGCTCCCTCAGCCTGGGACCAAGATCAGAAGGCACACCCTGAACAAGACGCCAGGCTCACAATCTACAGCGGGAACCGCAGAAGGAGGGCTAAGGAGGTGTCTGGGGTCACCATCAAGGGACGAGGGAGTGTCCTTGGGATGAGGTGACCAAGGGGGCAGCTTGCCAGGAACTCCTCAAGAGAATTTGTCTGAAGACGAGTGGGGTTTGGGCATCTGTTTTTCTCACATAAAAAATGGTATTTAATGATATTTGTATGGCACACTGGGGAGAGAGGACCAGGTGGCTCTAAGCCAAGGGTGACAAGCTCCCTGCCCTCCTTGGCACTCCCAAGGGCAGAGGCTATCCCCTCCTTGGCTCATCTGTAACCATGGGACATTGGCAGGGACCTCTGGTTTAAAGGGGGAAGTGACAGGAGGAGAGTCTGGGGCTCAGGAGGGGCCTCTGTGTTGGAGCCGGGGCTACTGCCTGGATCTGTACAGCCCCAATTCCTCGGCACCTGCCACGTCACCCTATCTGCCTCTGTCCTAGCCTGTGTGGGGACGGCCAAAACAGCCTCCCTGATGTCTGTCTCCAGGAACCTAACCTGCCATCTGGCTTAGAGGGTGAGCTCCTCTGGGGATGAGGACGGGTGAGAGGGAGCAGGGGGTCTGCCCAGGAAAGGCATCATTCTTTATAAATTATCATTTTAGTTCCTAGTCTGAAACTGGGTCTCTCATGGGCAGGGTCATCGTGGGTCAGCTTCTCCGAGGGTGGTCCCCTCTGGCAGAGCTGAGAGAGACAGAGAGCAGACCTGCAGGGCACACACACAGGCCCGGGAAGACTACTGCGGACTCCAGCACGGCTGCCTCACATCGTTCTGCAGCAGTCTCTGGTCTAAGGACGGTGACCCCTGCCATCCCAGATGGGGTACAGGGGCTGGCAAAGAATGTGCTTGGGAGCAACAGGATGGAGCGTCTAAACTTGAGTGGGGTGGCCACGGCTCCTAGCCAGGGCTGCCCCTGTGGCCTTTGGCTGTATTGGGCTGTGGAGTAGGTGCTGTCGGTCAGCCTGGGGACACAGCTGTGCCAGGCATACCGGCCGGGAACCCTGCCTTACTGCATAACACATCCCCTTTGAGATTTGGCCTGTAATACACTCAGATTCCACTGCACTGGAAGGTTCCATTAATTAGCTGACTTGGCCTCCATGGTCTGGTATGAAACCATGTGCTGTGTCTTCCAGTCCCCCCCAAGGTCATTTCCTGTACCCGTGGTGGGAAGGGAGTATGCCAAGGCCAAGCCAACAATCACCCAGGGGCCTCTGCACAAAGAGTTAACCTGACTATTTAAAAATAACATGTTCCAATGATATTTGCTCACAATCCATTCAGGGGAAAGCACTTGCTGCTTTGGCAGGGGGCTCGTTTGTAAAAGGGGATAATGACATCTGTCAAGGTCAAGCTGGCTCTTGAAAATGTTCTTCCTCTCTCCCTGCCCCACCTCATCTACCCGCCACCCTTGGTCTACACCCGCCACCTCAGGCATGGAGCCTGCCCCAAGGAGCGACACATCCATGAAGAAAGAGCTTGATGTTGGTTCAACAGGGGCTTCAAGGGAGGGAAGTGAAGGGGTTGAGGGCCCCTCTGCAGGGGTGGGTGGGGAGGGGGCAAGGAAGGCTTCTCAGAGGGTGACACTTGAACCAGGCTCCATGGCAGGCTCTGCTGCCTGGCCAGTCTATGGAGCCTGCCCACCCTCTCCATCCAGGTCCAGGGCCCGGCTCCCCCTGCCCCTCCTCCCCGCCCCAGGCCAGAGGTGGGCCTGGCTGCCTGTAGCCCTGGTCTGGTCCCCCTGAGCCCAACCAGAAGAGACTCTCCCCGTCTCTGCCTGACATGTCACATCCCCCTTTCTACTCCTTTCAACCCTAGGAAGCTGGGCTACAGGCTCCAGAGAAATAGAAAATAATACTTAAAGGCAAAAGCACACGGTTTTGGGCAGCCACGCGCTATGATATATTCTTATTTTGGCTCCTCCAGCTGCTGAAATTTGGTTCAGAAGGAAAGCCAGGCCCAGGGGCAGATCTTTTGGAAAGGAAATGCCCCCCCAACCCCGCCACTGTCAAGTAGATAAGAGGGAGACAGGGAAGCAGGGAGCCCGACACGGGACCCTGAGATCATGACCTGAGCCGAAGGCGATGCTTCACGGACACGAACCATACAGGTGCCCCTGTGTTAACTCATTTAACCACATAGTAACACCATGGGGGGCACTAGGGTTCTCCCTGCTTAACGGCTGAGGGAATGGCTGACGGAACTGAAGTTCGGATAGATTAAGGAACTTCAATCAGGCCGTACTATTTACACGTGATGAAGCTGGGATTCGAACCCAGACAGGATGCCTCCAGTGCCAGACTCGTAACCTCTGTGCTGAGGTACCGCTCGAGGCCTAGACTCCTGGAGCTTGGGTGACTCCAGAAATGCCCAGCCCTGGTTCTGCTGAGCTGCAGGGTAGCCTGGGATGGGTCACCAAGAGCAGCGGTGAAAAGGAAGTTGCCCACCTTGGTGCCTGCTGTGAGGACCAACTCATCTGGCAGGTGAAGTTTTACATTTCTCTGTAGAGGTTCTACTTGTGCCCAATATTAACGGTTCTTGAATGGGCCTCGAGCTACTAAGGGGCTCAAATGGAGTGTGTCCCATTATAAGAAGGGCGAGAAGGTAGATGAAGGAGCAAAGTCCAAGCCACCCAACAGAACGCACTACTGTCTCTCCTGCACTGTTAGCGTGAATCCCAGTTCGCACGAGTCAAGATATTAGAGAAATTAAGTCTTGTGCACTCAAGGGGTTCTATCAACCAGCCCACAGATGCGTAGAGAAGGGAGGACATCTAAATATTCCATCAAGTCTTTTTTCAGAGAAAAATATCGTTCTCCTTAATTTTAAAAGCATTTTTTTTTTTTTAAACCCAGGAAGCAAGTAAAATGCAATTCATAGATGAAAGAGGCTTCTCACTTGACCACGGCAAGGCTTTGTTCCTGCCAATCATTCTGCGAAGAGGAAGAAAATGGATACTTCGGATGAAAGGGATCCATTTCCAAAGATCAGCGTTTGGAAGGGGCAGGGTGTCTGGATTCTGTTTCATCTGCTTGGTTGTCTTGCCCAGAGTAACAGAAGGGATCAAGGGCTGCTCTTTGAGACGGGGTTTGTTCGGGGACAAGTGGAGCTGCGCCCACATGAGACCCTGCCCAGTGTGTCAGCCCTGGGCTGCCCTCGACCCCAGTGGCTCCCGGCCAGACGGACGAATGGATCAGACAGATACACAGACACAGGCCGTCCGTCTCTCGGGTAACCCCACAAGTTCATCACCTTCATGCTACATCTCTCCTCCAACAGATGCACACACCCCAAAACATACTTCCAACTAGTAAAATGTGGGACCCAAGCAAGGTCCCCCCAGCGTTCACAAAACAGACACTTAAAAAGACGCACGAAGAGAAAAACGCCCAGGCTCTTCCAGCATTTCTCGGTGCAAGCTGGCGCAGCAACAGAGTTCACCTCCTTCTCTGGATTCAGACCCTCCCTGCCATCCCGCCGGCTCATCAGGCATTGTGGGGTGAAGTCTTTTCCCACAGTCAACAAGCACCTCAGCCTGAAGATCGCTTAAAGGGAGCTCGCACTCTGGCCCCCTCTGAACTTCCAAAGAGCCTTCTTTTCTGAGCCAGGTCGTTAGCCAGCCTAGTTCTGATGAGTACTTCCGGCTCAAACTTTAGAGCTGGTAAGACAACGTAAAACGTGGTAAGAGTCCACAAGACACATCCCACGACATGGCATGTTGGCTGTCCTCCTTCAAGACCTGCCATCCATGGGACACGCCTCAGCCACTTAGTCCTAAAATGTACTTATCCAGGACGCCTGAGTGGCTCAGTCGGTTAAGCCGCTGCCCTTGGCTCAGGTCATGATCCCAGATCCTGGGATCGAGTCCCACCTCAGGCTCCTTGCTCAGCAGGGAGCCTGCTTCTCTCTCTGCCTCTGCCTCCTTGTGCTCTCTCTCTCTCTGACAAATAAATAAATAAAATCTTAAAAAAAAAATTAAAAAAAAAAAGTACTTTTCCAACAGCTTGGCCATTCTGCCAGTCTTCCCCACTAAAGTGCGCCCTGGGACAGAAGTCCCAACACCAGCCCTAACGTCTCTAATGTCACTCCAGATTTCTGATGTTTCTGAAAACCTAAGGCCATGAAGAAAACCCTTGAAGACAGCCTGTGTATGAGAACACCTGAAGTCAGCCTGACTGACCTCGGGGGGCTTTTCACATCTTATGATCCTTCCACAGAAGGCAGGCCTCAGCCACAGTCCTTGCATAGAGTGCCAGGCCTAACCCATTATCTCCAACTGCCTCTTCCCAGCCATCTTCCCCTCTCTCTGGGGAACTCCATCAATGGTCTCTCACCACGACGTCGTGGTGAGGTGCTGGAACTTTCCACCATCCCCAGTCTTCTGGCTACCCTCCTTTGAATGACTGATGCCTTCTGGCCCTTTCTAGGCCTTGTTTTGGGAATGGCAACATTCAAGAGGATGGCCCCTTACTGCTTTTAGCCTATATTTTCTCCTCTCTGAGCAACAGCTCTGGAGTATCTCTGGAGACAACAGCTCTGGAGTATCTCTGGAGATACTCCAGATACCTCTGGAGATACTCCAGAGGTAGCTCATCTCCAGAGGTAGCTCTGGAGTGTCTCTGTCGTACCAGACTTGCTCTAGGGGATGACTGATCTCTCAGGGTGACACATCAGCTCTCTTCCTGGCCCCTGCAGAGGGTGGGCTCAGGCTCAGCAGCACCTCTGTTGCCCCCAACTCCCCTGGGCCCAGTCCCTCTCCAGCTCACAGCCCTCTTCAGAGCTCTGCCCGCTTCTCTTTGGGAAGCCCTGGGAAACCCCCACCACTGGCCTCTGCTCCACACTTTTTCTCAACCTGTCAAGCGGTCTGGAGGAAGGCCCGAGTTTCCTGCTAATATGGTCTGGGAGAAATTAATTTCTCCATCTTTGCTTTATCAGCTCCTGTCCATACCACTTCTTAGCTCCCTGTCATGCTCCTTCCTCTCCTGAAAGTTCTTGTTCCTTTCTCGCCCTCTAATCTCGTGCATTGCCCCCAAGAGCCCAGGCTGACATTATCAGATGTTAGGTGGATAACATTTTGTCTGCAAAGCCTGTCCCTGTCTCATAATTCTGTCCTTGGCTACCCTGAGTCTCTGTGCCTGCCCTGGGCCTGGGCACCACTGTCCAGCGAGCCCATTCCTCTGCCCCTGGGCCTCGGGCAGCACCGTTTCTGCCTCTCCCCTTACTCCAGATTACAGGATAACTGGTGTGGAAAATCTTGCTCTGTGTTTCATTAATTCATTTGGGGTACTGGGAATGAAACATGCCATGCAAATGTATGTAAATGTATGCACTTATGCAAAAATGATGTGAAAATATGCTTTTAGATTCTCTGGAAGAAGTCTGCTCACTCTCCAAGTTCTTCCCCTTGTCAACAACATTACTCAGTAATTCCTTATCCCTTCGCCTCACCGGTCCCTTAATATCTGCCCGCACTCAGCTCTTGCCTCCCTTGTCTTGTGCTAACTCATTATTAATATGACACACATTATTTCTGCTCTCCCTTCTCTCTGTATGTGAATTTAAACACACAGATGAAGGCTAAAACTATTAGAAACGTGTTCATTTTCACTGGGGTGTAATTTACATTTCTTTTGTCAAGTCTGACCTTCTATTAACTTTAATGAATACCATCTGCCTCCAAGTCATTACTGCTTTTCAGGCAATATTCACGTGTTTGTGCTTCTGCTTAAGTTGTACCTCTCCTCCAAGCTGGGTCGGGCACTCTGGTGCAGGCCACCACGAGCAACCCTAGGAGTTAATGAATCATTGTTCATCACGGAACAAGCTGAGCTCCTGACCACATTCATAGTTCTCTGCTGTGGCCATGTGCCTCCTGGGCCCCACCTGCAGTGGACACGGCTTCCTTCCTCCAAAACAGCCCCCTCCCACAGTCCCTCCACCTCCTCTCCTTCCTCCACCCCTCCACCCCCAGCAGTACTGCTGGCGCAGACACACTTTCCATCGTCTGTTTTTTTCTACGACCCACAGCTGGCCTGTACGGGTTCCTTCCCTGGGAACCCCCTTGGCTGGTTCTCGGGAAGTCGCCAGCGCTCAAGTTCTTTAAACTCCTTCTAACTCCGCCGTCCGCACCCCCTCCACCACAGATGTCTTGAGCCCCTGGCTCTTCCCTGCTGAACACTTCTGATCACTCTGCTGACCCCTGTGCCTCAACCTAGGGACCGGCAAACCAATCTGGTTTCCGCGAGGGCAGAGTAGGACCTTTTGTGACTTGATAAGAGACTTCAGTTCTGTGCTTTAATTTGTGTCTGGTGCTAATTTTATCCCCATTCATACGTCTGAGGATGCTGAGGTACCAAGAGGGTGACTTGCCCGTGGTCCCAAAGCCAGCAACTGACAGAGCTGGGATTCGAACTGCACCCTTGTCTGGCCCAAAGCCTCATCCCTGGCCGCTAGAGTACATTGCAAAGGCCACCTTCTTCCCTTCTTAGGCCCCAAGCCATAGAAACACAGGTTTCCTGCACAGCCTGGGGATGGAGGCAGGAGAGAGAGGGCTGTTATGTGCCTGGGCCAGGGGCCTCCCCTCCACAGACAACATGCGGGGGGCAGTCTGGGGAACACAGGTCGGGGGGGTGCCATTTACAAGGTCACCAAGAAGGGGCCGTCCCAGCTGCCCTTTGGGGTCATCCCAATCACAGTCACTGGGCAGTATTAGACTCCAAAGATTGAAACTTCGAAATTTGCAGGCTGCTGCTCTCAACCTGCCTCCAGCCTGGACAGAAATATGTCAGGATGCACTGAGGAAAGTCTTCAGGGTTTATGATGACTGCTTTTTCCCGGCAAGAATGCCTCTGAGCCAGACAGGGCTCAGCCGTTGCCCCTGATCCAGCAGGCAAGGCGCAGCCTCATCCGGGCCGGGCTCACTGGCTACCCGGGCCCGGGGCTGGGTACTTAGTTATAACCGGTACTATACTATAACTTAGTACACCAGTACTTAGTTATTTTTGCAAAGGAAAGCATCCGCCATTTGCCGGGGCGCTCGGGTGTCTCGAAAAACTCCAAAGGTGATACAGAAAACTTTCCCAGTGCGATTTTCCTATTTGATCTTTTGTCTCATGTGTTCCCCTTGGGGATGAACAAGAAATACTTGTCTGAATAATTCATAGCCCCGAGGTAGAAACACGCTGCTTCTTTTCAATAAAAAGCCTGGGTACAAGCGTTGATTATACCTTTTCTGCGATGCTCTAGCAAAGGCACAGAGATCTGAAAAGCTCTTTACAAAACCCTCTTACAATAGAGAGACAAAAAATTAAAAGCCATGTAATATTTTTAATCAAACAGGCTAATGTTTGGATAATACGTAAATTATTTATAAAGCCGTACTGAGCTACAAAATATGCGCCTCAAGGGAAGGTGGAAAGAAATCGAGTAGTTATAATTATGAGAAGGTCTGATTTATTTTTAAAACGGAATACCAGTACTTAGTTATTTTTGAAACTGCTGAGCCCCTTGTACATTTTGCCCCTATGACCTATGAGGAACGGCAGGAAAATGGAGGCTTTGGGATCCTTTCAAGAACTTTACATCTTAGGTCCCAAACTGTACCCTCCTGGCATTGGATGAGACTCACAGCCCATCCAGCTGCTTGTTTTCACTTTACAGAAAGGAAACTGAGTGCAGACAGCTCAGGGTCTTTCCCCAAGGTTAAAGAGCCAGCGACCGATGGCACAAGGTCTGTCCCCAGACAGACTCCCTGTCCAGTGCTCGCTCCTCGTATCATACGCTAACCCCTGACTACGGACCCCGTGCTCCCAAGGGCTGCGGACATGAAGGCTACCTCGGCTTCAATCTAAGCCTCCCCCTTCTCATGATTCATTAGATCAGAGAGAGCCTGCCATTGAGTACGAAGCGCAGATCCCGAACCCTGGCCGGGCACGCAGGCACAGAGAGGCAACTACCAGCAACTCAGCAGCACAGAGTTTGGTACCTTTTGAGTTTCAATTCAGACTCTCACAGAAAGACAGGAGGACACTGCCAGCTTTGTGGGGCAGCTGTGCTCAACATACGTGCCTAACATAGTCAGCCTAACGAGAAGAACCCGGCAGGGGGACTAGTCTGCTCCCCCACCTAACCAAAACCCAGGCGGAGGGAGAGCTGACTCTGGCAAGGCAGGGAGGGGAGCAGTAGGGCCGCCCCAGGCTTCTGGCCTGGCCATCTGGGAGGGACACAGGTGCATTTCTGGGGAGCCATCACCCCCATACACAGGGTGTGAACTAGGTGACTTACCTGGGTCCTCCCAACATAAGAGGGTCCACCTCTCCCTCCGCTGATAGGATACCCCTACTAGCCGGCAGCATCAGAGACAAGCTGGGGTCTCTCTGGCGTATGGACATCCCACAAGGTGGCTGCCACTAGCAGCACAAGGACCAAGGTGACAAGGGCAGTGGCCAGGGGACCAGCGACTCCCACCGGATCCTTGCACAGAACAGGACCACTGGGTGGAGTGGCAAAGGCTGAGCACGACTAACTCCCACGGGATCCATCTGGATAAACCACCCGGGAATGGGCACTGCTGGCCCCAGGCAACGGGACAGCCTGGCAGGCTAAGTGCCTGGGCCTTCAAAACTGGATGAGGGTTTAGAGGTCCCGAGCTACCGGCTATTCCCAAGGGGAGCCCCAATCCAGGAATGGGGTCCCACCCCGGTTCAGGGACTCACCAGTCGCTGCATGCTCCTCACGTGGGTGGGACTGATGGATAAGGCTTCTTCGTACCACCGCCGGGCTTCCTCAAGGTTTCCTCGGAGCTCTGCGACCTGGCCGCGCATGTACAGGACGTTGTGGGACATCGGGAAGAGGTTGGCAGCTTCCTGAGTACAGGCTGTGGCTTCTGCAGGTTTCCCGATGCCAATGTAGACTTCAGCTGTGGGTAGAGAGCAGAAGGCAGATGCTTTCCTGGTTCACTGCCCTTCAGAGGTCCTGCGAACGGCTGTGATTCTGGGGGTGGGGGGCATTTACAGCGCCCCTCCCTTGGGAATCTGGCAGGGGCCCATCTGGAATATGCAGGGCCCAGAGCCAGCCAATCCCCCAGCCTAAGTGGAGACAGCTGCAGGCTGGCGGGCATTTCCGCCCACGGTGGCACAGGGACTCCAGTCACTCCCGGTGTAGGGCCTTGGAGGGCACACGTGTCACCATCTGCCGGAGGGGAGGCAGGCCTGCCCGGCCTGACCCGCCCCACCCCACCAAGGTCACCCACGTTCAGGGCCCACCTTGGTATCTAGGGCACCTGCCCTCATCTCCGACAACCATAACGAAAGGGCTGGGATGACAGAAGGACAAGGAAGCCAGAGGCACACAGCCCGTCAAGGGCACCAGCTCTGCCCCGCAGCCTGTTCTCCTGACGCCAGAAAGTGCACACGGGGTGCAGGCTGTGGCTTCCATGTTGACAGGCAGGAGAGAAAATGGTTGGTCCATCACATCCTGCCCTCCATCCCGGGAGAGGTACCATGCCCTGGAAACTAGGAACCCCGTAACACCAACACAGCCCTTTGAAAACCAAGCTGTCACTTTTCAAAAAGCAGGAAAACGACCTTTTCTCCACTCGCAGGCCTCAACTCTCTTCCATGGAGTCCTAAGTTGCACGGCAGCCCCTGCCTCCCAAAGAGGAGGGATGTTCAAGTGTCACCCGCCCCGGCTCTGGGGTGTGCTCAGGTGCCCTCTTCTCCCGAAGGCCTGTGGTCCCAGTGCTGGGCCTCGTCTTCAAGGACATCAGACCCCTCTCCTCTTTCCTTGGCTGTATCCATCAAGACTACTGCCCTGAGTCCTACTCAGGTGGCTGCTGAGCTCCAGGACCCCCAACCCCTTCTCCTCAGTCCCGCGCAGCCCCTGGCTTGTGGGTTCCTGCCTGGACCACTGGCTCTCTACCTCCAAGTTCCATGCACAGTAATATTTTATGTGTAATAAAACGCAAGCCAAAACAGAAACGGAAGGACAACACAATACAAAAGGAACAGAAAAATCTCACTATTTTCCTTGTGCACCTCATCTGCGGTCTTCTGGAGGCCACTATGGAAGTGCCTTGACTAGCCTAGGGCCTCCTCGGGCCCCTCACCTGCTGCTGGCCATACTGTCTGTCCTCACTGCTGTGCTCCCAGGGATGAGACAAGCCCCTGGCAGTCAGAGCTCAGGAAGCAGCTGCTGAAGGAATGAACGAATGGCGGAATGACTGATAACGGTAACAGCGGCTAATGTTCATTAAGCACGTGCTTTGTGCCTTTCTCCCTCACCTGCACAGGATCCCATGGTACCCAGGTGCGCAGGGCCATTGCACAGACGAGGAAACAGGGGCAGGGGGGCTGAACAGCTTGTCCCAGGTCTCAGGGCCAGCGGGAGGCAGAGCCTGGGCTGGAGACCTGTGAATAGAGGCCCTGCCCCCAGGTACCATCCAGGTCCCCTTGCCTGGCATTCGGAGCCCTTGGTGGTAGCTGGTTCTACTGGCCGTACGAACCTGTGTCCCTCCTGCTCTCCAACACCAGGCTCTGCCCTGGTGAACCCGTGCTGTATCCACACATGATTTTGGTCTCCTGTCTCCTCCAGTAGGGCCATGACACCCCGGCTACCTGGAGGCCTGCTCCGTCGCTGCCATCCCTGACAGCTACTTCTGACCCATGTTTCCTCTCAGACGGGAGCCCAGGCTCTGCGCTCTCTGATGGCTGAGGCCCCGCATGTGATTTCCTGAGGGGGTCCAGGGTCCACCCCTGGACAGCGACCCTTCTATCTCCCCACCTCCAGCTTCGAGCCCTGAAAAGGCTGGAAAAGGGCAGGTGTGTATCACACAGTTGTGGTGTGTTAACGCTGCTGACTTTTTGACTTCAACCCTCCTGGACGGCCCTTCTCTTTCCTGGTGATCATGTTCCCTAACAGCAGTCTCCTCAGGCTAGGAGAGAGCCCCTCAGGCTAGGCGCGGGCCTGCGCCCCCATCTGTTCTTCCAGCCTGTGGGTCCCCCCCGTCGACGGGGGATCCAGCCTTGCACGGAGATGATGGGCTGGCGCAGGGCCCCCCAGACATGGAAACGGGCCACTCCAACCCAGCTGAGCCCCGATAGCAGCAGTGCTGGCTCAGTCCTGCCTCCTGTCCTGCAGAGGTCCAGCTCCCCAGGTGTTCACTGCACACCTGTGACACATGAGGACTGTGCAGGAACAGGGGTGACATGTATCTGTCCTTCGGTTTGGGCCCCGGCCGAAGCCTGACCCTCCTGGGAGATAAACATACTCCTGGTGCCACCACAGGGCTGTCTGCTTCTGTCCTGCCGTGCCCTTTCCGCTCTGGCCAGCCGGCTGCATGCCCGCCATGGTTTTAGGCTACCTGAGTGCTCCAGCTGTACGAATGTTCCTCCCACTGTGCACTGGGCTCCCGACTGGCTCCCGTTTTGAGGGTGGGCTCACGGACATTTCTAAGGTCCTCAGGGCCTATAGCTGGTGGGTTGGGTGACCCACTGGGCCTCTGCCATCCAAATCACTAGGCAGAAAGGACCAACTTGGGAGTGGGGACGGAATGCTTCTAGAATTTTTGTAACAAGATTGGGGAGTGGGACAGCGGCTTAAACACCAGCATGACAATGTACCCATCAGCTCTATTCTGGGAGGGTCCTCTGTGGGACCACGTGTCTCAGGGAGTCTGATGCTATCGCTTCCTTCCTGAGGAATCGATCAGAAGACAGAGACTCCACTGAGTCATGATCATGCAAGTGGGAGAAAGAACCCAGGCCTCCAAGGACTTGTTTTCGGTGGTGCAGAAGTTGTAGGAGGAGACCTGCATGGCTGATAAAGCCTATGCTTCTCACGGCAGGGGGTGGGGGAAGGCAGGTGCGTGGCCAGCTGTTCCCAAATGTGTCTGTTTGAAGCTGGAATGGAAGGACATGGCATCACGTGATACGGTGATTTTCAAACTGTCTTCCGCAGTGGAGCCTCTTCTGCCAAAGGCATCTTAAGAGTGGCAGCTCGCCTCCCTCTTGGTTTGGTCCCTCGTCCCAGCCTCTAGGGCACCCCTGGGGACCTCAGGGCTCCAGGTCCCCCATTTGTAAACCAGCGTCATGAGAACACAGAGGGTTGGGTTCCTGTACCTGGGCTGTGTGTGCAGCTTCGGGCGAGGCGGGAAGGTCCCTCGGCCTGTCCACCTGTCGGCGGGGGCCCGATGTCGGCCTGCAGCTCTCCAGGACGGTGGTAAGGATCGGCCGAGGTGGTGCAAGCCGATCCCAGAGGCAGCTGAAACCGCTGAGGACAGCACTTGGTGCAGCCCCACCACCTTCCAGATGGCAGGGAGGAGACCGAGGTGCAGGGAGGGAAAACCTCTTGGCAGAGCCCGCACCTCTTTGGGCTGGGGGTGTATCTGGGGGCGCCTTTCATTTTACCATGGCTCCTTTGAGACGATGGCTTAGAACAGTCACTCCCCCTTTACGAGGAAATCACGTCTTCCTGGGGCACAGAGTCTTTGGCTCCAGAAATAAAACCTTAGTGCTGGGATTTCTGACATCAGTCGAATCATCTGGAGTGCGGCTAGGGAGGAAGAGGGCTGTACCCATGGTCCCACACAGGTCCAGTTTCCTTTCACTCATGCTTCTAACACTTGTCAAGCACCTGCTTCATGTCAGTGGCAAAATTGAGAGGTGGCTTCCAACATGCCTGCCCTGGGCTCAGGACTGTGCACTGTGCAAAGGTACTGGGCAGAATGGGGCTGAGATCGAGTCTGGACGCTGCTGGGGCCAGGCTGTGTGCCTGGCGCAGGGCTGCGATTGCCCAGAAAGATGCAAAGTGGCTTCTCACACAGGTGCCTTCAGCTATCGAAGCCTGCCCCCCGGGGGTTAGTCTACCCAGAGGGGACACCTATTTTGAAGCTCATACAAAGGAGTGGCAGTAAATGCTGGAAGCAGCCTGAGGGCTGTACCCGCGCGGGTGCTGTCGGCTCTTACATGCCACCTGAGGTCTGGCAGAGAGGGAGGAAGGGAAGGACTCGTGTGCTCCCCAGTCTCACAGGTGAGGCCTGCAGGCAGGCAGGCAGGGAGTGAGGCTGGCAGACTCCCTGAGCCCTGAAAACAATTTCCTTTACCCCAAACCCTGCTTCCCCGACTTGTGCTTGGAAAACAAACCTTAGCAGCTTGGATCCGGGCTAGCCCCTGCCTAAGGGGGAGCTGAGGAGTTCCCAGGGGGAGCACAGGGTGCCCTTCTGAAGCAGCAGGTCCTCCCAGAGCACACCGTCTGTGCTTTCATGAATTCCCTCTCCTATAAAATTCAGCACGAGGGCCTGGGTGAGCTGCCCTCACCCTTCAACGTCACGAAGGTCTCGGGGAAGGGACTGCAGCCGTATCAGCTCTCGGAACTGTTTTTCACTTTTCCCTTGTTTGGGCAAGGTTGGAAGTGATTTTGTTTGCGTGTGTTGGTCCAAACCTGAGCTTCTCGGCAGGGGTCCCAAGCCGGGCCTGTTGTGCCCCAAGCTGAGTGCAGCCCAGGTCCTTTCCTCAGTGAAGGTCTGGCCGAACGCCTCTGTCAGGATCTTGGCTGCATGACTGATACTTATTTCTGACTTTCCAAGTGGCGGTGCCCACCTGCCTGCAGGGATGCCTTCCCCAGCGGCTGGGTGGGGTGGTGGACTAGTTCCTCATCCTCTAGCTCATTCGGGAGACACTTGACCCCATCCAGACCCTGGCCCAGCTGGTCTCCTGATGCTTCCATCCTTCCCCAGAAGCACTCCTCCCCTTTGGCTGACCTTGACTCTTCATTCAAAGGGAAAAGAGAAGCCAGTAGAACAGACCTGAGCATCTTCTTGCTGCCACGTTGACAAGCCCTCTGTTGTCCTCTGTGCCCATCCATTCTGTTTCCCTTCTGCTGTAACTGTGGCCAACCCCTCTGCCTATGCCCTGGACCCCAGCACTGGTCTGCTCTCCTCAGGGATTCAGACCTTCACGTATCCTCTCTCTCTCTCTCTTTGGGAGGAGGAGGAGCTCAGTGTGGATGTGATCGGCCCAGAGGCCATCAATATGCTTCTGGGTCAGCCAGTGCAACCTCTGAGCTTGAATTCAAGCACATTTCCTCCCCAACTACCCCACATTTCTCTCCTCTGCTGCACGGGGGTCTTTCCTGGTACGACCGTGCACCCTGGCCTTGTCCTCCTCACCTGCCGGCGCCCTGTAGCCACACTGGTGGGCTCCGTCCCCAGCACGCGCCGCCCGCCCCCCCACAGCCTCACCTGTCACGGCCACCGACAACTCCCATACGCCACGTCCAACAGGTGCTTTTGTCTGCGCCCATTCGACCTCCCAGCAGCACTTCCTACCAGCCACAACCTTCTCAATAACAGTGATTTTAAGAGTTACCAGGTGCTTGCTACCCACTGAGCACTCCGCCCGCCTTATCTGGGGTAGCTGTCAAAACCGCCCTCATTTTGCACCGGAGCAAACCAGGGCTCACCCAGAGGTGGGAGGACCCGCCCAGCTCACCCTGCCGGAGCGAGGTGACACAGGGATTTGCACTAGTCTGACTGCGCAGCGCACAAGGGAAGGAAACCCCTCTAGCTGCCCCAGCGCCCCCCCCTCCTGTTTCCCTCCTGCCTGACTGACCACCCCCTCTTTGCTCACTTTGGCTTTCCCGGCTCCTGCCCAAATTTTAAATGTGGGAGTGGCTTGGGGCTTGGTCCTGGTCCTTTCCCTTCTCGGTGGACATTCTCCTCCCAGGCCTTCTCATCATACCCCCGGCATTCCATCCTTACTCCCCAGTATCTGTTTCTAGGCAAATCTGAAACGAGGCTGGACTCTCCAGCTGCCTGCTTGTGGCCCTCACTCGAATGTCCACGGGCACTGGACACTTCCAAGTTCAAACGCGACTCTGGTTTCCCTTCCTCCCTGACTCTACCACATCAGTCCCTCCCCACCAGCTTCCCATTGCAGAGAATGGCGTCACCAGTGGCTCACAGTGACTCAGGCCCTGAACACAGGCTTCTTCTCCACGCCCCCAACATCACACCCATGGGAAGTCCTATGGTTCCAGCTCCACGGTGCATCTCAGAGCCCACTTCCCTCTGCCTCCACACTCGGCTCTTTCTCTTCCCACTTTTGCTGCTTCCATTCCATTCTCCATGTTTAGACAAAGTGGTCTTTTCAAAGCCTGTCTCTGACCTTCTCACTCGCCTACTGGAAGTCCATCAGTAGCTTTTCAATGTTTTTAGGATTCACTTAAAGACCTTAGCATGGCTTCCAGGGGCCCTGGCATTTCTCCAACACTCTCTAGCCCCGTCTGCAGGCCTCCCCACCATTGGCCCGACCACTGCCGATCACTGCTCAGGCCTCTGCTCCCCCCACCAGCCCCATGCTCAAACCTTCCCTTGCCTCTGGGTGTGGGGACAACCTCTGCCACCAGTTCTCCCAGGGGACCATGCTGCCCCTTTATGGCACATGGCACCATAAGAAT
This sequence comes from Neogale vison, assembly GCF_020171115.1. Classification (NCBI taxonomy): domain Eukaryota; kingdom Metazoa; phylum Chordata; class Mammalia; order Carnivora; family Mustelidae; genus Neogale; species Neogale vison. Next base: position 29,276,286 of record NC_058103.1, read on the forward strand.
GAAGTGCTTCTCTAATTGTTTTGTTTCATGTCTGTAAGCTGCATCAAGGCAGGGACTGTCGTCACGACCACTGACTCCTGAGCCTTGCTCTGACGCTGCCCCATAGACACGTGCTTGAAGACACTGTGCTGCCCGCCCGAGTGCCCACCCTGGCTTACAGCTGGGGTGCCAGGGCCACACTGGCTGGCTCTGAGTTCTGGCTCCTCCACTTATTAGCCAGGTAATAATAGGCAAGAGACTTGAGAGCTGTGTATCAGTTTCTTCATCTGTAAAGTGGGGTGAATAAGGTATTTATACCTCATGGGGACAAAACAAATTAAGACACACAAAGTCCTTGGAATAAAGTCTGACATATGGGCAGTGCTCCATAAAGGTGTAGATCATTAATCAACCCCCCCCACCAGGGCAGGAGCGGGGGTGGGGGGTAGGGGTGCGGTTTGCTTAATCTAGACTGGCCCTCAATGAGGTAGGCCTGACCCCAGGGGGAACCATGTGTTTGTTCCTGCAGGGGCTCCCTGTGCAAGGACGTGCACACCACCTGTCTGGGCACAGGCCTCATCTCTTCTGGGGGCCTGGCCACAGGATGCCCCCTCCACCCTGCTGATGCAGCCTCTGGGAGGAGCCTGGGAAGGGGGTGGGGGAACGGGAGAGGCCAGGCCAGGGCTGACAAATTTGAGAGAGTATCGAGAGAGTATCGCGGCTTTAAATTCACAGTAGAAATCAGAAAATCTGATCTTGCACATCTAAGAATAGCCGTTGGTTTCAACTGTGAGAGTGCCAAAGTGAAAGCTATAATTATTAGTACGTAACAAGCAGAAATTAACCACCTACCGCAAAGTCATTTTTAGCTGCCATCCCAATGTGGAAATTAAAAGATGGGCACCCAAAAGCTGCCTGGCTTGGCAAAGGCTCTGGTTCAGCCTGGAACATCAGCGAATGTCTGAGTCTCTGATGGCCAACCATGAGGTTTCCATCCTAAGGAAGCAGTATGGCTTCCAGGGAGATGGATTTTGCAGTACAGTAAACTTCAAGTGCTCTAAGGCAGCTTCCCTGACTCTGACTCCTGCCCCAGTTAGACCCCAGAGACACTTATTTCTACCCGGCCTGGGTTTCCCTCTTGCAAAGTGGTAGAGACAACCCCTTCTGACCTTCTTTATAAGACGGTGTTTATACTAACGGTCCCAGAAGATACTTGGAATTTCAGGAAAGGAAACCGTAAAAATAGGTAAATGTCATGTAAAGCCCAGAAGCCATAAAGAAAAGATTGATAAATGCATTTTCTAAAGACTGGCAAAAAAAAAAAAAAAAAAAAAAGACAAACATGAACACTAACAAAATAAAAACAGGAGAAAATATTTATAGCTTGTATCACAGACATGAGGCAAATTTCTTTGACACATAATAAGCACTTACAAATGAAAAAGGAAAGTTCAGTGTCTAAGAAGATAAATGAGCAGAAGCCATGAACAGACAGCTGAAATACCACTTTTCACCGATCGGACTGGCAGAGATCTAGAAGTCTGAGAATGCTCTGTGTTGATAGGGATGTAAGAAAACGGGCATTCGCACATTATTGGCTGGGCTGTGGACTGGTACTACTCTGTGGAAGGCAATGTGACAACATTTATCAAAATTAACAAGAACACACCCTTTGATCCATCAATTCCATTTTTAGAAATTTATCTAAATTTACCTAATTTATCTAAATTTTATCTTTTTATCTTAGAATATAGATGGATACTTATTGATGTATTGTCTGTAAAATATTAGAAATAATCTAAATGTCAATTAATGGAGTACTGGTTAAATTACGGTAAATTCACACAATGGATTTATTCTATGCAGCTGGTAAAAAGTCTGAGTCAGTGTTAGGTATGCTGATAAGCAACGACATCCCAGTGTGTGTGACAGCCCTGGAAAGTGCACAGGGGCTTACTAGCAGTGGTTGCTGGGGCCAATGGTGGCTGAGTCTCAGGGGAGGGCTAGAACTTCTCACTCTCATCCTTTGTACCTTTTCAGTCGTTTATGATTTGCAGGTACTATTTATTCAAAACGTAGGCCCCAACAAACTAAGGAACAAAACACACACAACCCATGCTGGTCAGCCGCCAGGTGTCTTGGCAAGAAGCCCAAGACACTGGAGTCAGAGGTGTGCAGGATCGGAGGGGAGGCACAGGGGGAAGGGTGTGCCCAGGGAGTGGGTCTCACCCCTTAGGAATGGAGGGGCCCTGTGTGATCAAACACTGTTGTCTTCCAGGATCTGTGACTCCCTGCTGGGCCATTGGGCCACCCCCTCACAGAGCAGCAGGTGGCTTTATGTCCAATTCATGATCTCTCTGCCATTCAAATGGACACATCCTGGCCCAGGGACCTGCTCATACCATAGGCTGGAAATCGAAGGTTGTCTCAGAGTGACCTCACCTGCAAGCCTCAAATCTGGGGTCCCCTCACCATGGGCTCCTGTCATGAGCTCCCACTAGACTAAACTCACCAGAGAAAACAACCAAGAGAGAAGAGACCCGCAAATGCCACAGAAACACCATGGCCTGGGGGTGTTAGGCCTTGATCTTTGGAAGTTTCTTCCAAAGCTTGTAAAATTTACACAAGCTGGCCATAATACTTTAGACCTAATGATGGAACCATAAATTGTCCAAAAGTAAGGGGGGAGTGTGTCACTGTTATTTTGCCTGTCAGAGCAGCAGAGCTCATACCACAGGTGGTAAAACCTCACAGATCAGAGGAAGCTGTTTCGGAGTTCATTCTGAAGTTACCTCTTCAAAGACCATATGAATATATGACGCGGTTCTAAATCTTGGTGTAAACCAAGTCACTGCTTTGAAAGAGTCAATATGGCACAAATCCTATAAAGATTCTAATTTACTCACTTCCTTCGTACAACAAAAGTCCCCTGCATATTCTGTCCAGAGTTTAGAAGGCAGGTGTGGCGTTCGTTTTAATTGTTCAATCCCACCAATTTATAGAAGGTTAAAAGCATACCCATTAACTAAGGAGAGGTTTATCCTGTGCTACAGGCTATGCCAATGAGAAGTGGGTATCATGCAATTAGGTCCAAATTCAAGGACATCTCCAAACTGAATCTTAGCCACCAAGTTCTTCAATGTTCTAATCAGCGGCTACCAAATTTCCTCCTGAGAGTCACGGGGGCCACGTAGAAAGGAACAGAGTCTGGATAACTGAAAAACGGGCAGCAAGCCAGCAGGAGAAACGGTCCTGGAACTTAGAGACCCTCACTTGGGTCACTGACTTTTCCAGGAAACAGGGAAGAGGAGCAATGCCTGTGAGGTCAAGGAAGTTCATTCCAGCCTTGAAGGATTGCCTTTAGCTCTGCTGGGTTTTTTTTAAGAGGCTGGCCCTTCAAATCTCACTTTCAATTCCAATTCAAAAGACACCTCAGCCCTCCACACTGACCCTGCAGGGTCAGCCGGTCTTTCCTGGCCCCAACTCTGCAGCCTTTTCAGGCTTCTCTCTGAGGTGTCTGCAGTCACTGCCCGTGAGGGCTACCGAATGGGACAGGAGCCAAGCCCTAGACGGGGGGCACAGGACGTGGGGGGCAGGGCATTACCGCTGTCCCTGCACCCTGCATGCTGGCTTCTCTGGGACCCAGCGAGAGGCCACATGCTGGCAAGTGTCTGCCCTGGAAGAACAATCAGTACATTCATGAATCATCCCTCTTTGTGCTTCTGCTTTGAGGAATGTAATTTGTTAATTTATGGTAGTTGTTATGGCTCCATTAAAGATGCCAACACAGAGGAGGCTGGCTGAGTTGCACTTCGTGACACACCGAAGCCAGGTGAATCCCAACACGTTTTCATACATGGAGGTCTGCCAACGGTTCCAAACAAGGCTGACCAGCACACAATTAGCTTTGGCAAAAAAGGAGTAAACAGACGGACAGTGGTGGATAATAAGCAGTTTCCCCAGCCAAACCTGGCCTTCCACTGTGCACCCTGAGGGTCCGGCCTGGGAAGGCCCAGGTGACATCTTGCAGACCCGGTGATAAAGCTCGAGGAACAGAGGTTACCGTTCGTACAGAAACATAATGTCAGTAAATCACCAGCAACCATTTGCCTAGAGCCTCTGCCTAGTGGGGTTCTCCTTGCTACACTGCCGGCTTGTGGGATGGATCGTGGGGATTTTCAGCTCAGTATTGGCACTCGGCACTCGTGTGAAGCTGGAGGAGGGGCGGTCCTCTCTGCTTGCTGGGCTGGTTTCCAGTTCTGCGGCTGCGGCTCCCCTCTCCCTGCTCTGTGGGTTGGCAGGAGTGCCAGGTTGGGGGTATGCAGGGACTTCAAAAGTGTTGCCCCTTCCCGGGGTTTGATGAAGACCTCTGAGTCATCAACACACATGTCCCCTCTCCCAGGGACTCTAGATGTCCCCGCGAATGCGCAAGGTACCAGCTCGTTAACCCCAGGAGGTGGGTGCTAGGACCCCTCCCCCCCGCAAGATGAGGAAGCCCCAGCTGAGGTGAAGCGATTAGCTCCCGTCTACACAGCTGGTAGAGGACAGAACTTCCGGACTTCTGCCTGGGGCACTCTGCCATGCTGTGCCCCCCGCGAAGCAAGCCACGGTGTCTGTCGCTCTCTGGCTCCTCTGAGGGCACACAGCCGGCATCCCACCCGGTGACCTCACTGGGCCCCTCAGAGGCCAATCGGGTCATCTTGGCTGCCTCTCTACCCTGTACCAGGTTCTGGGGCACGATGGGGAGACACAGAGGAACTCATGGTTCCTGCAAGCAGCTGTGGCATTCTGACCTGTGACTGCTTTGATTTCTCAAAAACCCTCCAGAGAGGGGTCATAGGTAAACAGGCGAGCACCCACAGGCTCCCCTGGCATCTGGCACGGCCGTGGGGGCTGGGGGGGGGGTGCAGAGCCATACCTGCATGGAGCCAGATCTGCGCCAGCGTCATCCAGGGGTGTAGCGGGCCCTGCTTGGGGGCACTGCTCTGCAGAGATGAGGCCACTTCTGACAGTGCCTGTTCCACTCTGGATGCTGCCACGGATGTGGCGTGGACAGAGCCTGTGGGGGGTTTTTGAGAAGACGGCATCAGAAGTAAAAGGACAGACCTGCCCAACCAGCCGTCCACCCACCTCCCCCCGCACACAGACACAAGTTCAAGACGAACACACACTCCTTCCCCCATGGTGTCTCCGAGTTGGATGTCCATGAAATACAGACAGGCATTACGGCCTGGAACGGGAGTTTCCGTCCTCCACTCTCGCTAATCTTTAGTGAACAACCAGAGCACATGCTAGGGGAAGTGCTCCACCCGGGAGCTGAGTCTAAGACAGTGCGAGTATTCGGGGGCAGAAGTGTAGAGTTGGACACACGGCTGTGACGCTCATGCTGGAACGTGGCATAAATGAAGGACCACAAAGGGAAGTGACAGAGCACGCCTGGCCGGGTCTAAGACTAGAAACCACCAGAGGGCTGGGCAGGAGTCAGCCTTGTCTCGTGCGGATGGAGAAGACCATTCTTAAGACAAACCCAGCAACTTGCCAGTCTTCTCCCTGGCCTTCAAGAGTGGGCCAACATCCCTAGATTTAGAACCACATTCTAGGACACAACCTAAGGATAGGAGGAAGAGCACACTTTGGCCCAAGATTCAAGCTGATGTCCATTGTCAAGGCTGAACTAGGAGGATAGACTACAGCAAACATCCCTGGGCTCAGGAGTGGTACCCGTGTGCCTCAGGGTCAAAACTTGTCCTAAATAGCTAAGGAGATGAGCAGACCAAGCACATCTACTAGCCAAAGGAAGCAGGTAAAGGAACTTCTATTCAGAAATCAAATGCCTCCTTCCTCCTCACTTGCCCACCTATGAGGCCTGGTGACTGGAGAGACCACTCCCTGCTCAGGGGGCTGGGTCCTCACCTCTCCCCTACACTCCCTCTTAGAGGTGTGGTCTCGGAGCTGAGAGCAGGCATCTCAGTTATTTTAACTGCGAACCGTTGATATTTATATCACTGGCCACATTCTTCATTTTTAATTTATTGTGAGGGTACCAGGGAGAGAGACGTTCCGACATGGTGAGCGGTGACTCTCAGCTCATCGTTAGGTTTCAAATAGTGATAATCGATAAAGACAAACACTGAACACTCCAGAAAACCGGAGGTGGTTATACTCTGGATAAGACAAAATTGTGAGCATAAAAGTAATTTCTGTTGGGGCTTTGAGACGCACTACAATTGATTCATCTTGAGAGTATTTGCGGCAAGAGGCTGGCCACCCATATTGTGCTTTGACGGTTCCAACATGAAGGAAACATGGGTACTTCTGAATGCCATCACATCCTTCAGCAGGGGTTTGCTCACGGGAGGTGGACGGAAGCAGACTGGGAATCTGCCTTCGGTAGATGCGCCACACAGAGTGCCCACGGGGACAAGCGAGAGGAGGGCGCCTCCGGGAATGGCCAGTGAGTCCTGCAGAGGGAACAGGGCTGCAGGGAGGAGGAACCTGAGACTCAGTTAAAAGATACCAGCCGTTGCCATCATGATCCAGCACTGAGGAAGTTCCGCTAAGGACTGTCCCTCGCTTAGACAAAGCGTGTCTGACTACTTAAAAAAAAAAAAAAATCAAAACAGCAAAATGATTAGACTGCTGTCGATTTTTTTTGGGGGGGGGGGTCTTCTTTTGTTTTGGACTTTTTTATGGAAAAGAAGTATTTTAACTTTGAGAACAAGGATTTGATATAGTTTTCCTGAGACTTTTAGCAGCAGCTAAATTTCAACTAAATAAACAAGGTTGTTGTTGCTATATTCTGACGTCACCAGGCCAGTTCGCCTTCACCGACCACCTGAACAGTGATTCTCAACTGGGGCTTCAGATAAGAATCACTTGGGAGATTTAAGACCACGATGCTGTAGCTGGGCCCAGGCGAACCGAATCCCTAACTCTTGCAAGAGTGTGGCATGGGCAGGCCTCTTGCGAATCACTCCAGGGATTCTACTCTGTGGCCAAGACTGAGAGGGACCCACCGGGAGAGACAGAAAGCAGTTGTTATTAACATTTGGTCAAAAAAAGCCTGAAGGCGTCTTCTACACACGCCAGGCAGGGAGCATGTGCTCCCCTGCTTCCCTGCAGCCCAAGGGGAACAGCGTTCCAGGAAGATCTTGTTCCTTAGAACACTGGTTCTCAATTCTCCTGGTCTCAGGATCCTTTTATAGACTCTGCAGAGTTCCTGAGACTCCGCCCAGAGATTCTGCTTATCTGGGTTGTATCCGTTGATGTTTTGCCACACTGGAAATCAAAACCGAGAAACGCTTAAAATACTTAGTCACTAATTCATTTGCAACTAACAATAATGAACAAATACTAAATAAAAATTCTACCCGTTTTTCTCCTAGTTTCTACAGGTCCTTTGCTACGAGGACCTGTGACTTTTGGAGGGGCTAATTTTGATTTTTGGATTCACTGTTTTATTTGGGCTGCAAACGAATTAATCAGAACCATTGTTAAAGTCCCTTCTCTTCGTGATAGCTATACACAACCAAATAACTAATTATTCACATAATAACGTGTTTCCCTATGAATAAGTTCTGGCAAATGATGACAGGAGTCATTATCAGTTTTAGTTACATGCCATGGCAGGTTTCAGGCACTCCGATGAGCACTTTACATTTATTACTTCATTTAACCTTTAAACAATTCTGTGAGGCAGCTAACGGTGTTACCTGCATGCTTTAGATAACGAAGCTGAGATTTAATGAGCTTATGAACTTATCCAAAGCCGTACACCCAGTGGGTGGCAAAAGTAGGACTCGAACAGTAGTCTAACTCTGAATCTGGCTTCTACATCCAGCTCCGCTACCACCTCCTCCAGGAAGGCTGCCGTGAGCCTTCCGTTTTGTTTCCCTGTCACGCCCCTGTTAGAAGGTGGGCCTTGGGTCCTCCGTGCTCCTCCAGCACCCTGTGGCTATGGCTACCTGGCTACCCACTGCACAGACCACACTGTTTCCTGTCAATGTCACGGTCTCTCCTCTTAGACTGCGTGGAGGCAGGCCCCACATCAAGGTGCTCTCAGAGGCTGACAATGCCAGGCCCATGAGAGGTACTAGGTAAATGCTTGCAGAATGAATGAGTACTGTCGACAGACATGTCACGGGCTGCAATCTGGAGGAGAGTGGTCGGTCCCCTCTTCTGGAAGAGGGGACTGTGTGCTCTACTGTCTGTGTGCTCTACTGTCCTGGCCTAACAAGGACTCAGGGGCCAGAACCTTCACTGTCTCAAAGGGCTTCTCGGTGTGGCTGTTCTTACCTCCAGCCACTAGGACTGCAGATGACTGTGGCACATCGTAGGGTTACACACTGTACCTCACTCCGTGACTTTCCCTGTCTTCGATATAACCAAGCCATTTAAATATCGAGGGGGACTATGGAATTCCCTCCTAGCTGATCCCTTTTTAACACATGCTTCCCAAGGGCAGAAACCCTTCATGTTCTAAACTAGGGATGAGTATTAGAGCATTTAGGTACTGGCTAACAATAGCAGTTGACTAATAGTAAGGGCAACATTACTGACTAGTTAACCTCTACTATTCCTGGCAATAATACAATCAGTCAAATTCTTCCATAGGATTAGAATTTGGAGGAAAAAAAATAAACATCATTATGAATCAGAATGGCTATATCTGATTAAAAAAAAAAAAAACACCAAAAAAACCAAAAACAAAACAGTCTTTAAGTGACTATCTCATAGGACTGAAACAGTGAGTTTCAGTAGATCCTCTACCAAACCAGATTTTGGTTTAAGTAGGTACACAACTAGAAATGCTAGTTCTTACCAACATTTTTTTTTCTTTTAAGGCAACCCTTGTCTTTCTCACCGAAGCAAATGTATTCCCACAGTGTACGTGGGGGTGGAAGGGATTATTATCCTAAGGGAAATGGACAAATTGAGGCTTAAAAAAGGAATCAGAGGGAGGAATAGAAGATATATTTCTCATTTGAGATCCAAGACTCTGGAGGGATAAGCCTCCACGTAATCAGGTTCAAGAGGTAAGCCGGGGAGAATGCCCGGCTGGTGGGCATCTCTTATTTATCACATTAACTTGAGATGTGCTTATCGCCGTCGTCACCCAGCAGGCCGAGCAGCTGCTGTGCTCCCCCAGCTCCCTCAGCCACAGGGCAAGGAGGCTCTGCAAAGCTACCGCAAAGCCAACCGAACCAAGAGCGGGTGCAGGCAGCAGAGGGCGCGCCTGAAAATCCGGCCTGGGTTCCATGAGCTAACTGTCCCAATGCTCCAGGGGGCTTCAGATGCCCTGGCGCTGAGCAGATCTGGACCTCCTCAAGCCAACTGCTTTCTCTTCTCTGCCACCCAGATGCCCAAAGGAAAATGTGGTCTTGGACCCCTGATCCAAAGGCAAAGTGCCGCCTGAAGAACTGTTCTCATCCCTATATCCAGGCTTTTCGTCTGGAGGGGTTGTGGGGGAAGGGAAGCAGCAAAAGAGGACCTGGGAACTGGACGGGCAGCTCCCCATGGCTGATGGGACCCAGAACCAAGGTCACTGACCTCAGGAAGCCGTGAGTCCGAGCTCCGAAGCCCTCCCGAGGCTTCCTGACCCCAGGCTGCTACCGTGCGCGGAGGCGCGTTGAGGAACCCTGCCACACACGGGACACTGGGAGCCTCGGCTCAGACTGCGGGTGCAGCTGGAGCCTTTTGGAAAACCCCTTGTCCACAGCACGCCACACCTGTGCTCGACCTCACACAGACCGCCCCGGGGGCATCGCACGTGAACCCCATCTCACCATTCAGAGGGATCTCGGAGGCAACAATCTTGTTAGGCATAAGGCATAAGAGATGACGGGGCGTGGTTATGTTCGATAAGGCCTGTTTTCCCGAGCAGGGTTCCTGAACGCAGAGCCTCCCTCTACAGTCCGGCTGTCCTGACTGTTCTGGTGGCACTGGGTGAGCGGCTCTCGTCTGAAGGGCATGCACCTCCCTCTCCCCCGTATCTTCCCAGCATGTCGTAGCTAGACTAGATCTTAGATGGATCTCCACCCCCCCTGGTGCCTGGGTGCATGTCAGCGTCCAGGAACAAGGGCCAAGTGTCACATGATGTGCAACGAAAATCCTTTACTGCGTATCCCACATGAGTTTGCTGGGGCTTTGGGCTGCTCGCGGCTTCCCAGCCACAGAATTAACTCAGATGCCTGGTGTGCATGAATCTGGGATGATGGGCCTTGCGGCTGTGCCCGAAGTCCCTGTCTCCGCTGGGCACCCATCTTCTCCCTGACGAACCCCATAGCAGCAGACACCAGTGCGCCCCACTCAGGGGCGGGCACACAGCAGCCCCCGACGGCTGGTGAACCTCCACGCTTAGTGCCCCTCAGGTCTGAAACGATTCGATATTATCTGTCACTAGACTTTATTCAGCTCCCAGTTCTGAGAAGCTGCCCCCCACAACCCCCAAACAACTCAAACAGGAAGGAAGAGGCCGCCGGTCTCCCTCTTCAAGACCCCGAATACTGAACAGCGGTCCGAATGACTAAGCATTCTTGCCAGAGAGCTCTGCTTACGATGCTTTATTTTTAACAGGAAAAGAACGTCTTTTTCTCCAGCTAAGGCTTGAAAGTAAAATCAGTCCAGCACTGCTCACTGCAGGCAGCCTGGTGACCTTCTCACACCTGCCACCTGGGCTCTAAGAACCAGCATGTCCCTGGGGCTGCAGGAGACACAGCTCAGTAGCCAGTGGGGACTGTCTCTTCTGTTCTGAAGACGGGGGACAGTCCACTCTCACACCGAGCACCAAGTTAGGCACTTGGCCTCTACACCTTTTTTTTTTTTCCAAACATTAAACATTCCGCCCCCACCCCCCGCCCCCAGGTGTTATAGGACAATTCCCATCTTTGCTAGAGGCAGTCCTGCTTCTCTAAGGAAGCTGACGTGGGGTTTGGGGTGGGGGGGCTCCTCCCTGGCGTATCTTCAGTTCCGTGACAGCAGCCACGTCCCCTGTAGCGTGTCTGCCAGTCTGACAGGGTGTGGGACCATAGCGCTTGGCAGGCACCCGCCGTTCCTGCCTGATTCCCCCTGACAATGGGGCTTCTCCTGCCTGTGGGTTCCTCTGATAAATAACTTCGGTCCCCGTTCTGGGAGACAGTTCCCTTTTCCATGGAATGGAAAAGAGATGAAGACAGCCAAGTAAGTCAGGACAGCCAAACCCACGGTCTCGAGACGAGATCACAATTTCCAAGTGACTTTAACAGAGTATCAAGCACATGGAACCTGACAGGATGTGTCTTCTCCTGACGGGGAGAAATGTTCTCCCCGGGGAAAGCTTTAGGAAAGGATCCCACTAAGGCGGGGGCGGAGGGGGGGGGGAAACTGGGGTTTATGGCCACCAGTGGGCATGCGGGGGCACCCGGCATGCTGCTGACGGGTGTTGGCAGGGACAGGTGGGCACACGGGAAGCGTGGCGGGAAGCCGTTCGCGAGCATGCGGGAAGAGGCCAGCTGTCAGAGCGAGCCGAGCCATGGCTCTGGGCTGGAGACAGTACCTTCTGGAGGACTACACCAGGCAGATGCTTTCATCTCCACTAGAAACCCTCCCTGTTGCATATTCATGAGGCTGTGCGTCTGGACTCAAGTGCTGGGGGAAGGCTGCGTTGGTCTTTGAATGCAGCTTCTGGGAAAAGCCTCCCCAGTTTGGGTGACAGTCTCATCACCGGACACACACTCCTTCACTTCCGTCTGAGTGCCACTTATTACTGCCTCGTCAATCTCCTAAAACTGTCTTTGATCTCATTTAAAGAAAGACACCACAGAACTAATTGGGGAGAATTAATTTTAATTTCATTAAAATAGCAAGAAAAGTTTCATCCTCGAATCATTGAGGCTTATTTTTTTTTTTAACCGCCACCCCGCAAGAGCAGTGGGGTCATCACTGGAGTGATGTTTTCATACACATATTCTAAAAACCTGACTTTATTCTGTTAAGCAGGAGCAGAGGGTGAAATGTACACCCCACGGACTAGTCATTTCCCGATCGAGAGATACAGTATTAAATGTCAGAAAAAATGCCAAGTCAATAATGAAATGCTAGCCAAAAGAAAAGGGGGGAAAGTAACAACCTTGAATTTGTTTCTCAACCTTATTTCATTTAAGAGGTGCGTTTTGTCATGACTCTGCTGATTCTCTTCCCCGGGGTTCCGCGTTCCTAAAGAGAGCAGCAGTCTCACTGGAATCAGGGATCTGAAAAGCCGAGCCAAGAACCCAAGTCGGAATTCCTGATTTTAGCACCTTCTTGGAGAGGCGAATAAAACGTCAACATGCATTTTCCTCCAAGATGACTGTGAGCGCTCAGGAATGGGGGTGCCTGGGATCCCCAGGTCTAAGGAGTGGTGAGCAGCCCACATGGAGAGTGGAGAGCACAGAGTGTGTCCCAATAGGGCTCCTACCACCCGGTGGCCACCTCCCTGCGGGAGCCACAGCTGCCCGCTGTCACTCGGGAGTGGGGCACCTAACCCAGGCCTGGAGATCAGGCTGCGCTCCTGGCACACCATAAAGGCGTGTGTGAACAGGATTAGTAAACTGACGTCCTTAAAGATAGGGAAGCTAAGGTACAGGGATTCTTTTGCAGAACTGGTCCTTGAACTTAGCTTTCCTGACTTTGGAGAGCTGGAGAAGTTTCCATGGAAGATAGTTATGTCCCTTGTATAAATGCACTGAGCCTCACTGTAAGTAATGAGGGCTGCCTGAAGATTCTAGTGTAACCTGACTTTCTGAAAAATCAAATCTTTTTAATGTATCTGAGGAGCTTGATTTGAAAGAACGCTGGCAGTGAAACTTTTTTCCCTTAAAACCCTAATGTGATGACAATACCAAACAACTCTCTTCTACTATGGACTTTTATTCATTTAAAAAGTAATTTATTTGTATGGACACTTTCAAAAGCCAGAAATAAAGTCATATCTAAGCTGAGCTGGATTTCAGAGGGGGAAATCAGCTCCCCTGAGAGGAATATTTGCTCTAAGAAGTAAAGGCTCAGATCATTCAAATAGCCTGGTTCACTATTACATACATTAGCATTTCTAAAAATGCAGTCCCTGGAACACTGATTCCATAGGGTGAGAAAATGATGAAATTAGCTGGGGAACAAGGGGTCAAACTTCAGAACCTTGACTTTTTTTAAACTGCAGGACTTCTCAGAGCCTTTAATGTGCCAGGATGAACTGTCACTCTCTAAGAGGGAGATGCAATATTTCCCCAAAATATTTGATCACAGAGAATCTGCAGTCTAGAAAACATCCTTTGAAAAATAATTCACTCATGCCTTAAAAGAACACCATTAAAAGCGTTAGTCCTATGCCTGGGGAACTGCTTAATGTCCTTTCAGTTTGGTTGGATGCAGGTTAAATTTTATGAAGTCTGTTTCACCTTTTTTTAAGGAAAATTATTAGAATTGCTTTTCTAAATAGCAATAATGGTTGAACTGGAAAAAAAAAATTCCATGATTCAACTGGTTCCCTCTACCCCAAATTTACAGATGACCTGCACTTGGGGGGGGGTGGCGGAGCATCTCACACTTCCGATCAGGTTCCGATCAGCACGGGGGTGGAGGGTGGGGGCGTGTTGTGTGTGGCCAATGCACTGGAGGCCTGACTCGGACATCTTTCCTGCACTGCCTCCTTCTGTAGTCCCTCCCAGAGAAGTACTGCCTCCCTGGTGCTTACATCCAGGCTGCAGGGGGTTGGGGCGGGGTGGTGAGGGGGCGGAGCGTGGGGGGGGTGGGGAGGGATATTAGCATCTCAGGAGAGAAGGGCCCCAGGTAGCGGAGTGGACAAGCAGGTGGCAGCCTCACACCCATGTCATCTCAGCATTCCCCACGATCCACAACTGCAACACACGTTCCACGGTGGAGGGAAGCGTGATTCTGGAGACCCTCAGAAAGGTTAATAGAGAGATCGGTAAACTACTTACTAACTGAAAAAAGGGAGGGAAAACCATGAAAGTATACTTCTGGAGAGTTGCCTTGGAACAACAAATCAAATCAAAAATTAAAACCAAGAAACAAAACATTTGAAAAATCAAAATTAAGGCTAAGAAAGCAAATAGAGTTCTAATAACCTTCCAACTGTAAGTCTGGCTGTCTCAAATTAGATTTCAATTCAAGAGTGACACATGTTTTTCCACTAACAATGTTTTTTGTGTTTTGTTTTTTGAAACCAAAGAAAGGCCAACTGGGCATTCCCCTCAACATTTAAATGTTCACCCAGCACATGAAAGCTGACCAACCCATGTAATGTGTTTTGTTTCCAGGGCAGGAAATTCCAAAGGGAAGGGAAAAATAATCAAACAAGCGGTTTTCAGATCTTTCCACCATTAACCCTAATCATGATTCTAATAGTTTGTAGACCTGGGCTAGTTTTCATTCCTATAAAGTCAAAGGATTGGAGAGAGAAATTCAGAGAACTTCAGGCCTTGGCTATCTGTCCTCAGGAAAGGAGCCAGGATTCAAATTCATTACACTTCTAATCAAGAAATTTTATATCTATCGGTAATGTGCAGAATGCTTCTCTAACTAAATGTCGTAGCTATGGGCGAGAAAAAGATTCTCGGGAACATCACCTGGGCACCTGTGAGGCACTCCCTAAGGGCAAGACATGACTCATAGTTTCACAAAGAATAAACAATCGAACCCTGCTTGGGACGCAGCACATTCAGCAGAAAGCCCAGTGGGTGCTCATCGCCCTGACAATTTACTAATTAATCAGGTATCAGATGTCTCACCAGAGAGGATCTCAGTCTTCAAAGGTTTCAGGAACACTGGGCTCTCTGGGATGTGACAAGATAAACACTGGCGGGGGTAGAGGTAGGTGGGTTTGTTGTGCAACGGGAGTGGCCGGGCCACTGGGAATCGGTCATGCTATTCTAGGACGGTAAGATCCCATTTGAAGACAGAAAACTGGGCAAAAGGCAATGTACGCAACACCTTTTCCAGAAAAGCGGAAGGTGGCAGTTGCCCGTGGGCACCGTATTAAAGGGAAAATGTCTATTTTAAGAAATGGATTAAAAACCACATAAGCAGTTTATAAACATTATCTTTGCCTTGCATTTCATAAAGCCGGGATTGCCATGAAAGCCAAGTTCAGAAAACTTAACTATGCAGTGAAGTAAAACCAGAGCGTTTCTTGGTTTGGATGACTTATTTTAGATGATAGCATCATTTCTGCCCAACTTTGCGTGTGTGTGTGTGAGTCTAACACGGCAGGGTAGCCATCAGAAAGATGAGCCCATTAGAGAAAGTAGTTCTTTCTGGCAGCAGCTCCCCTCAGGAGCTTTTGTTCAGCATATAACTGAGCATTTGGGACAGAGATGAGCCCTTATAAATCGTGGATACAGAGATTAAATTTTCTGGCAATGCTGCAGGAAAAGCGAACATAGAATAAATGAGTGAGAGAAGGCAAGCTTGGCCTCTCCTGGTGAGACCCACATTTAGGTCCCAGTTAAGGACCTGATCAACCAGTGTTTCATTTTAATACAGGAATCTGTTTGTTTGTTTGTTAAATGGACAGCTCCCCAAATACCGTAAAACAGAATTTCCAAAATTTTTGTATTACATAAAGGCAAGATTAGATTAAAACCTGTCTAATTTCTCTGCCTAGTTTCATAGGTTTCCCCACAAACCCTACATTTTCCTTCCTTGCAAATGGAGAACAATTTAGAGCATGTTTCTCAAGATGTAGTACCTGACCCGTTGGCCTGGGAATCCTCAGTGGGTTCTCTGTAAATCCACATGCCAGGGCTCCAGCTCACGCTACTGAATCATAAACTCTAGGGGTGGGGCTCAGGGGATCTGCAGTTTTCAAAGCTGTTTCTGTGATTTTAATGCATAGTCAAGTTTGAGAACCACAAATTTAAAGGGCTTATGACCATTTTCTTTATGATATCACCTTGGTCATTGTATGCTTGTTGAATTAATTTCTAAGTAGAAAATCAGAAATTCATAGAAATAAATTATGTGCAAAATGTTCTAATTGGCCTTTTTAAAAAATGGGATTTTTATGCATGTATATTAACTCCAGGAAAGCATACAAGTATGCTGAGAACCAGAAGCATTGTCTAGAAAAGCTTCTATTTATCCTGCTCAAAACAGGTCTCTTTCACTTTTCAAAGAAGAGGTTGGAACTTGGGCAACAATGTCTCCTTCTGCCCCACACAGCTTTGGGATTTTCAAACTGGCAAGATTTTCCTCTTCTGATAAATTTGATGTAGTTTCCTATCCAGCTTATCAGTTAGGAAGATTATCAGAAAATGAAACATCAGGCAAATGAAGCAGGTCTAACAAGAAAGGAAAAACCATAAACCATGTTTACACAGAGAGGGTTCCTGGCGGGGACTTGGGTCATTGAATGAATGAGCCGCGGGGGGCCACACAAAGATGTCAGGTTTAGGATGAGAACGAAGATGAGGAGACACAAACAGGTGGAGAGGAGATTCGGTTCTTGAAAGAGAAGAGGAGGAGGAGGAGGTATCTGACACTAAAAAAGTGAAAGAGAAAAAAAAAACGATAAAGGCAAAAAAAAAAAAAAGCTTTAGAGACACAAAGGAAAAAATAAACTAGCTTTTAATATACTCACATAAGCTGCAAAGAAAATGAGGTCATGTAATACACAATCATTCCTCTACTGGACAATAGAATACAAGTGTTTTTCGAAGAAAACAAATTTGTTGTTTTTTTCCCCACTGGTTATTTAATTGTTCTGCAACAACACCACGGAATAAAAATAACTCAGATTTACCTGGGCACAGACTCGGCAGCATGATCCGCTGAAAATAATACATCTTTAACCTACAATATTCAGGATATTCTAGAGGAGACCACTTTTCAGTTGGAAAGGTACAGACCTCGGCTATTTCTAGATTTAATTTTTATGAGAAGCACTTATATAAAGTTTACTTGAAAGTGAAGGTTTTCCTAGGTAGAGATACTGAGGTATAACCATAGGTCATGGTCCCAGCATCGTGACAATGGAGGGCTAAGCTTTCCAAGCTGGCCTGTGGTCAGGTGCACAGGCTGGGCACTTTGGAAAGAAGCTGTCACCACCACCTTCATGTCTCGCCACTGGAGACATATCCATTAACAGGGAGACAACCACGGCTATAATGAAAAATTGTCCCAGACACAATGGACCAAACTTTCACAGTAAAAGAATAATTTTGCTTTGGAGAGGTGTCTGGTAATATCTACCAATGATTAGAGATAAACCGCCTTACTCCACATCCTGTTTTGAAGGCAAAAGGAAGAAAAAACCATTTTTTTCTTATCCTCTATTTAAGGAACTACCAACTTATTCCTAAGAAAAGACAATGATTCATAGCTTCAACGCTAAGACTGTCACTCTATCTGATTCCTCTTTTTTCCAAGGCTGGGACCTATTAGAGGTGGGGGTAGGGGAGCCAGAGGTGACAAGGGAAGGGAAATCATGTTGTTTTGGGGCTTTCCCAATTTGCCAGATCCACTTAATGAAATCATACGTACTCCATTAGCCACAGTGGACTGGGCCAGTCCCAAGCTTCTAGTTCCCCTTATGGTATTCCATAGATGTTCAAATGGGCAATTTCAGAGGTAGAAAACCACATCCTAGTTAATTCGCCACTTCCCAAATCAATAATGCTAAGCCTGCATCTTAAAATGATCCAGATGTATAATAATGGCACTGTGCTTCTAGTTTTTAAGAGTTCTTATCTCTTTGACATTTATACTGAAATTTTAGCATACGAAATATGATGTCTGGGATTTGCCTTAAAATACTCTATAAAAACTAAGTGTGGGACAGGAGAGATGATGAAAAAGGAATACTAATCATTGAAAGCTGGTGGTAGGTACGTGGGGATTCATTATATTGGTGTCTCTGTTGCGATATATTCGAGCATTTTCCACAACAGAAAATTAAAAAAACACAAAAAGGAAATACATTTTAGTTCTGGAACACAAAAACAAGGGACCCAAGAGGGCCTGTGGCTTCACAAAGGACTCTATCTGCACCCTGGGTGATAGAGAATGGACAGGGTCATGGTGGTGGAGGTTCACCATGGCCCTGGCCACGTCCTTGTAGATGCCATCACTGTGTCAGATGCCCAAGCCCTTTAAATTAGGGAATTCAGGAAAGGAGAGAAGCACCAGGTGGGGCACGGACCAATACTATCAGCAAGCTGTCCCCTGCCAGGGCTGGGTCCTCTCACCCCACAGTAGACCTCGGTCACTTTGTTTCGATTTGGGACCACTGTTACCTTGGATAAGTTCCTTTTCTCTTTTCCTCGATAGCCCAGTTGCTTCCCTAAATGAGCAGTGCCATTCAAAACTAGCCAGCCTCCTCCCTCACGTGCACTGAAGACCGTGGCAAAGAGGAGGAGGAAGATGGGATGGAGAAGCCCGGAGTGTGAAGCCTGCGTCACGGAACGCCATGTTGCCGGGGAGGATGTGGACGTTCTCTGCAGGTAGCTATGGAAGGGTCTTCGGGACGTGTGTGAACTGAAAAGTGCCAAGTGCTCGATGGCACAGCTACATCGCATTATGCTAGTTTTGACGTAGGGGAACATGGGAAATCTTATCTATGATTGTTTGCATGAAGAAAACACTGGAAGGGCAACCACAACGTTAATAAAAATGGTCACCTTCAGGGAAAAAGAAGACAGAGGTGCAGGGATGGGAGCAAAACTTCTCTGTGGCACCTTGTGAATCAGAACTTAGACTCTGCGGGATGTTCCCAAGTCAGGCCATCCAGAAGCGTACGAGTGAGAGTGTGCCGGCTGAACTACAGGAAACTGGGCTCTAGGAATCAAGATGGAGGCACACTTTCTGTTTTTAGATGCGTCTTCCTCATTTTTGTCTCTTTGATTTCAATCGTCATTTCAGAATGTTCTACCCTCATTTATAAACAGTTGGCATTGATAAGCCCTCCTAATGTGGCCTTCCCCATTTCTAATTCCCTGGCCTCCTGGGTAAGTAGGGAGTGGTGTGTAAACCAATAATTGGGGGCTCTGAGGGCAGGACCGGTTGCAGGGATCCTACAACAACAGTAAAATGGCCAGTGGCCAGGCCTGGAGGCGGTGCCATGGTCCTGTTGTCCTAGGGCATCTGTGTCAGCGCCCCACTCCAACACCCTCCAGCGGGAGGGACGGAGCAGAGGCCCCAACCCCACTAGGGATCAGGGTGCGGCAATGCCCTCACTGCGCCCCGCCCTGTTCACACCTCACCTGGACCCTCCCGCGTCTCAGAAGGTCTAACCTGCCCGGGGACACTCCTGAAGTCTCCAGGGGAAATGTCCCACGGGGCAAAGGGGAGAACAAATAACAAGGGCCTCGCTTCTGTTCTGCCACAATCTGTATTCGATGCAATGTGGCATTCGAGTCTTGGGATTGCAGGGGAAATTAAGGTCCAGGCCAGCTGGAAGGAAAGGGGTTTGAATTTAGTAGGACTGTCCTCACAGGATCCTGAGAAGGGGGCAGAAAGGGGGAGACAGCCCCGGGCAGGCGCAGCAGCTGTTCTGAATCAGCCAAAATTGCTGCTGGTGCCTTAGTGAGCTTCACCTCCTTCTCCCTCCGACCGTGTCCTAGCCTCACCCCGCAGTGGCTAGAGCCTATGGCCTTGTCCTCCCTTTCCAGCAACGAGGGGGTTCCATCGCATCTCTAGGAGGACTGTTGTGAATTGCAAAGTCAGATGCTCCCCACCAGGACTGCTGGTCCATGGAGGACCAGCGGCTGGGATGGTAGGGGGCAGGTCACTGAAGGGGCTGAGTTTCTTTGTGGCTTTGTCAGTCTGCAATTTGAGCAGTGGCCTCCAGCCCTGTTAACCTGCACCGATATGCAATTCGTGGCATCCAAGACCCAACACTCTCTTGAGCTGGGAGCCCCGGGGCCCTGGGATCAGACTTCTCAAGCTGACCTTAACTTTGGTCAAAGGGAGCCTAGCAAAGGAATGCAGTCTGCGGGCTGCTGTGAGCATGGGCTCGGCGAGGAGCACAGCTGGCTTCTAGAGGTGGTCTCTCTCCCATCCTGCCAGGGCCAAGATTTTTCGGGAGACGGCTGTGCATACCCGAGGGCTGCTCTCTGGCTTTCTCTGGAAGGACTTGGGCAGGGGCTGGGGACTGTCACAAGGTCAGGAGAGGGACCTGGCAGCTCCCTTCATGAAGCCAGCCAGAAAAGAGGAGGCACACCCGGATGGAGAGCAAGCCTTATACAGGCCCTCTGTGGGGGGTGGGGGGGCATGGGGGGGCTGAAGAAGCAACAGCACCAGCTTTCTTTCAAATCACGCTCTGGAACTACCTTTGAGGCCTGAAGCAGAGGGGAACTTCTTTCCAAATAGCCACGGAACAGTCGGTAGAACTATTAGAATTACTTGTCTGGAGTTTTGAAAACGACAGAGGCGTTATTTACTCCTCTGTACTCAGGCAAATGTGGAAACGCAAATGACAAGGTTGTACACATTTGCTCAGGGGACACGAGAATCAGAAGCTCAGGACCCACCTGTGTCCCTAAGGGACATTTTTGCTGGGGGCGGGGTGGGGGGGGAAGGGATGTTCCTATGTTCAACTGATTAAAAATCAAAACCTGATTTCAGCAAGATCTGAAACTTAAAGAGAAAGGGAGAAACCGAAAAGCAGAGGGGAAGCTTCATGGGGATGTGAAAAATCTAATTTTAGTCTTGAATTTGAGGCTTTGAGAGCATGGGGTAAAATAGATCTCAAAGAACTGTGCCAGCCAGGCACCAGCGTGGCCCCCACTGTGAACACACACTTGGAAAGATACTTGGAGAAAACGTGCCTCAACTGAGTTTAACCTCTTAGCGTAAGGAGCATTTCCGAGCCCCGGCCCTGGCAGTCTTTGTCCCACGCCACTCGCCCCTCGGGGCCAGGCTCCACGCGCTCGCGGACACCGCTCCGTCCCCTCTGGTCTGTTATTCTCACCTGTCTCGGGATCGCTGAAGTCTGGCAAAGTAATTGTGTTAAGCTGTCGTCTGTCAGCAATGGTTCTATCTAAGAGGCTGCTCCCACGTCCAGAATCACTGCAAAACACAGCTGCAGAGGTCAGTCATGGGGAAGAGGGCAGAGGGAGAGACACAGAATCAACCATCACCGACCCCTGATGTGCAGTAACAACTTGTGTGCGTTTGGGATGCTCCTTAGCCCCTCTCCGTTGCCTACCAGGCATCCTGTGTCCTGGCTCAGCCAGGACTGGGATCCCCTTCCATGTTCACTGTCACAAACACGCTTAAACCACACCCACAGACCCTTGCTAATTTTAGCCTCTTTGGTGCCATTATAAGATACAAAACTGAAAACCTGAAGCCAGGTTCTCCGTCTGCCCTCGAACGGGGAACTGATTGGCCTTCCGTGTAGGAAGTCTTGGAACTCATCAAGCCCATAAACACACCTCCCTTGAACTGTGTTACAAATCAATGGTCTACAGCTGGAGCCCTTCCTGCCCAGGGAAGACACCCAGGGCATTTCGAGAAGACCCTTATGTCAAGGCCTCTCCCCAGACCAAATGCATCAGTATTTCTGGCGAGGTCCCCGTTTTGCTGAGCTTCCCAGATGGCTCCAATGTGTAGCTAGATTTGAGAGCAACCCCTGGCTCCTACTTTTTAAAGGGCAATCACAGCCGTGGCCTATCTAATAGTCACGAGATCACATCGGGAGCTGCTGGTCACTGGAGGAGCTGGGGATTGTACCAGCCCACGCCCACATCTAACTCGTGCATTGATGGGAAGCCAGAGAATGCTGGGCCTTGCGAACACACAGCACATACAGCAGGCTTCAGGCACGAGCTCCCAGGCCAGTAGCTTCCTGCCCTGAATCCCCCCTCCCCAGCCCCACTACAGAGCAGGCTTGGCACCATTTATTTGGGGAGTCACATGGGAGACCACCTTGGGCCCCAGTGGAATGAAACACAGGGGACCTTCGTTCCTACAGACTCCGGTGTTATTTTGTTCTGAGAAGCTTGCAAGCAAAAACAGTTGCATTCTTCTTTTTTCTTCTATCATGATATTCCATCCAAGAAGCTCTGAAAAGCAGCACATCTGTCTCATGAGGTTTGAGTCTATAATGCTTTTCTTTGAAGTTCTTTTGTTTTGTCAATCGGGGGGCTCTAGGCATGGTATTTTTTTGTTTTTGTTTTTTGGGTTTTTTTTGTTAAGAAGTTCAAATTCTATAATAAAGGGACACAATTTCCTTCCTGTATGCAGCTGTTGCTAAAAGCAGTACAAACAAGATTTGGTATGAAACTTAATATGGCTCACAGGCTGTAATTTCCACGTCCAGTGATGTAGTTAGAGAAATCCACAGGAAACAGACGGAAACTTGCTTCAGTACAGACTATCTGCCAGCCTATACTTATTACATCTTTGGAGACACAGTTTTTGGAAACTGTCCTATTAATTATTTCCACAACTGCGAAACAGTAACTGTCTCTGAGCAGAAGACAACATAAAAGTAGCTGCAAATGTTCATGAATCACATTACTGACTGAATATTTCTCACACTGGTCTGTTCATGTATGCATTTTTATTGTAATTATTAGAAAACTATTACCAAGAGTTATGATCCGAATACTCTAACGACTCCCTGCCTCAGAGATTTTCAGAAGATGTCATCACAAAATATAGTGATTTTTTGCATCGCCTTGGGGATTCTAAGGCACATGGTAAGGTGGTAGGCATTGCAGAAAAAGGATTTGCCTGGGTTTTTGATGGGTTTGCTTTGGCCATAACCCTCCGGGCTGACCCATCTCACCAAGTTTCATTGCCCAGGATTAGCGGCCACGTGTTCTGCTGGGTCCTGGAAGCCGGCCAGGGCTCTGGGATCTTATCTTCTGTCTGTTCCTAACAAGTAGGTCACTCCGGTCCTAGTCTCCCTGTGCCTGTTTTCCCTGTCAGATGAAGGTAAGGATTGTTTTCCTACACACAGCGGTGTGAGGCTGAACTGAGGTCATATGAACAGAACATTCAGAAGATGTCATCGTAAATACATATACCTACAAACACACACCGGAGGTGAATGTGGCCGGCCACTTTCTGAAGACCACTTCTTCCCAGTCCTCTAGTGCAATGGTAGGTGTGGGGAAGCTGAGTTAAGGGCCTCCTGCTCTGAATGTTAGAAACTGCTGCTAAAACCCAAATCTCAACTTGTGAGCCTTCCCCACTGTTGTAAAGACTACTTCCCCTCCACCAGCTGAGAAACTATCTGCAGAGTCCTTGGTTCTTCTTCAAAGTTCCTTTTGAAAACATAAGCAACAACTCACTATTCAAAATGGAGATGCTCCTGTATCCGCTCTGAATGCTGTGACTGAGAATTTTGCTTCGAGCAATTTTTAGTTCAAAGTTTATAGGATGTGGAGTCTTAACCAATCAAGATTTGTCTTTGTGATGACCCCTGGGATATGGAGGAAGAGGCATAGGGAGGCCCTGGCCACCCCTTGAGTCTCCTTTCCTCTCTCACTCTGGCCAGTCTTGCTCACGAAAGCCTTCCTCTCTCCCTGTGGGACCCTGCTTGGGCCCTTGGCAGGGACCACCCACTCCCGCCTCACTGCCCAGTGACCTCACCTCTTCTGTGCTTGGCCCAGAGGCTGCCAGGAGCGCCTCCTAAGGAGGACGGCAGGAAGGGAAGGAAAACCATTCCCAGTCAGTGGTGCTAAGGTTTAGGGGGAGCGCACTGGCAGGAGTCCCAAATCCATGGTATGTAAGCTCACAGGTAGACTCACGCATGCAGGGGACTTCTGTTTGCCGTCAGGATTGAACATTCAGAGTACAGTCCTGTGGCGGTCCTGTCAAGTGACACTGGAAACGGGGAGCTTCTCTTGGAAATCCTCCACCTTCCACAGCCCGCAAAGGCTGTTAAACACAAGAGGCAAGCTGGTGGTGGGCTTGGGGTGAGGGCCCGGGGGGGCTCTGTGGCAACCCCGGGCTCCTACCCACTTCTGAACTAGCGCCCGGCAAGCGTTTACTGGATGGAAGAGAGAGAGGCCTGGGATGGGAGGCCAGAGCGGGGCAGGTGGGGGAGGAGGAAATGCCTGTTTTTCTCCAGGCCCCTCACGGCTGAGGAGCAAGAGTCCAGGCAAGGTCCCAAGACCCGGGACCCTCAATTCTCATCAGTAAAATGGGCTGTGAAAGAATGTGACTTTGCTTGCTTTATGGGGCCGCTTGGAAGATGGAAGGAGAGCACGCTTTGTAAAAAGAAAATCTTCCCCAAACACGGTTGACTATTCGGTACCAGATGGGGTTTCCAGCTTCCAACTTGAGGTTACGGGTAAAGAAAGCTTTTTTTTTTTTTTAACAAATAAAAACTTAAACTGCTCTGTAAGTAAGTGATTGAGATAGGACTGGCGAAGAAAACATTGTCTTCCGATCACATGGCTCCTCGATGGAGATGGTCCACGTGGCTGGGGCGAGGGGGATGGGAAAGAAGTGGGGAACAACAGAAAACAAAAATAAAGGGAAAGAAGTTGGCTGCTGACTGGGAGATGTGGCGTGCGTGGTGCCTCTGATGTCAGCGCAGACCTGGGCCTAAATCCGAGCTCTAGTGCTTATTTAATTGGGAAAATTTAGGCAACGTATTCGGCCTCGTTTATTTTCTATAAAATGGAAAGAGCAGTTGCGGTCTCGAGAGGCTGATGTAGGGACTGGAGATAAGGCCCCCACGGATGGCCCAGGGAAGGGTGCTGCCATCCCCAGCTGAAACGCTGACTGTCCGTTCTGGGAGGCTGCCGGAACCTTCCAGTGAGGCCCTGGTCCGCAGTCACGCTGTTCTGAGCAGCTGAGCCAACGGGCACGAGAACCGAAGGGACTGGCTCTTCTACTGAGAGAGAGGAGACGAAACACGAGACAGCTTTCTCTCCTAAAGGCAAGTCAAACTGCAGACCCAGCAAATAAATCCAGGCTTCTGAAATGACACACACCTTGCCAAGTGTACACTCGAGAGAATGCCACCCACCACTCTGCTCGCGGCAAGAGCTGCGTTCCCAGCCTGCAGGTGGAACGTTCTCTGCAAGTCATCTAAGGCTCGGTTCAGCGACTAGCTCAGGGAGATCTTCCTTCAAGCAAAAATCAAGACGGAACGAGTTGCAGGGGACATGAAAGCTCGGCCTCTTCTCCACATGGCCCGTTACTGCTCAGATCTCCCTCTGTGCCTCATCATCTCACTGCGGTGGAGGCCTGTGCCAGTCCAGGGTGGAGCGGGGAGGGGGTGGGCGATTAGAGAGCCCTGGCAGGGGAAGCAGAAACCTACCAGGATGCTCTCTGCCCAGTTTTTGTTGCCTTTTTTTTTTTAAGCAGGGATGCTTCTCAAGCACTTGTTCATGTGATTCTACTCTCTTCTAGAACCCTGCGTGACCTGATCATGAACTTGACGCTGCTGGACCCAGAGCTGGCCTTATCTGGAGAACGAGGAAGTATGCCGTCCCTTGTCCAGAGGCAGCCTTCCCCTCTTTATGCTTCATTCTTCTGCCAGAGTCTAACCTGACCATACTGGGGAGGATGTCTAGATTTATGCAATGGTAAGGCCTACAGGAGAAGCATTTATTTATATCCCAGAGAAAATAAATAAAGTTAAAAAAAAATAATCAGGAAGCTCCTTAATAAGGGGCTGCTCAATTATCACCCCCCCTCCCCCAAGGCTTTGGGAGTCCCTGGAGGGAGCAATTTTGCAAACCGGTGATGGGTCCTCCCCCGCCCACCCCCACACCCCCTCCAGACTCTGTGCCCGGAGCCAGGGTTCTCTGCCCTGCAGGATCCTTCAGGAAACGGAGGAAGCATGGACACAGCCCAGGCATTTGGTTAAGTATTTTAAAAAAGCTTTCCAATTCTGCTATTTTTTTTCTCCTCACATCCAATATTCTTGGTTGCTAAGTGGGAGGAAATGTGGGGAGGTGGGAGAGGTGTGGAGAACGGAGGGAAAATTGGCAACATGAAGGCTGATGGGTTTATTTTCTCATTCTGAACGGGGGTACGGGCAAGGGAATGCTCCAGGACGGAAGCAACCAGCCTGGGGAGGATCTCCTGTTAGCGGCGCTTGTGGCCAAGACTTCCCTAAATCCTGCTGCTTCGAGAGGCTGGGAGTGGGGGGCTTTTTGGGAACATAACATGGGCATTTTCTATTTCTGCTTACAGACTTAGAAAAGTGGAATTCTTTAAAAATTAAAATGATCTTTATTTTCAGAACATATCCGCAAAAGGGAAGAGGCCAGTTTCAGGATTATCTTTTCACCGAGAGAAAGAGGGAGCATGGGGCCATCACGTGCCATGGGCTGAGCTACGAAGGGAGTTCTTGGCTAATTCTCGAGACTCCAGCTTTGCAAGGGGCATGGGGCTGCCCGCTGGGCCTGGGGCCGGACAGCATGAGCTCCCTCCCTTCCCACTGCGCTGCTCACGAGGCCCAGCTGCGGTCACAACTCTGCCGAATGTTAGTTCACAAGGACCCATCCCCTAACACGGAGGGCCCTGATTTTTTTTTTTTTTTAAAGATTTTATTTATTTATCAGAGAGAGAGAGGGAGAGAGCAAGCACAGGCAGACAGAATGGCAGGCAGAGGCAGAGGGAGAAGCAGGCTCCCTGCTGAGCAAGGAGCCCGATGTGGGACTCGATCCCAGGACGCTGGGATCATGACCTGAGCCGAAGGCAGCTGCTTAACCAACTGAGCCACCCAGGCGTCCCTGATTTTGAGTATTTTAACGGCTGAAATAAAATCCCATGTGGAACCCCTCCTGCACTCAGCTGCTTCCCTAACGCCCATCCCACCTTTCTTCTCCCCGGGCCTGTGGCCTGCATAGCAAAGCCACTAGCCTGTTGCCTCCCCCTGGGGGCGGGGGGGCTGTAAGGGGCAAGTGACATCCTTAGTTAGTACACATTTACGACTTGAATATTTTTAGCCTCCCGACGTTTCAGAGCCTCCTGTGGGCTGTCCGTACATCTTGCTATGAGCTTAAAAAATGCACCAAGCATATGAGCTGTTGTCTGAATGCACTTGGATTATTAGGTCCCTTTTCGTTAAATGACTTCCTTCCAAGGGCAGGACACACTTAGTAATTTAAACAGATGCCAGGAAAAACTGCCCAAGACTTGCAAATGGGCACAACAGGTTAGTGGGTGTCTTTCAGTGGTGACTTGGGAGTTGACTAGGGGGCCTTTCCCCGATTAATCGGCTTCAGTCGGGGTGGGGGTATGCCCTTGACTGACTCCAACTGATTAAGGTCATTTTACTGTTCCGCAGGCAAATGAGACAAAATTGATTTCCACCCTATAAAAAGACAAACCCAAACCATATATTTCATTGTCCTGTAAGAATACTGTTTTTGCATTTCTTTGCAAATTCATTTCAGTAACTCTTTCTTTCTTTTTTTTTTTTAATATATATTTTATTTATTTATTTGACAGACAGAGATCACAAGTAGGCAGAGAGGCAGGCAGAGAGAGAGGGGGAAGCAGGCTCCCTGCTAAGCAGAGAGCCCAATGCGGGGCTCGATCCCAGGACTCTGGGATCATGACCTGAGCTGAAGGCAGAGGCTTTAACCCACTGAGCCACCCAGGTGCCCCTAGGAGATCTATCTTTCAAATTCTTCTCTGAATGAATCTTAACATTTTACCGTTAGCTAATGAGGTAAATAAAACCTCTGATACATGCTCTTTTTATATTTGTTTGTGTCAGGACATGGCCTGTTGTCTCTGCAGGTCTTTTAAATACTATTCTAAGACCCCCCTACATCTGAAGTATGTAATTGACTAGTCTATCCATAAATTACCAGAAAGATGCTAAGACTTGTCCATGAACTTAAATAAATGGATGGTTGAGAGAAATCAGGTGGAGATCAATGGGGCCTGGGGCCTCATGGGTCACGGTGGCAGCAAGAAGAAAAGCAAGCCCCAGTCTGGGGGCCTCATCAGCTCCTGGGAGAAAAGCCCCTGACAAATGGAGTATGTATGGCTCCACTGCGATTATCTGTTGCTCACGAGGACCTGGAGGTGCACAGCGGGGCAGGGGGCTTGCCTGCCTGCCAAGTGCCCATCTGAGACGGCTCTGGGAGGTGAGGACCCATGCAAAAACCACGCAAACCAGGCCCCGCTGGCCTCTTACCTGGGATTGGTTAGGTTGTAGCAGGATTTCCATATTTGTAACATGTGCTTACAAGTGAGGAGCGCCTCATCTGGGCCCCGGCAGAGAGACTCCAACTTCACTTTGGAAAACAGTAGTCTGTGATGGGGAGACAGAGGGAGAAAACAACACAGCTCAAGCCAGAGTCCCCGCCAGAACCACCCACATGGCCTGGCCTAGACCCGGAAGGGACGGCACTCAGTCTAGAATGCGGTGGGCAAAGGCTTGATCCGAGGGAAGTGGTGGTAGCAAGGGCCAAGGGTTCCAGAACTCCTAGCTTGATATGTGGCCTTGTGGATTGAAGGCAAATGCAGGTGCAGTCAACGTGATGATTTGAGATCAACTTAAAAGAATCAGAGTGGCTAATTTTATTGAGAATGCAGGGATTTTATTAAGAGCCTGCATTTTAAAACAAAACCAATTTATTTGTAAAACTTCGAAAATTCATTAAAACCAAATATTGATTTATTTACAGATTTACATGGAAGACATGAGTCAGTTGATATAAATGATCTACAAATCCCTTTCCACAAAGATCCTCATCATGTGAAGGTGAACAAGTCTTGTAAGCATCGAAAAGGCACATAAAGAAGGGGGCGTCTGGCTCAGGCTCTCCCCTCAGATCTTCCCAGCCCTGCTACTGAAGGACTAGGACTTCACCAGCTCAATCCACAATCACCAACTCTCTTTTCCCTATTTTTATTACCACCAGTGGCTCTACCCTCTGTCCAGATCTTCTGTGAGATAAGCTTAGACCGTTCTCTCTTTCTCGGCCCCTTGGTTATCCCATTCCCGAATTCTACTTCTGCCTTTCTGAAGACTTTAGCTCCCCTGGTCCCTGAGCTCATGAATACTACCCTTGTGAAGCCCCAGCATGAGCCCAGATACCTTCCTGGTGGTCTGCCTATTCCCCCGAGTTGCACAGCTCTAAGAAACCACCTTATGAAGATCTCTTAAAAATCAGTTTCAGTCCCAGCTCAAGAAACTACAGCGATTCCTTACTGTTTATAACAATAAGTCAAAATTCCTTACTGAGTCCTCGAAGGCCCCCTGCCCACCAGCCATGCCTATCTCACCAACTCATTCTGTGCCATGCGTCCCTTTGGACCCTGTACTCCTACGAGTATAACTGACTGGCCAAAAGCCAGGTTCTTTCCTAACTCTATGAATATACATGCTGTGTCCTCAGTTTTGATCTGTATGAACCTACCGTTTTCCTAAATTCTTCCTGAACTCTAAGCCCAGCTACAACCCTACCTCCTCAAATAATACCACGCTTACATCTCTGTCTACTCTACTCTCTATCACATTAGCTGGTGTTTGCTGTTAATGATAATACAGAGAAGAAAGAGAGGGGAGAAGCTCCTGCCTATTAAAGACCTCCTCTGTGCCACTTCATAACACAACCAAGGTGTGTAAGGACCCTTCTTGGTGGGTGGTATTTATCTCTCTCCCATAATAGAACACCACCCCCTCACTTCCACAGTGCCTAGGATTGTGCTGTAAGGCTGGGGGGGGGCCTAAGATCCACATTTGCTCATTGACTTTCTCTACAAACCACAGAAGACTAAGAAATGCATATCCAGTGATTTAAGTTAGACATAACAAGAGAATTCCTCAACCACGCATGATGTAATGGTCTCAATCGAAGGCATTTTGGAGGAAGTCTCTTTTTTCTCAGTGGGCGATGGAAAGAGGGTGGTCCTAATGCATCACCTCCCAAACTCTGGAATGGGTTCGTACCACCCACTCCCTCCAGATGGAACAGAGGACGCCCAAGGGGCTGCTGGTGGCTCTGGGAGGGCTCAGGGCTGCAGCCTCCTCGAGCCTGGGTCTGTGGACACCAGGGATGATGGCAACGGGCCAGGTGAGGGCAAGGATACACCCCTGAGCCACAAGCAGGTGGGCGTAAAGGCTGAGGCTAGACGTGAGACCAGGGCTTGCCTTCTGCTCAAGAACATTTCAAGAAGTCCAAGTTCTCTAAGGGGTTTCTTAGGAGCCAGGTGCCAGCTCCTGCTGATGTCTTCACCAGTCCAGAAAGTGGTAGGAGCCTTTTTGCATCACAATCTCCCACCAAACGTGGGTCAACTGGGAAATCTGTTGCAAAGGGAGGAGGAGCTGCCAAAGGGTCACTTTGCAGCATTTGGCAGAGAGTTTTTCAGAGACCCTCCTGCCAAGCAATTTTGGCCAAGGGAGATCCCACCTAGGACTGTGGTGATGTTCTCCAGGAGGCACAGCAAACTCTTCTGCCTTAGCCAAGCTTGGAATTCACTGGCCCCAGGGAGGGGGTGAGGTCATAGGGAAGGCTGCCCTACATGTGGTGGTGTGTGGCTCTAACTGCCCAATTGTCCTCTAACTGTACCCCAAGTACAAAATGCCAGAGCTTGTCTCTAAGCCTCAACTTGGGGGAACGGTTGCATGCAAGGCTTCTTGGTTGGAAAAAGAACTTCTAATTAACATGAAATAACAGCTTTCAAACACTTGACTCAGGATATGGAGTTGAAAAGGTGTGGGCTGAATTTCAGAGAACCAGACAGGAAGAACAATAGTAGAACTGCTGAGCACAAATGATGGGAAAGGCACCTGGAAGTGAAGCAGGAGGAACAGCATGACAGAGAGACTGGCAGAGAGAACGAGCTGGAAAACATGGGCAGGGGAGCAAAAGCAAAGCCTGGCAGCTGCTGTCAGGTGCCTCCCAGATGATGGGCAGAATGGGGAGCCCCGAGAGGCTGAACCCGGCTTTCTCTTGGATACACAAGTAAGAGCAGGAGACAGAGGCACCGCCTCTGGGACACTGCTCCTCCTCATCGCATCCTCAAACTTCAACGTGGCTATATGGGCAGAGACCGTCCTGAACACAGGACAAGCAATGCTTGTCATCATATTTGCTGAACCCTGTGCACACATTTCAAGACTGTTCGAAAACATCGGGCTGGGCATATGCCACATTAGCACAGAAATGAAGAGAACACAAACAGTGATTGGCACTGGTTTGCTGCAGTTATGTCCAAAGATATCAGAGATTCAACCTACTGAGGAAACCCAGAGGACAAAACTGAAGTCATGAAAAAGAGGGCGCCTCGGTGGCTTAGTCGGTGAAGCAACTGCCTTCGGCTCAAGTCCTGATCCCAGGGTCCTGGGATGAGACCCGCGTCAGATTCCCTGCTCTGTAGGGAGCCTGCTTCTCCCTCTCCCTCTGCCTCTCCCTGCCATTCCTGCCCTCTCTCAAATAAATAAATAAAATCTTAAAAAAGAAAAGAAAGAAGTCATGAAAAAGCCTGGGACAAACCAGCATCGTTGACATTCCTCCATGTGGAATGAGCAGGCGGAAGGGACTGCAGGCCGAAACAGTCCACGGGCCACAGCAGCCGAGTCCGACCATGAATTAAGTAAGGTGTTTCTCTCGGTAAGAAGTCATGTGCTGGGAAAGTGGTCTACTCCTACTCCCTATATCTGGCTCAAAGTTCATCAACCTAACTACAACAGTTTTCGTTCAGATGACTCACTGAAACTTACAGGAAATTAATGAAGACTAGAAGAAGCCTGCTGATGGATGAATCTGACTACGTTACCGATAGCCCAAATCTAGCATCTCACACAATGCTGTTCCTGATCTGGCTCCTGCCCAAATGCTCAGCCTCGGTCTGCTTACTGTCCATCGTGGACATCTCCCACTCTAGCCATGATCGGCTTCTTCCATGTCATTCTCCCTCATGACCCTGGGCCTTTGCACATGCTATTATTCTTTCTGTCTGGAATACCTTTTCCATCCATCTCTGTTTTTCAGGCATCTACTCATCTTCCAGGTCAAATAACTCCTTACCTCCATCCCCCCACCTCAGTAAAGCCAACCTTAGGTACTAGAAGCTCAAGCTCCCAAATGGAAATGCAATTCCAGAAAATATGAAAATAGAGACCTCTCAACCCTGGAATAATAAGGGACAAGCCAGGAAACTTCTGCTTTCAAGACAAGCAAATTAAGAACAACAGCTGCTGCCAGACACTTGAAATATTTAATTGCTGATTCTTACACCAACCCTACAGGTTAGATCTAGAGTAATTTGCCTGAGTTCACAATGCCATTCACTGGTAGACCAGAACTACGAACCCAGATCCGCTGAACAAGAAACAAGGAAGAGTGACTTAAAATATTCTAACTGCACTCCTGATGTTAACGAAAATAGACAGCATTTTCTAATCCATTGCCAAATACATAAGACCCTATGATAATGCGAAGACCTGAGTGACTGTGTGAATTTAAAGTAGGTATTAAAATATAGTCCCTTGCCCTCAAACAACTTAAGAGTCCAAGCAGAAGAAAAGACCTGGCCACAAACACGAGGCAGGATTCCCGGTTTAGGGACAGGTTATGGCCCTGGAACTCGAGCGCGGCCACGGGAAGACGGGGCTGCGCTTCTGGGGGACTGTCCCTAGGATACATCACGTGAACTTCTTCAAAATATGATCGCATTGGCCTGAGTTTTTTTGTGACTTGCCTCTCTCACCCCAAAGTTCAGTGCATGTAAAATTCTAGTCATTTGAAGGATTCAGTCAATCAAGGTTTTACTTTCATTAAACCCAAGGGAAATAATATTTTACCCTATTTTTGGAATTTCTTACGACTCCCAAGATACTTGTTGAAAGAACAGCTGCGTTCGGCTTGGTGTAGAATTTAGAAAGAAGATGCACTCCCCGGCGAAGCTCTGGGGTGTGTGGCATTGTGACTTGTCCTCAGGCACCTCAGGGAACATATCAAAGTGGCTTTTTATCAGGGCCTGGTTTGATATCTGATGATCTTCCTCAGGAAGACTTTCCTGACTCCCTGGGAACTGCCCCCAACGACTTGACCCTCACGTCCAGAGGAACAGCCTGGTTTAGTTTCATCCTGCTGACCCCTAGAGCCACTCTGTGAGCTCAATGTAGACCCTCACATCTTCCCACTCAGCTCAAGGTGCTGCATCTACCTCCCATAAGTCCTCCCCACAGGGCCCCTCCTACGTGCAACTGTGACAACCCCACTGTCTGACATCTTCTATGACCCCCAGCCTCGGGCAGAAAGCTATTTCCTTCCTCACCTCAATCTATAAAATGTCTTTTACAATCTGTTAAAATCTTGTATTTGTACCGTTGAGCACCTATATGTCAATGTACCTGAGAATGAATTCAAATCTGTTCACCCTTTTGTTGATCATTTTCTTATTTATTTATTTATTTTTAAAGCTTTTAAAATTTGAGACAGAGATACAGAGAGAGAGAGAGAGCGAGCATGAGCCAGGGGAGAGGGAGAGGCAGACTTCCCTCTGAACTGAGAGCCTGAAACGGGGCTTGATCCCAGGACCCTGGGATCATGACCTGAGCTGAAGGCAGATGTTTAAACGACTGAACCACCTAGGCGCCCCTTGTCAATCATTTTAAAAGTGCCTATTATGCCCTTGAGGCAACAAAGGGAATCAGACATGGTATCTTCCCTTATGGTCGAGTGTTCTGTACACATGATACGTGATGAACGGATATATGGACAAAATTCTACAGCAGCACAAAAGGAGACTCTGCCTGGGGGTCATGGAAGACCGCAGAGAAGAAGTGGGACCCTCACGGGGTGGGGGGTGCTGGGGAGGGGTCTTTCAGGCGGGCAGATGGACAACATCTCCAGCATCGTCAAGGAGGTGTGAGCAACCACGATATGCCCGGGAGTGGTGTCTGCGATCTGGGACAGAAGACTGGGGCCTGAGATAATGGTAGAAGGGCCAGCCTGCCTGCCTTCCCATCCCTCCCTCCCTCTGTCCATTCCTTCCTTCCTTTTATTTGTTCTTTTTTTGCCAGAGAGGGAGGTGGGGAGAGGCAGAGGGAGAGGAAGAAAGAGGGCATTTTAAGCAGGCTCCACGCTCGACACCGAGCTCAATCTCATAATCCTGAGATCATGACCTGAGCCAAAATCAAGAGTCAGAGGCTTAGCCCACAGAGTCACCCAGGGGCCCTAAGGGTAGATATTTCTAAATGCTAAAATTTAATATGCCTTACAAAGCTTTCTGGTGAAGAACTCTCGATGACAATAAGTGAGAAAAGTTTAGAGAAATACTAAATTAATGATTCCCTCCGACCTTATCTGGCAACATAAAAAAAAAAAAGTGCTCATTAAGTGCATCAAGGAGGAAACATGCATATTAATACACAAACCCCACACTAATTAGCCGATCTGTAAATGCTGTCTTCAAGGCAGCTGATTCAGAATGAAAATCACGGGAACCTTGAACATTTGGTATTTTGTGCTGGCCTGGGTTGGAATGCTCTTGGGCTCAGCCTGCTCTTTGTTTATCTGCTGAATGTAGGCAGGGACGCAAAACAGCTGTGAAGAAAAGCACGTGGTGTCTGCCCAAGTGAGGCCACAGCCATGGGGACCGTGAATGCCATCCCCATCTCTCCCTTCCAGGGAGCCTGACCTGGGAGCTGAGGAGGGTCACCTGAAAGAAAGCGCAACTCAGTCACCAGGTGAAAGAAACAGGTCGGGCAGAGGGGGCTGGTGTGGGGGGCACAGGTTTGTTGAAATGGAATTTTAAATTGAGAAGATGGTTGGCAGCCATAGATCAGAACGGCAGAAGAAATCAAAAGAGATGTGCCAAAAGCATGTGGTGACGAAGGGCAGATAGATGGAAATTTGAAGCCAGATGAGTCAGCTGGGAACAAAGTCTGAAAGGACCCAGAAGCAAGCAGCCCTTCGCTGGTCAGGCAGGGGAAATGTGGCCAAACAGATTGAACCAACCCCTTAGAGCGGAACGAGGGGTTTTTTCCAGGTTTCATTGTGGGTCTCAAGAAGGAAATCTAACTCAATGTCATTGTCACCAACATTCCTGATGGCCTACTGCGTGCTGGTCTCCGAGCCTCTCCTGGCTGGGGGTCAAAACAATCCAATCCCAGATGGTGGTGTTCCTGGCGAAAAAGCAGCCTCTGATTCTGGGCTGAGTCACTGTTGCTGAAAAGGCATACTGTGCCTGGCTGGGGAGTCCTTGGGGCTGACACAGTTCAGCAGAGTCCCCTCCACCACAAGATTGGACGATGATGCTGCCGGCCCCAGAGCTGCAGCCTCAAACCGTCCTGAGGGTCCTCTGACAGTGGCCGGAAGCAATGGGCAGTAAGGAACCGGTTCACGGCACCGCTCCCACTCGACATCAAATACTGCTCAGGGACTCGCTAATGGGCAACGTTCAGTAAACATCACCTGCATGAATGGTCCATCTATCAAATGTGATGCAGGAAACAGACAATTTCGTTGACCACTTGGCTTACTTCATTGCTGCACTGACGCACTGTACATTGGTTCATTAGGGAAAAAATATATAGATTTTTCTATATATCCAAAGCTGGACAAGGTCTTGAGCGGTCCCTATAATGCCTCACTACTCAGGAGTGTAGTCTGGGGCTGGCAGCCTCAGTGAGCCCCCGGTGCAAAGCCCCCTGATACAGTGAGCCAGAATCTTCATGTAACACGACTCCCATGTGATCTGTGTGCAAATTTAAGTTCAGGAACCCCCACTCTGGTTCATAACTCTCCATCCTAACCTTCAATGTGCTGATTTTTTAGAAGACCTCCAAAGGAAAGCGTTCCCATAACTGCCCCTCCCCTTAAGAAATTCTACCTGTATTTATTTTACTCCAGTAAGAACTCTGGGAGTATTTTATGCTTAAATTCAGTGGGAATCCTGATCAACCACCTTCATTAAGCCCACAAATGGAGGGGGCCTCTACCCTTGATCTTGAACGGAATGCTTCCATTTCTGCTGGAGGGATTTCCGGGATGGCTTTCTGATGGCTGCCCTAGAACCCGGTCCAGGTCCTCCCTGAGACTGCCCCCAGCGAGGGTCAGTGTGCCAACCCAGGGGGCACATCCACACGGTCACCCACATACAGGGTACCCTGAGTCTTCAGAGCCCTGAGCGGTCATCCACAGCTATTGGGAGTCCTCTTTGGGGACAGAAAACTCCAATGTCTTCCACAATCAGGCAAGTAAACAGGAGCCAAGCTCAAGATGTTCGGGAGCATTTGGAGTCGTGCCCGCCTACCCAAGAGGTAATCAAATCCAAACATTTTAAAAATGTGCGCTGACCTAACAGGACTCGGCAAGCCAATGTCAACGCACAGGCAGCCAGACAGAAACCCCCCAGTTTACAAGCTTTTCAGGAGTCAAATCTGAGTACCTGGTTGTCTTTGTAAAACCCTAAAGCCCACGCAGACTCCCTGCCGGTTTGCCAACACAAGCACCAAAGGGGGTTTTGACGAGTGCAGCTCTTCTCTAGGGTTAAAAGCCTGTCTAGGAACTGACCCCGTGGCTTACCCACAAACTTCTGTCTGGGAGTTTTTAAACCACTGAGGAAGTTCTAAAAATTCTGACCACTTTTAAGATCTCGAGTTGCTCAAGGAGATGCTGCCTAACGTGCGCCGGCCCATCTGGGCGGTTATTCGGCATGTCCCTACATTGGCCTCGCTGTCACCCTGAGTGTCATCTCAGGCCAGGCTTCCAGGTCTGCTGGGTCCTGGAGATGAACCCCACACATATTTAACAAACTCAGGTATCCGGAGCAGGAGCCGTGTTCTCCAGAACTCTGCAGCCCCTCGTCCCCGATGGGCGGGTGCTGCGGCGGACAGACCCCCATCTGCGAGGACTCGGCTGTGCCTCTCCGGTATCCTAACCCGGCGTCCTCTTCATGACAGGCAGGAGCTCCTGTTAGATCCCCTATCAGTTACATTTCGCTTCCCATTTCAGTCAAAGTGTCAACAATCTGGAATACGCCCCCTTCCTTCTAGCGGTATTTTTAGAACAAACAAACAACTGACATATTTAGCTAAAATAAATCACCTCAAGAAACCCGGGATTGGCTCATTTTTTGCTCCCGGATCGGCTATGAATCTCAACTTGGACCAGTGACTGAACTAGCACCCAAGCTGGAAATGACACGGACGGGGTGAATGAAAACGCCCCTGGAATCACATTGCCCGTGTCTCAAGGACCTCCCTCAGTGTCCACGTTTGGCACTTTTGTTGAAGAGAGTCCTTTCACGCGGTGCCACCCACAAAGCAGCCAAGCGTGGACGTGGGCGGTCAGAACTGCTTCTGGAGCACTGTCTCCTTGGGGGGGTGGGGCCCAGGATGCCCTGCCCTCTGCTTTGCTAAGGAAGCTGGTCAGCAAGTGCCCTTGGCCCCGGAGCCATCTAGTAAGCAAACATGTGATCAGGAAATATCTGAATGTAAGTCTTCCCATCAAATGATCTGGCTTGACAAACAAAAACCAGTTTATTCTCTCTGAACCACAAAGCCCATGGTCATTTCCAAAATGGGGGAGGCAGTGAGCCTGAAGTAACACTACTGACCGGTACTCCCCAAAGGCCAGACCTTGGGAGCGCTTCCCTGTCTTTAGTTCTGACTCAGTTCCCATGGCCCCGATTTCCCCATAGTCTCAGGTCTGAGGATGGGGGCTCAAGTGAAGAAAGGAGACATGTGGGCCTATTTTAGTGGGTGATGGCAGAGCCCAAAAGAATGGGGATCCTCCAAGGGGAAGAGCCCAGAGCCCGATGTGACGAAGGCAGAGGGATCCATCAGGCTCTGTAGGATCGAAATGGCACCCTCCACTCAAAGTCAGGATGGGAGCCAGAAAGGAGGAAACCAGGCAGCGTGTCGGCAAACTGAACCAGCTCTCTGGGAGCACAGGTAGACGATGCTCTCTCTGGGATCTGGAGTCCTTCCACCAGGGAACTGCCGCTGTGAATCCCAGCCTGTTGCACATTCCCCACATTCTGACTTTACGTCCTGCATGTTCTCATTGACTATGCCATGAAGGGCTGGATTTAGTTTTATTTGGCTTTGTTTCAGCAGCACGAAGGAGACCAGAAGCAGGACCCATGTCCCTGGTGGCTGGCGCTTTCATGGGGGGCCCTGCTCTCCAGGGGTAATGGCCACGGTGGCAATCTTTCTTTGCTCTGAGGCCCTCGGTACCTTCCAGAATAATTCCTCACGTGTCACTGTGAGTGGCACGAAGGCGGGGATGCCGCTTTCCTCGGCCTCAGCAGAAAGTGGGGGCTCTCTGACCTTTAACTAGGGAGGTATTCAAAGGACAGTGAATCAGATCATCTGTAGGTGGGGTTATTGATCCCGACCAGCTGTTTTTTGTTCAGGACTCCCAGAAGAGTACTCCTGGGATAAATGTGGAGATTGTCTTCTGTATCTTCTTTCCTCTCAGGTGTTTTTTGCTTTGTTTTTAAACAAATAGTAAATACTAAACTTTCATGACCTTAAAATGCAAAAAGACCATTATGAATGCACTGACATTCAATTGTATATCTGGACTGTTGGATGTGTTTTGCAGTTGGCTGGGTGCTTTTACTATGCCCCACATGCAGTAAGCAGAACTCATTATTTTATATAGCAAACTTGGCAGATTAAGACCAAAATGGACCGTAGAAGAAACACAGGTAGTCACATGCTTAGGTATGAACTAAGGCTCCCAGATGACTTCGCAGGGTCTTCAGTCTCAACCACCTATTGCACAAACATGTATTCATGCTTGCAGCTTGCCGACCACGGGCCTAGGTGCTAGGGACCCAGATGTTTCAGGAAACACTTTGCATGAATCCTGAAGATGATACTCCATACTCAGAGTGGCTGAATGAGATACTCAGAAGAGCTTGAGATCTTGTAAAGGAAAGCACCA
The DNA here is from genome assembly GCF_020171115.1 of Neogale vison. Lineage (NCBI taxonomy): Eukaryota > Metazoa > Chordata > Mammalia > Carnivora > Mustelidae > Neogale > Neogale vison. The sequence continues at coordinate 29,315,081 of NC_058103.1, forward strand.
AAATAAATAAACCTTCTGCATGCCACCGTTGGGGATAGATGTCTTTGGTGTGGTTGTCCTACCCTGGCCTGTCCCAGCTGCCAGGCCTCCTGAGGAGCTCTCTCCCGTGGCTGATGAGAGGTTGGCAAGTCCTGCTTTTCTCTCCCGCCTATCCTGAAATAACCAAGAAGAGGGGAACTCTCTGGAAGGGAAGCAGGACACTCCCATGAGGACTTCAGACTGGCCGCATGCATGTGGACTTGGGGAGCAGAGCTTGGGCTGGCACAGCTGCCAAACTGCCAACCTGGGGACAAGGCCATCCCTCTCCCTGGAGAAGGGAGGGTCTTTACATAAGCAATTGGGCTTCAAATACATTTCTTTTTCATTTCCTCTTTTCCAGTTCTTCTTCTATCCTTGCCTCAAAAACCCAGTTTTTCAGTTTCTAAGCCATTTTTCATTGCCTTTTTGGTATTCTGCCTCTCTTAACAAGCGTCGACATTCACTGAGGGCAAGGACCCAAGGACCCTGGCCAGAGACCCAGGACCTCACAGAAAGATTATCTAAACAGGCTGGCACAGTGGGAGGCTGCTTCCCTGCTCTAGCCAGCCCCTCCCAGAAGAGCGCTGGCTTCATGACCCAGAGCAAGAGACTCCCGGAGCAGACAGGCCCCCAGGCACCTCATCTCAACCTCCCAAGAACACTGGAAACCCTCCCATCACTAAACATGTCGAAAGGGAGAGGTTGGAAAGATGATTTTTTTTTTAAACTGTAGTAAAATATACATGACATAAAATTTCTCATTTTAACGTGTCTAGTTCAGTGGCATTAAGTACTTCCACATTGCTGAGCCACCACCACCACCACCCATTTCCAGAATATTCTTCCCCTTGCAAAACTGAGATGCTCCAAAGCCATTAAATGATAACTCCCCATTCTCCGCTTCCCTGAGCCCCTGGCAACCCTGCTCTACTTTCTGTCTGTGGGATTCTGACTGCTCTAGGAATCTCCTATAAGAGTAACCACACAGAATTTGTCTTTTTGTGACTAGCTTCTTTCACTTAGCTTGATGTCCTCCAGGTTCATCCATGTGGTAGCTTGGGTCAGAATCCCCTTCCTGCTTAAGGCGGAATGATGTGTCACTGTATGTATGTATCACATTTTGTGTATCCATTCCTTCATCAACGGGCACGTGGGGTGCTTCTACCTTCTTAGCTGTTGTGAATAATGCCACTGTGAACACGGGTGTGTGGTATCTATTTGAGTTCCTGCTTTTAATTCTTTTGAGTACTTACCCAGATGTGGAATTGCTGGGTCACATGGTAATTCTATTTTTAATTTTTTGAGGAACTGTCATACTATTTTCCACAGTGGCTGCACCATTTTACATTCTCACCAGCAGAACACAAAGGTTCCAGTTTCTCCACAACCTTGTCAACACTTGCAACTTTCTGTCATGTGTGTGTGCCTGTGTGTGTGTATAACAGCCATCCTAAGGGGTATAAAATGGTATCTCACTGTTTGATTTGCATTTTCCCAATGACTAATGATGCTAAGAATATTTTCTTGTGCTTATTTTTTTAAAGATTTTATTTATTTATTTGACAAGATCACAAGTAGGCACAGAGGCAGGCAGAAAGGGAGAGAGGAGGAAACAGGTTCCCCAGCGAGCAGAGAGCCCGATTCGGGGCTCGATCCCAGGACCCTGGGATCATGACCTGAGCTGAAGGCAGAGGCTTTAACCCACTGAGCCACCCAGGCGCCCCTCATGTGCTTATTGGCCAGCTGAATATCTACTTTGGAGAGATGTCTACTTTGGAGAAAAGTTACTTTGCCCATTTTTTGTTTGGGTTGTTTTTTTGTTGTGGCAAATTGACTTTAAATGAGCTAGTGTACCACTGAACTTGCTCCACCTTGATCCACGGTGTTTTTGAGGGGCTCCCCACTCTCCTTTGCCCAAAGATCCCCTTCTCCAACTTGTATTTGAAAGGCAGGCATCCCTCGGTCGGTCACCTTGCACTCATCCTTCCCAGACATCCTTCAGGTACCCACGGATTACTTCTCTTGAGTTAATGAGAACAACTTTTCTTTGTGGCCCAACTTTCTACCAAGTGCAGATTTAATGGGCATGTTCTTCACTGCATCATTCAGCTCAGGCACAACGATAGCCCACAGCACCAGGCCTCTCAGTAAGCACTACATCAAAACATGACTCGGTATCACATTTCTACTTAAATTGAATGCAAGTAGGACAGAGTGAGAAAGAGGCAGTCTTACTTGCCAAGTAATGATTTTTTTTTAAAAAACGAGATACATGCTCCACTTGAGTAAAGAACGATCCTAACCATGTTTTCCAGTTTATTGCTAAGATTGACAGGGGAGACAGAAGAAAAATCCTGTTCGTGTGGATTGCCAGTTCTAAGAAAGCATGAACTGTCTTTCTCTTATTTGTGGCAGCATTCCCGATATTCGGCATGGCATGTGGAATGCGGTAGCAACTCCGAGCTTCAGAAGTGGTGGTCAAGAGCACAGATGTTGAGGCCACTCAGATTCAAATCATGACTCCATCACTGACCAGGTGGGTAATTTTGGACAAATTAGTTTACCATTCTGTGCCTTGATTTTCTTGTCTGTAGGTATGATCATATCATCTACTGTGGTTCTCATGACGATTAAATTAGTTTAAAATCTGTTACTTGCTGGGGCACCTGGGTGGCTTAGTCGGTTAAGCATTCTCTCTCTCTCTCTTTTTTTTTTTTTTTTAAGATTTTTATTTATTTATTTGACACAGAGAGAGAGATTACCAGTAGGCAGAGAGGCAGGCAGAGAGTGCGGGAAGCAGGCTCCCTGCAGAGCAGAGAGCCTCACCCGATGCAGGGCTCGATCCCAGGACCCCGAGATCGTGACCCGGGCTGAAGGCAGAGGCCTAACCCACTGAGCCACCCAGGCACCCCAAGCATCTGACTCTTGATCTATCTCAGTTCAGGTTTTGATCTCAGAGTTGTGAGTTCAAGCCTCGAATTGGGGCCAGCGTGGAACCCACTTAAAAAAAATGTGTTAAGTGCTGCTAAGAGTTGTCTATACCAAGGTGATATATAGAGGCTACTGGTTATCACCGCTAAATGAGTGAATGAATAAATGTTACATATGTTCGCTTCTTTCCATAGTTAGTTCCTGTTGGCATGAAAAGAACTGTGATCACGTGACAGGATCTGCGTGACAAGATCTGCTCTCCAGGTGCAAGAGTAGAAAATCATACACAGTAGTGTTTAGAGGAACTGGTGGTCTTCCAGCCAGGTGACTGAGGACTTGTTTTAGTATCTCCTCATGTATCAAAGTTATGGGTCAGAAAACATACTTAAAAGAGTCATCAAAACACCTCAGTGGTGCCACTTGGATTTGTATCCTTGAACGTTCCAAAATACTTTCTTGTGATTCATGTCACATTTAACGGTTTAAATCAGAAAGATTAAAATTCAAATCAATTAATAATCTGTAATTAGCAAAGTTGAGTAACCATGATTTGTCTCAGGGCAAGAGACTAAATCCGGCAGCACCTGTACTTCACGGCCACTGTGAGGCTTGCTGAATCAGAATAAAACCTTCCAGTCACACTACGGTTCTCAGATGCCACTGTATGTACGATACTATCTGATATATTTTCCCAAGACAAAAAACAACAAATTATCAGCTCTCATCCCAATATTTTATCTAAAAATGAACCCCCGTGGCAGAGACACAAAGTCTGCAAGGGGTTGATCAAAGCGCTGGCTGACAGACTGCCGTACTGTCCTCAGGAGAGATGACTGTCCCGAATGTCACCTGGCAACCACTTCTACCTTCTTGGGCCAATGAGGAAAAACACTAAGTGAAATGGAGTCATCAATTTGGAAATTTTTGCAAAGCTGCATTTCAAAAGAAGGAATGTCAAGGATCCTCTACCAAGTACAGTAGATAGTGAATCCACCTGAATTTATAAACCCTCTTCAATATAAAAATGTGTTCTTTGTTAGATTTTACTTTGGGGAAAACTTGCAATGCATTAAAGGTATTTCATACATCACCAGCAAGTAATTTCTCATTCCTTTGTTTAGGTATTTAACAGTTAAAGGGTTTTTACAAAAATTGGTTTTCAACAGAAAAAGAAGGCAGATCAGGAGGAACAGACAGGACACAGAGAGAAACTGTAGGCATAAATCCAACCATAGCATTACCTACATTAAATGTGAATGGACTAAACACTGAAGACAAAAGGCAGGAATTATCAGACTGGGTGGCTCAGTTGGTTGGACGACTGCCTTCAGCTCGGGTCATGATCCCGGAGTCCGAGATCGAGTCCCGCATCGGGCTCCCAGCTCCACGGGGAGTCTGCTTTGCTCTCTGACCTTCTCCTCGCTCATGCTCTCTCTCTGTCTCTCTCTCAAATAAATAAATAAATAAATAAAACAAAAACAAGACGCGGGGGGGGCTCAGTCAGTTAAGCATCTGACCTTGATGTCAGCATCACAAGTTCAAGCACTGCATTGGGCTCTATGCTAGGTGTGGAGCGTACTTCCCCACCCCAAAAAAAGCAAGCCCCAACTTCATGCTGTTAAGAGAAGTATTTGAAGAAGTAGTGGTTGAGAATTTTCTAGAAATGATAAACAATACAAAAAATATCAACCTGCAGCTTAAGATAGCCCAGTGACTCCGACCAAGCAGAAGCCACTCTGTTCACAGTGAGAACATACAGCGCCGGCAACAACAGCAATTGGAAGTGGCCCGGGAGAAAAGACAGATGACATTAAAATGATCTAAAATTAAACAAACAGTTGACTTCTCAACAACTACAAGAGGAGCAGAATCATTTGTGCTGTGAGAAAATGTGAGCCTAGAATTATATATCCAGTTGGAAAAGCTCTTTTGAGAGTAAAGCCAATATATTTTCAGAAACAAACTGAAAAAGTGTGCCAGCAACAGACCCTCACTAAAATTTCTAGGATAATCACTAAACAACAACCAAAACAGAATGCTTCTTTTCCAAATCAGTAAGAAAAAAAAAAAAACACATAATAAAAACATAATGAACCTAAAAGAAGAAGGAAGGAAGAGGACAGACTATAAAGGAAAGGGCAGGACAAAGAGAAAGCACCGAAGGAGGAGATACTAACACAAATGTACCAGTATTTACAGTAAATGGAAATGAACTAAATGTTCCAGGTAAGACTGTCAGTCTGAGTTTAAAAAAAAAGCTGTATATAATGAGCACAAGAGTGAATCTAAAACATTAGACTATAAAAAGTTCAAGGTAGGAGAATGAGGAAAGATACATTAAGCATACATGTGCAAACACATGCACACACACATGTGGCACATGTGTATCTGTAAATGGACACACAAATGTAGAGAAGTGTTGTGGATGTGTGTGGATTGCATCCAAACGAGATTCTGAGTCAAAATGAATTATGTAACTTATTACATAAAGATAAAGGGTTGAATCTACCAGGAAGACAGCAATTCTAAATTTATATGCACCTAAGAGCACAGCTTTAAACTATATAAAGCAAACATTGCTATGACTATGTGGTGAAATAGGACACTCTACCATCCCAGTGGTAGATTTCAACACATCTCTGCTCAATCATTGACCAATTAAGCAAACAAAAACCATCAGTAAGAATAAAGAAGATCTGAATAGCAGAGTTAATAGCTTAATCTAATAAAATGTATAAAATGTACCCCTAAATGCAGAAAGCATTCTTTTTAAGCACACATGGAGGATTTATAAGATGTGACCATATGCTGGGCCAGAGAACAAGTCTCAACAGGTTTCAAGTTCATGTAAGATGACAGTCTCTGAACACAATACAATGAAGTTGTTAAAAGCTCATTAACGACAGGTAAGTGGGGGAAAAGACCCCATATATTTGACAATTAGGAAACACAGTTCTAAAATAACGAAGGAGCCAAAGAAGAATAATGGAAATTTAAAATGATTTGAACGAAATGATAAAAATTTCAGACACTGAAATTGTGGTCTACAACTAAAGCAGCACTTGGGAAATTATGTCTTAAATATTTATGTCAGAAAATAAGACAAAAAATTAACGAACTAAACACCAAACTTGAGAGATTAAGAAGGAAAACTAGGTAATACAGAACAAACTCAAAGAAAAAAGTAGAAAGGAAATGTTGGAAATAAGAACAGAAATTCATGAAACAAGTAAATATATAGTTGAGACGATAAAGAAGCTGGTTCCTTGAAAAGGTCAACGTAACAGACAAATTTCTGGCAAGGCTATTCAAGAAAATAAAAAAGAAGGCACATTAGGCAATATTAGGAATGAAAAAGACTTAACCGCTGGTGCTGTATGACAATAAACAGATAATTAAAAAACACGAACAGCTCCATGCCAAAAAATTTAAGTTTTAGATCAAATGGACAAACTCTTAAAATATATATGCGTTATATATATTTTAGCTTCTGTTTTACATAGCTTAAAAAATGAAGCAGAAAACCTGAATATCCTATAATCATTTTTGTAAAAGCATAAGAAGCCTTTCCTTAGAAAAAGAGACCAGCCCCAGATGGTTTTACAGGCAAATTCTAGTGAAACTTATCATTCTAGAAACAGATAATTCCAATCTTACACGAACAATTCTAAAACACACTAAAAAGAATCACTCCAACTTATTTTATGAGGCTTGCCCAACCCTGATGCCAAAACCTGACAAGTATACAGTGAGAAAGGAAAATGGCATGTTATTTCACATATGAACAAATATAAGTGTTCCTTAAAAATTAGTAAACTGAATCTACTAAAAAAAGCTAATATGTCATGATCAAGTTGAGCTTATTCCAGGAATGCAAGGTTAACTTAACATTTAAAAATATCAAATAATAAGGGGGTGCCTGGGTGGCTCAGTGGGTTAAAACCTCTGCCTTCAGCTTAGGTCATGATCCCAGGGTCCTGGGATCGAGCCCCACATTGGGCTCTCTGCTCAGCAGGGAGCCTGATTCCCTTCTTCTCTCTCTGCCTGCCTCTCTGCCTACTTGTGATCTCTGTCAGATAAATAAATAAAATCTTTTATTTAAAAAAAATCAAGTAATATAACATTCCCAGGTTAAAGGAACAAAACCATATAATCATCTCAACAAATACAGAAGCAGCATTTGATAAAATTCAGTATCACTTCATGACTGAAAAAGATCAACTCTTAGTAAAACCAGGAGCTGAGGATCCTACATAGTCTGGTAAGGCCAGTTTTAAAAAGTTGAAGGATTAGAGATAAAGAAACTAAATTTTATTATTTCAGAAGAAGGCCATCTGTATAGGAAGTCCAAACTAACCTACACATAAATCGTTAGAATTAACAAGAGTTTAGCTGAGTTGTTGGGTCAAGAAGAATGTACATAAATCAGCTGCCTTTCTATACACTAGCAACAAGTAGGTAGTAAATTTGATTAAAAAAAAAAAAGAGACTGCATACATACAGTGTATCAAATGGAAAACTTTTTGGGTAACTAGGAATAAATCTAGTAAAAAAAAGGGCAAAATATTTATATGAAAAATTGTAAGACTTCATTAAAAAGTATCTTTAAAAACCTAAATAGATATAATGGCCATGGTTTAGAAAATCCACTGTCACAAATATAGAATTCTCTTCAAGCTATTAGATTAAATGTCATCCCAACAGACTTTGTTGCTGTTGTTGAACTTGACAAACTTGATTCAAAAACTTACATGCATACTCAAAGGCCTGAAATGGCCACAACACTCCTGAAGAGCAAGATACAGGGATGGACATACTTCACATATAATAAAGTTGTAATAATAATAGTAATAATAATAATGATGATGATGATAACAATAAAATGGTAATCACACAGAGATGGGCACACTGACTGAAAGAAACAAGTAGAAAGGTCAGAAATAGTTCCCCACCGACTCCCTCACCCACATACGGGCATCTGATTTAAGACAAAGGAGCATGTGGAGCCACAGGGAAAGGGAGCTTTTCAGTACATGACCGGGGACAACTGGGAATCCACGTGTGGGAACCACCCTGAATCCATCACACCCTACAGACATAACAATCATTTCTAGATGGACCCTTAGATTTAAGTGTGAAAGGTAACACAAAGCGCTCTTAGAATGTAACTTAGGAGACTGTCTTCGTGACCCCGGAGAAGGGAAGGGAATAAACTAGACGCAGAAAGTACAATCCATGAAGGAAATGGTTGATAAATTCAACTACTTTAAAAACAAGAACTTCCATTCATCAGAAAACAAGTCACAGATGAGGAGATGAGTTCCGGGACACATGTAAGCAACAAAGGGCCTTATAACCATAATATATAAAGAAATTTTATGAGTTGGCATGAAAAAGTCAACCCAGTTAGCAAAGAGGAAAGACCTCTCCGTGTGCTTCACAGAACAGGAAAGCTAAATGACCATTAAACAGAGACAGAAGTGTTCAACCTCATCATGCCACTTAAACTCACAATGTGATGCCATGAACCAGCAACCACGCGGCCAAGAGTAATTCTGAAATGTGAGGGGGCATTGGTATGTGCGGCCCCACATGCTCTCAGGCACTGCCGCTGGGAGCGTACAGTGGCACAGCCCCCTTGGAAAATGGTTTGGAATTATTTGGTGAAATGGAAGAGGCCATATCCTATGACCCAACCATCTCACTCCCAGGTAATCCCCAGAGAAGTATGTGCACCTGTATGCCAGGAGACACGTACAGGGATATCTAAAGCAGCGTTGTTTCTAATAGCTGAAAACTTCAAACACCTGTATAGCCACTTCCAACAGCCTGGAAAAACACATCATGGTATATTTATATAAAAAATAAAATAAAATAAAAAATAAAAAAATACTACATATGGGCGTAAAGGAATAAATTGTTGCTGCATGCAGTAAGGACGAACTCCAGGAATGTGAGGTTAAGCAATGGAAGCAAGCAGTATAAGGATATATTCAGTACAAGGCCGCTGAAAATTTTTCCAATAGTAAAACTAGAAATTTTTATTAAATTTTTCAAATATGCAAAACTAGAAATTTTTATAAAAAATTTTATTATTTGGGAGTACGAACATATATGGCATATATATATATATATATATGCACACCAAGGGAATGCTCCGCCTGGAATTCAGGATGCGGTTAACATCCAGAGATGTTAGACAGTAAGGGGATAGGATAGACAGGGGTGCAGAGAAAATTCATAGGTAATATTAATCTTCTTTTTCCTAAACTAAGAAGTGGGTATACATGTTAGTCGTATTATTCTTTTTAGTATATTTAATAAGTATCCTTTGACTTTTACTCAATATTTAATAACAACAACTTTGAAGAATTCTAAAATACAGTATTTGAGGATCACTAGAGAAGTACCAGTCATCCTGATCGTATGAATTCCTACCAGGTACTGAGTCATTACCATTACAAATGTCTTAAATGCAGTAGCTCACACAGCTCAAGATCCTTGGAGGGGCGGGTGTTTAAGTACCTTGAGTGCACCTAACAGGGACCAGTATGTCTGCGATTCTCGGCATCAGGCGAAGAGGCTAGCGAAATCCATTCTCTGCTCAAGAGCTCAACTGTCCAACAGTTAAACAGGGCTCATTCTAACTGTGGCGAGGCCCTTTACTTCCAGCCTGCAGGAGTGGAGGAAACACCAGCCATGCCCTCAGCCTGCGTCTGGCCGATGGGACGCAAGAAGCACGAGGCCCTCCCAGGCTTCCGAGAGTCTACGGTTCTGCGGGAGACGGGCTTGTCACAAACAAACAGATACTACTGCCCGGGATTCGGGACAGGTGCCCACATAATCTTGTTTCGGTTGGTGTTGAAATGTTTTACCCTGGGTTTGGAAGGAAACCACGGGATCCACCAACTACATCTGGCCCCAACTTTTAATAAAGTATTCTTGGTTAGAAGTTTCCCATCACATAGGAAGAAATACAAATATTTAAAAAGCAAACAAGTCATCGGCTGCTCTCAGACCTGCTGCCATATGCTTTGCTTTTTTGAGCTTACAGCTTAACATTAAAATAACAGGCTCGCATTCCTCAAATATCTCTACTGCTGTTCCTTACTTATTCTACTTGAAAAGGCTGTCAGCTGCTGTCACTTGGAAGCATTACCATATTAGCCACCACTGTTTACTGCTCACTGCATGGTGTGGCTATTAGTTTAATAAGGCTCCTCTCGGATGACACCCTGGGCTGTCTACACAGGAGATGCATGCTGGAGCCTATCGTCTAATGAAGGTGTTAGGGGTGGGAGGCAGGGAACGCCGCTTTGTAAATATTGATGAGAGAAAATGACTTCAGTTGCATCAAGGTTGTCCCTTACTAATGGGGAAAGGACTGAGTTCTCTTTAAAGTGCACTGACTGCCTGAAGATCCCTGGGGCTAATCAGCTTTGGAGGAAACTCAGAAACACACTCGGTGTGCAACAGAGCAAGTGTGAGGCCGGCACGAAGCAAAACCCTCAAACAAGGCTCTTTAGTGCACTTGGCACAGATAGCTGAACGTACAAAAGAAATCTCTAGTCAGAGGTTGCCTGGATTATAATGAGAATTTTCTCGATGGGGAGAAGAGAAGTGCCCTTTTCACTTGAAGACAAAGAAATGTCTGTAATGGAAATGTGTGAACCAATTTTCCAAGGCGAGCTGCTGAAACGCACTGATTAAAGACAGTGAGGTGATGAGGCAGAGAAATAAAGCCAAAGTCGATCCACTTAAAATTCACCACGGTGCTGATGGCGTTGATTTCCCCAAGTGATGAGAGCTGCCCCGAGCTCCCCCCCCACATCCCCCTACCCCCAACCACCGCCCCCCAGCCACCACTGACCCTGCCACTTAGACAATTAGAACCTGCCAGTGTGCGCGGTGTTTACTGTTTCTGGCTGCTGTGTCCTGGTTACCAGGCTACTCCACTGCGGATAAAATGGGAACTGAGCGCCCACATGACAATGCCCTTCTCCACAAAGCCTCCCCGACAGGCCTGGATTCAGGGCTTTGGAGGAATGTCGGGAAGATAAGCAGACAGTCAGGCCTATGGTAGCTTATGATGGCAATTCTTCAGTTGGGTACAGAGATGAACTGATTTATTTAAGGAATTCTAGCTCCTAGAGAATGAACCAAGGCATAGAGAGGTCAGGTACCTTGGTACCTAAAATATGGTACCAGGTACCTAAAATATGACAGCCCCTGGAATTAGCAGAAGGTGCTGGTAACGAGGACAGATCAGCCACAGAGCGTGTTTCCCAGGCTTGTCTTTGGGCCTGTTCGGTCTAACTGCTGCCGTAGCTGGGCATATCTGCAGTAGCATTTACTCACTATTTTCTTCAAACTGACTTTAAGACAACTCATTTAAAAGATCTGTCATCTCCCCCTGACCAATAATTTCTGTGAAATCACACTTTGATAAGCAGTAGATTTTTTTTCTACTTAAAAATGTAAAACTATTACAGTAAAAATGTTCATCCACCATCCACCTAAAATCACCTTGCGTGCACCAAAAGTACACACTAGAAAAGACCCAATAAGGTATTTTTAAACTAAATAAGATTTATTAACTAAATAGATAATAAATAAGGGTGACCTAACGGGTTATGTTTGTTTCCAAATATCATGGAGAAATAAGAATAAGGGAAGTTTGTACCATTTATCCTCAGGATATCCACGAAGGACTTAAATGAAATAGAATGAAGGAAGGGGGGAGGAGTGAAAGTGAGTAACTTTCTGAGTATGGGAAAACGAAAGGCCAGGAGCACTTACATAAAATTCTCCGGATATTCACTGAGGGCCATGTCAATGATATTCAGAGCATCGTGGTAATGCTTTTGTGCAGACAGTAGGAGGGCAAGGAGGTGCAGGGAGTTGGCGTCATCACCTTGAAGTTGAAGAGCTTGGCGGACATACCCCAGAGCCTCTGGGATCTGGTTTAAAACAAAATCAAAAAGAATTTTAAAACACGCATGTATGTGCGCACGCACACACACACACAGACACACGAAGCTACCACTTCAATATCTGACTCTCTGTAAATATCAAAAGTTGCTTCACCCTGTGCCACATTCAGATTCTAATCTCTGTGATCGCTCCAGGATATTAACCACAGACATGCAAGCAGATGTCCTCTTGAAGCGATGGTGTGACCCAGGGAGTGAGGCAAGAGGCTCTGTTTCTCTGTAAGACTCCCAGTCCCAAATCTTTTGTTTTCCCTAAAACACAATTTCTCTTTTCTGCAAAGCTGATGCACTCTTGATTGTGCCCAGGATAATTTCACTCTCAATGGACAGACATACAAGTTGCCAGAGGTTCTTAGTGGAATTAAACTACCTTAGCTGAACTGTTCTCGTTTTTTAAGGTCTCACTGAACTGAAGTACACAGTGAGTTGCAAGGCTTAAACAGAGTTTTCCAGACGATCAGACATCTGTGAGTCTTTCCAAGTTCCTCAGTCCAGGACACCTCCATTAGACATCAAGGAAATATGCAAACAAACAAACAAACAAACAAAAACCCCACACCTTTCCAAACTACAACCCAAAATAGCTCCATCTGAGAAACAAATTGCAATGCCACATACAAAGCAGATGTATCCAAATTCAAATAGGACGGGAGACGGGCTTAACCTTGAAAATGCAAGAGCTGTTCAAGACTTTCTTCAAAATCACTCAAGCACCAAGGTAGATAAAATGCATACATAATGGATATTTGAACACCCGAGATTCCTTGCAGGTTTAACAGTGACCAGGAAGAATTAGAACCTGACACTGGATTTTGAAATAGAGCTCGGGACTGAAGCATTCTTACACAACCTCCGCAGGGACTTCTTCCTGTCCGCCCCTCTCCTCCAGCTCCAGCCCATGCCAGACCTCTCCTCAGCTCTCCTGCCTCTCCTCGGTCCTCGGTCTCCTCACTCCTACAGGCAGAAGCCACGGCTTCCCAAACCTCTTCACTTCCCTCTCGGATATCCTATTTTTGACGGATTTAAGTTATAAGTGCTGGCTACAGAGCCTTTCTGCCACCAAGCCACAGCCTCAGGGCTGTCACAGCCCAGTCCTTCATTTATAGGGACGGAGCCCGGTCCAGGGAGGTGACATGGCTTGAGCGCTGCCATCCAGCTACTGACTGACTAGGACAAGAGTGGCACCAGACCTTCTGATTCCCCTTCTGCTCAAATGGCACTGGCTCTAAAGACAAGAGGGCTATAGCCCTGGGCCCCTGTCCAGCAGGGACATCATCCCACAGAGTGTGGGCCTTAGGGTGTGGGCCCACAAAGGTGGAAGCTGCACCCATGAGGCCTCATCCTCTTATCCTCTCCTCAGGACGACCACCCAATGTGTGGACGGCACCCAGGCTGCGCTTACAAGGAGGGCGGAAAGGCAGGTCTATTCACGGTGGTGATTTGCAGGTATAACCAGAACAAGTGGGACAAACTGCTTTATGGTACAATATGACGCCCTTGAGGGCTAGATGACTTGAAGGAACTCAAAGCTGTTTCCTTCACGGGATGAACATCACTGGGTGCCTAACACATGTCGGGCAGTACAGCTGCTGGGGTAAAGCGATGAGGATGACGGACAACGGACTCTGCTCTCACGGAACCTAGTCTGGGGAGGAGGACAGATCCTGAACAGAAGAGCTGAGCAGGCGGAGGGAGAAGTGCAGGCCGCTGGAAGGAGGCTTTGCGCAGACGGTGAGAGGAGCTCCCAGGGGAGGGGGGACCAGCGCCCAGCTGCTGCCGAGCAGCTCCTCACTGGTACAACTGTGAGCCCCACCATGCCAGGTGACAGGGCCTGGATGGAGGAGTCATCTTGGTCACCACTGGAAGCCATTCCTCCACACCATTCCCAGGCCTGCGGGGAGTCAGAGGCATGCCTACAGCTCAGGCCTGCCCCGGGAATGGCATGTCTGGGGAGCTGACCTTTGCTTCACCCGCCAGTCAGCACTCAGGAATGTGCTGGGGTTACCACCAGTGTCTTGCACCTGGTGGGCAGGCAGGCATGAGGCCAGAGCCTCAGAGCAGCTGGGAGGGGACGGGAGGGGGTGAGCGTGGCCAAGGCAGCTTCTGGAAGCTGCCATTGAGAAGATGAAGGCCAGCAGAGCTTGCCTCTCCAGCAAGGAGCATGGTCCCGAGTCCCACATTTGGAGGAGGGAGCTACTGTGATTGTCCCTATCTTCTACATGTTATAAAGGAAGCAGGTAACTCTCGCCCCTGCCGGCTGGCATCTTCGTCGTGACAACCAGTGGCTCATTCCTCACCAGGCAGCTCAGCGCTAGGCCTGCCAGCAAGCAACAAAGGCTCCTTGGCGACTCCTGGGCTCAGGGCACATGCCATGAGCTGCATCCGGTGCTGCCCTCCGAACCCTCCAGAGCTGGGACTTCCTCTCCCAAAGCAGAGCCTGCGACACCTGAGTCTTCCCAGCAGGGGCTCAAGTTGACCGAAACACCCGTGTCTGTGCTGAGGAGTCAGCATCCTCTCAGAAGAGACCCCGGCTCCAGGTCTGCCTCTGATGAATGAGGAAGACCAGCTACGGCCTCACACGGAGGCACTGAAGGAACTGTATGGAGACGGAGCGCGCCCCGGGTTTAGGGAATGTGGGAGAAACTGACCTGTCTGGAGATGGCCAGCTGCAGAGCCAGGTAGAAAGCTGCTTGGTGATCTGTAGGTGACAGGCTGTGGGCCCTGAAAAAGTATTGGTGGCCATTAGTACACGGGAGAGGCCATCCTGCTTTTCCTAGCCAATGGGTATTTATAGTTGCTGTTTCACACCAAAGCCACGTATTTAACTACGTGATGTTTCACTTAAACTCCTCTCTGGTCCACCCACAAATGTAACGCATGTTCCCTGTCAGGACTGCGTGCAGGTAGGACACAGGAGCGTGTTTCTGTGTCTTCTCCGGCATCTGAAGTGGCAGCCCGTGATTGTTGGCTCCGAGGAAGAGCCCGAGGGGAAGGACCTCCGGGCGCTGGGGTATGATCCCCCAACCCCAGCAGACGCCTCCCCTTGGGCCGAGCAGGAGAGGCCCACGTGTCATGCTGGGACATGGGGAGGTTACAAGCGTCCTTGGCAAAGCGACGGCTGCTTTGGTTAAGTTTTGGGTTGGCCTTAACGCTACTTCATCCAAATGTCTGGATTTCAGAGAAACGGTATGAAAATCAAAGACCTCGCTTTGCTTGTAAAATAAGGTTTTAGTTTTTGATGAACTAAGGGAAGAAAAGAAGGGTTCTCATTTAGTCTTTTGAAGCTTATACTAAGTTCCACGCAGTTTACTAAGGTAGACTGTGTAACTGTGACATGCAGGGCTCTGTGGCCGGGCACCAGGCGTGGTTTTATTAATTGGCCTCTGACAGTGGATGGGGAGAGGCTGTACCGGCCTCCTACCTAACAGCAAACAGTCATCCTCGCTTTTATGTGGAAGTCGATTGTACTCCACCCGGAGTAACTCAACGTGTGACTATGTACAAGACATAATTCTGCATTTAAAAATTGGGGAGGAAGAGAAAAATGAACTTTCACTTTCTTTAAAAGGCACTATGGGGCAGACTAATTACCAATGGGGGGCAGATGGTAAACAACCCTTCATGCTCTTCAGTCAATACTCGGTGACTAAAGGAGGATCTTCCACCAGCAGAAAACAAATTCGAGATAAAAAAGGAAGCCAAATCATTATGGATTCAACTGCATCAAACATGCCAAGGATGATTTTTCTGTAGTAATAAAGCCTTTTACTGAAACCATCCATCCTGCTATGGAGAGAAAGGCTCAAAAGTCTTCCAGGTATTTGGCTACCAGAAAATACACAAAGTCCAACAATTAGGGCATTGCTTAAACAAATGTGGTAGCTCCATGCTACCACATTGTGGGGGAAAGTGTTGTGGTGGGGCCCTGGGTAGCGGAGGCGGTGGGGGGGCGGGGGGCTCTGTCCTTTTGTTAATCTCAACAGCAAAGCACCTAAACTCTCATTCCTGGGGAGTCTTCAGTGGTGACCTTGCCTTAGGACACAATCTTAGTTTAAGAGGTGGTGACTGAGTAGTTGCCTGTGTCACCTTTTTAAATGTCTTATCGCTCTGTGAGGTCTCATCTGTGGGTTCCAATTTTTCTTTTTTTATTTTACAAGTATTGGTTTTCCATGAATTTATATATCAAAGAATTTTTTTTCTTCAATATTCATAAAAAGTGAGATTGGAATATCATGGTTTCTGTCTCTCCTGATTACTAAGGAAAAATGACTACAAAATTAATTATGAAGAGACTCTGAATTATTTAGCATTATTTATCTTATCTTCTTTCACAATTGATAAAGCCAGGTTTCTACAACTTTAAAAAAAAAAAAAATTCCTCAGAGCTATAATTTTCTCAGCCCAGTCTAGAGTTGTCACAAATGAAGTTAAGTCAAATCATGGGTGCTTCTGCCCAAACCAACCGAGGGAGAAGCTGGCAATGGCCCGGTGAGTTCGGGGAGTGGGCGAAGATAGTCCTAACCAAAGGCCCCACTCTGGCCTCATCAAATAATGGCTAACTGCTAGTCACAGCACTGACTGTGAAAGGAACAAACCAGAAGGGATAGAAATATCAGCCTTCCATGGTGCATCAGCGCAAACTGAAGAACTGCCAACTTGACTAATAATGGATATCCAACTGCCAAGTTTCTAGGAGACGCAACTTAAATATACACATTTGAAAAATTTCACTTCAGTAATTTGGCTAATGAATTAAACTGACCACTTTAGCCTATGAGAACAACAAAGAGATAAAGGAGAATGTCCAAGAAAGCAAGAAAAAGTACACAGTGATGAGGTCACATAGACTCCAGAAAACTTGCTTCAGTCAGGCAGAACAGCTTCAGCAGCCATGCTTCCTGTGGCAAAGCCAAGTCCCCAGAAATCCGCTCAGCAGAAATCGGCACGTTGATGCAGGCAAGAAGGACATTAGTGATCTTGAAAACTACAAGCCTGCTGGACTCTGCACATGGATTTTGTTTTTGTTTTTGTTTTTGTTTTTAAACGTAGGCTCTACACCAAGCATGGAGCCCCATGGGGGACTTGAACTCATGACCTTGAGACCAAGAGTTGGATGTCGAATCAACTGAGGCACTCTGGTGCCCCTCTGCACATGGACTTGAAGCACCCTCATAAAGCCTATTCCCATACAGTGAGGACCTGGTGAAGCTGCTAGGAGAAAGCCAGAGACCTAAAAATGGCACCACAGGGACACTCACAAAAGCACTTCCCTTGTCAAAGCACCTCCATATCCATTAAGTCAATTTCTCTTCTATAAGGAAAGAAAGAATTATTAGATTGCTGGCTCACTGACGTTGCCCATCTATCCATCCACTTACTCCCATTCATTCACCTACCCAAGTAACCCATCCATCCATCTATTCCTCCATCCATCTATCCATCTGTCCACTCATTCTTCATCCATCTATCCACCCTAGGCACCCATCCATTCACTCATTCACCATCCAACCATCTGCCCACACATCTATTCATCTATCCACCTGCCCAAGTCACCCATCCATCCATCCATCCATCCACTCATCCACTTATCCATCCATCCATCCATCCATCCACTCATCCACCTATCCATGCACTCATCCACCTATCCATCCACTCAACAATCCACCCAACCATCTATCCATCCATCTACCACTGCTCCATCCATCCACCCTAGTCATGCATTCATCTACCCATCCATCCAACCATCACATTACGCAGTACGTACTGTGATGTCAGTACTTTCTCCAGCCACTGGGGAGGCTGAAGATGAAAGAATAATTCAAGTGCCCCTTCCTTCGGGAGCCCCCCCCATCCCACAGAGGGGGAGACCAAAAGTGATCATTACAGTGCAGTGGGAACACGCCCTGAGAGAGGTATGCCAGGCTGTTATTGAAAAGCATGGACTGGCCTCCCAGACCACCTAGCTAAAACTCGACATGCACTGAGGTCACACCAGTGCTTCCCTAGACTCTGGTTCTAACATCCTCTAGAACTGAACCAAGAATATAGAGAAGACTGGCCAATTTGATCCTGGCCCATAAGACACATACCTTGTAACAATAATAACTACAGTTTATAAAGCATCTACTATTAACCATGCTGTCTAAGAGCATCCAGCTGAAGAGGTAAAGCCAGAAGCGAAATCCAGATGCCTGGCCTCCCTACCACATCACTCTGCTGTCTTGTTCAGTCAGTTTTTGAGGTCCCTTTAGTCCTGATTCTAGTGGGCATGACATCAGTGTGTTATTAAGAAAAAAAATATATAAACCTGATGAAAGCTATTACTCAGGAGTTACACACAGAGAATGACCAACTTGTCCCAGTTTGCCTAGGACTGCCCTGGTTTTAGCGTGGAAAGGCCCACATTCTGGGAAACTGCCCAGTTCCTGGCAAACCGGGATAGTTGGTCACTCCACGCCCACAAAACATACCACATTGACTTAAACTCAAGCTCAGAGGGAGAGAGAAAAAAGAATGAGATTGGACACACTGGGCCACTTTGTATGGCAAACGCGAACAATACCATGTCCCCTCTTCTTTGTGGAGCAACCTAGATTTCTGCACATGGTCAGGGGAGGGGGCTGAAGTTCCTGAAACATGCTTTCTACTCTTTGCAGGCTTGTTTTTCTCTGGAGGATGTGAGATCCCTTCAGATCAGCTGTACACCTTCAGAAAGCTTTGCAGACAACACTGTTTTTCTTCGTGACACTTCTGTACCAGGCAAATGAGCTGGTTCAGTTGCCTGGGCTGAGTGTATGAGTCAGCAAACAGCTGAGGGTCTCAGGATTAAGACGTAGTCATACATCTGGTATGTTTTTAAAAATCGCCTCTTTGCGTCCACTAGAGAGCAAATCTTTCCGAGTTCTGACTCCAGTGATAATTGAGTTAATTTTCACGTGCTGTAACTATAACCCCATCCCTTTCCCTTTTTAAAGCAGGCTTCATGCCGAATGTGGGGCTCTGAGATCAAGAGTCCCATGCCTGGGGCGCCTGGGTGGCTCAGTGGGTTAAGCCCCTGCCTTCGGCTCAGGTCATGATCTTAGGGTCCTGGGATCGAGTCCCGCATCGGGCTCTCTGCTCAGCGGGGAGCCTGCTTCCCCCTCTCTCGCTCTGCCTGCCTCTCTGCCTGCTTGTGATCTGTCTCTGTCAAATAAATAAATAAAATCTTAAAAAAAAAAAAAAAAAGAGTCCCATGCCTCCCAGACTGAGCCAGCCAGGGGCCCCCACCTCAACCTTTCTGAGTCACACCGCTTTCTCTTTAAACAAAAAAATAGTCAAATGATAGTAGACTTAATAGAATTGTGGGGAGAAGATTTACAATGCATAGCAAATAAGTACTTCTCCGCCAAGTGGTTTTTAAATACCTACTTACATTTAAGAAAGAATACAGATCATTCTTACTTACTTCAAATCATTCCATTATAGATTTACGTCTACAGTGTACCAGAATAGCTCCAGTTAATGAATGTATTTGAAACAAAATAATTTTATTCCTTTGAAAAATATTATTTATTTTTCACAAATACTAATTTAGGTTAGCCTTCCTCAAGATGGTCATGTAGTTAAGCAGGATTTCATTACTCTTTATTCCCATGAACTAATATATTTTTTTAAAAACCTCTATGAATTGAAACCCAAGTAAAAAAGGAACAGAAAGGAATTTCAGGCCAATGGAATGGCTGTTATGTAACATGAAGTTACGAATTCTGGCAGCTCAAGGCAGACCACCACCATGGCTGTTTTTAGAGAGCCGGTAAGATGTGCTGATTTAAGAAAAGTGAAACAGATGTGATGACCACTTTCGTAGGCATCCATGTGTGGGTTTGACAAACTAGGACTAGAGGACATAAAACTCCAAATCATTTGAAATGGAAATGCTTCTACACTCCATGCTGGAGAACGTTAACAAAAGCTTAGCACAGAGACAGAAGGTCTGTTGGCAGATGTCAACTGGTACTTTGTGCCATTAGCCAGTCAGGGCGGGACTGGCAAAGTGAAGAAGCCATCAGCAAGCCTGCTAGGAAACAAAATGAAACAGAGACAAGAGTCTTCCAGTCACTGAAGCCAAGTGATGATGATTTCATGAGAAAAGGGAGGTGTGCATGGTGACAAATGTGCAGGCAATCCCCGTTCGAAGGAAAGAAATTGAATGAAGGTTATTAGGTATTGAGAGGGTCTCATGAAATTTTTAGGTAAGCAACTAAGTTTCTAATACAACTCCAAGAAGTCAGTGCGACTCAGATATATTCAAGGTGGCAGGATCAATACCCATTCAAGATTTGACATCATGCGGTTATACTTTCAGGCAATGATTTGTTGGGGTGATTTATTACACCTGCAGTAAGAAACAAAATTAGGGCGACATGGTATAGGAGGGACAAGGAAAGCTTGAGTGGGAGTCAGGAGACCGTGATCCTATCCTGACCTCAGCAGCTATGTGACTCAGGTAACTATTTTTCCTGTCCGGTCCCTTACCTGCAGAAGATGCACCACTTGTTCTGTCTGTGTTAACTGGCCCGAGGATCAGGCTTGAGAAGGGGTGGGAAAGAGCCCTCAGGCACTCATTATAAAGCCCTCTCCTAACTTCCCGAAGATCATAATGACGGAGACAATCACAAGGTTTATGGAGCACAGTGGGCGAGCAGGGTCCTGAGATTTGCTCGCCTGCCATTAACCAGTATTTTAGAAAGATTACCCAGTGTTTTAGAAACTAATCATATAGCATTTCAGAAACTGTCCTAAAATCTGGCTTTTTTCATTCTGTCATATAAAAATCTGCAGCATGACATGTAAAACAAAAGCTAGCAAAGAACGATCCCTCTTCTGGGTGAGGACAGTTGCCTTTAAGAAAAGGAATCAGCTCCCTAGACATCCAGAGTACCCATCTTCTTAGAGCTGAAATCACTTGATTAGGAATGAACAACACATGCCCAAATGTAGGTAAACAGAGTAAGAGTGCGGATTACACGGCAACAAGTCAGGCAGCAAGTTTTGATACTGTATGTTCAGTGCGCAAGATGAAAGACTCCTGGGGGGAAAACACTGTTTACATAATCTTTATAAATATCTCTTCTTTTTATACTTATCATACTTTGGTGTCATTATGAACAGCCGAGTGAAAAGATGAACTCCCACTCACCTCTGAAATGCAAGAAGCGCCTTTCTCTGTAGGACCTCCTGCATCCCTCGCAAAGAAGCTAAGAAAAGGGTTCAATTAGTCAGTGGCATGGAAGATCAGGGAGTTTTTGACAAACATGAAGCTCATCATAAAACCTATACATTCAACTGGAACAAAAGCAACACGTTTGTGGCCCCTGCGTGCCTGCAGAGGTGCAGGCACCGGGCAATGAAGCCCAGGCCAACCCCAGACACACGCACTCAATGGGCACCACTGTGGAGCCATGCTGAGGGGAGAGTATGAGTTGGCAGGTGACCCTGATGCCTGAGGCAGGGGGCACTGTTGTCAGAAGGCCAGCTGGGAACTCCAGAGGGCGCAGGCGTGTCTGGGTAAGGGCTGCCTCTATGGGGTGGTACGGAAGATTCCAGCACCAACGGTGTTGACTAGAGACGGCCTTCAGAGGTCCTTCTGGCACTGAGAAGCTATGACACTGAGCCAAGGGAACTAGCCTGATGCTATAAAAGGCCCGTTTAAGTCACACTGGACAATGGCCAGGACCTTTAATACCTTGATGTAAACACAAGGGAGAGACCAGGCAAAGCCAACACTGACACTAGAAAATCAGCTGGAAAGTGTGAGGCCATCTTGCCGCGAGCCCACATGTTCCCTGTAGAGAGCATGTGAAAGATGGCGCCCTTCGAGTCTGTCAAGGGAAGGTACTTTTTACTGGGGCAAGAGCAAAAGTCCTGGAGGAACTGCTTATGGGTGGAACTGAAGGGGCCCTCTTGAACATCATCACGGGCTAGATCCCTTCCTGCCACCACACTGGGAATGGAGGACGGCTGTCCCCAAGTGCCAGATGTGGCTATCACCACAGTGAACTCAGAATAACAGGGACAAAGCTAGAGGGAACCTCAGGTGACCCTACTGAGCCATGAATGCGAGATGAGGATCAACTAGGCTGAGCTGCTCTCCCAAAGTTACAGGGTGCGTGAGAGGTGGGTCCAAACTTAGAATCGATAGGGATAAACACAGGGCATTACACTCCCGCTTCACTGAAAGTCTACTACAGTTAAAGCAAGGTGCTGGCAGGTGTCTGCTAGCGTACCATGTATGCATGAAAAATTAGCCAAAATGCCATTATTGAGAATCAACCGATATGTGAAACCTCTTTAAGTTCTTGGATTATTTTAGGGCAGATGAAAGAAGGCTTTGGGGTAATCTGCAAAATTAACTATAGCAAAACCATAAAAAAAGAAAAAGAAAATGAATACTATAAAAATCAGGAGAGCATTTTCTCTTAGGAGTCCTGTGACTGGCAGGGGGCACACACAAAGTTCCCCAGGGGGCTGGCAGGCTTCCACCTCCTGAGCAGGGTGGAGATTACAAAGATATTTGCTGTATCCTAATTCATTAATTATACATGGGTTTTTGAAATTTTTTTTGTATTCATATTATATTTAACAATGAAATGCTGAAGAAATATTAAGAGTTCAGGAAAATAATTAATCAATTTATACTTCCTGCAAACACATAACGGAAAACTTCATTAAGGATACAAAGCATAATTAAGATTTTTTAAAAAAAGCCAGAGTCCGCAAGGTCTTTGTACAACCCAAATACATGTCACCGCATGGGTGTTTGGTAAGTTGCCACACAGCATGTGTAAACATCTGTGAATTTAAATGTACCCACAGAGAAGGGGCATCCTGAGCAATCAAGGGAAGCTGCCTGGAGGAGGCTGGCCCTAAACTCTTCCACATTCCAGTGCCTGAAATCCAATATCTCCTTGTGTAGGGACAGCCCCACCAAGTGCCGGGGTGAACGCAGGTGCAGGGTGGGTGGGGGGAACCATCTCTCAAAGGCCCCCTCACCTTCACCTCATGGCAGATGCCCTGAACCTGCAAGTTGGGCACTGTGCACCACCAGCACATGCACCTTGGCCCCCAGGACCTTTGTCTCTGCTCTCCAACTCTCCAGCCAGTTTGAGCAGAAAGAACAGCAGCCACAGGTTCCCACATGATGGCATGCCTGAGTGATCCAAAATACGTGGCCTCCTGCGACAGTCCTCTCTGGGGACTGTGGGAACCCTGCAGTGCAGACTTAAGCTCCCAGATCCCAGGGGCGGGGTGGGGGATCGTCTCTCACCATCAGTGGCCTGCAGACTGTACGTGAGCCCCAGAGCTAAGTAGCCTTTGGCCTTGAACTCTGACGTTTTCTCTCCCGCATCTACGACAGTTTTGGCAAACTTCTCAGCCTCTTCCAACTGAAAAACCAGACAAGTTAAAAAACAACAACGACCTGCAGAATTTCTAACATGAGTTCCCATAAGCGTCTGCTGCCAAAAACAGATTTCTGATGAGTCACTGTGAAAATCACTCCCAAATCTTCCGACTCCACTGCGGCGATTCCGTTTTCTTTATTTGAGTCTCTCCAACGGTCCTCAGGGTTCCCACCTTACCTTTTTTCTTTAACGTTTTCCTTACTGCTTTTTTACCTTCTTTTCCAAAGTCATTTTCATTCTTGGTGGGGTAGGGGGGGTTCCTATCCTTTTTATCTCTATTTTTTACTGATTGATTTTCTGTTAGGTATTCAGTGAATTCTATATAGTCTTTGAAAATTTTGTGTCTGGGTCCTTCCTTTTCTTTTTTTTTTTAAATGACAAAAAGAATACATTTAGGCTTGGATTCTCTTTCCTACAAGATGTTAACGTATTCAGAACTCCCCGTCTATTTATTTTACAATGCACATCACATGGACCTCGTGCCAGCAGATTCCAATGAGAAAATGTGCACCTGAATAAGACCTTCAGTATAATTAATTAGAAGCCAAAATAATAAGATTCATTCCTTCAAAATATGGCCAACATTAAGGTCCCTGAAGCTAGGTGAGAGTATCCGGGAGTTCATTATATACTCTTTACTTTGGTAGAGTTTAGAAATCTTAATAATAAAAATGTAAAATATATAAACAGAAAAAATCTGTTAGGCTCATCTTTAAAAAAAGAAAAAACGTCTGTTTATTTTTGGTCTTAGATCTATGTGACAGTCACGAACAATGCCATAGCTGGAAGGGGTGCGACATAGTTCATGGTTGGAAACTGGCATTTTCAAAGCTGCAGGGTCTGGCCCGCTCCCCGGCCTGCGGCTGGAGCCCACCTGCATTGTTCCCTCGCCAGTGGCACCAAATGTTCAAATCCTGCACGGACCACACGACACCTTCACAGCTGTGAGAGTCAGGTGAGAACCTGCTCTTTCAAAATGTCTTTTTCCTTCTACATTTCCCCCAGTCCAACTGAGCAGAACACTTTCTCACAAGGCTTACTTTTGTCTCGCTGGGTGAGGAAAAGTGGAAAAAAAAAAACCAGGCAGGCAGCAAGGACCGTAATGGTGAAGACCCTTAGTAAGGCACTACAGTCTTTTGAGCAAATTCTTCTGGTAATTAATCTTTTTTTTTTCCTTGTAATTAATCTTGATGTGAAGTTAAAGAAAAGAAATTAAAACTAGATCGCATGTGGTAATTATGTGTACCAACACCTCAGCGGTTAGTGGAGGCTTTTCTATTTTCTTCTTCAATGGTGCATTTTTGAGGTACTGGAACTGTTACAAACCAGACTAGCCCCCAGTTCCTATCTGAACAAGACTATCGGAAGAGGAAAGCCTACGTGAAGGAAGAGGAATGAGCATGGTTGGCTTACACAGGGGCTGAAGGAGCGGGTGACTGCATTATAGAAGAACTCAGCCTTGCTAAGAGTGATTCATTCAGTGACATAAACCTTTTCAGCCCCGCACCTCCTGCATCTACAGCAAGACTTAGGTGAGTATGAATTCCAATTCTACTTTATCAATTCAACTTTTGAAGCATTTGAAACACATTCCCATGGGGATCCCAGGAACATGATTTCCGTCAGTCCTAGGATGGGTTAGGGAGGCCTGAGGGGGTCTGGGGGCCGTGCCTCTGTACAGCCTTGGTTTTTATTTATTTATTTATTTATTTGACAGACAGATCACAAGTAGGCAGAGAGGCAGGCAGAAAGAGAGAGGAGGAAGCAGGCTCCCTGCTGAGCAGAGAGCCTGATGCGGGACTTGATCCCAGTATCCTGGGATCATGACCTGAGCCGAAGGCACAGGCTTTAGCCCACTGAGCCACCCAGGCGCCCCAGCCTTGTTTTTATGTAGCTGAATGATTGCTATTTTCTCTCAGTGCCTTGAGGTGGGAAAGGCTGCCGTGAGCACAGGGCCCTAGCCCTACTCACCCAGTGAAGGGAGCCCATGCACAACTTCGCGGCGAGGAGCGGGATGGTGGCGTCGTCGGGCTTCAGACGGATACACTCTTTCAGCACCTTCACGGCCCGTGCAGACTTGGCAAAAGGAGATTATTTCGGTGAAACTCAGAAGTTTTTGATGGAACCAAACACTAAGGCCTTCCCTGGGGGGTTCTGGTTAGGAAACCTGTTAATGAGGTTTTTCAACCTTGAGCCCAAGCTGAGGATGGCGACAACCAGGGTGTGGGGCTCTTGAGGGACTGGGGAGTGAACTGTGGTTAGAACAAGCAGAGGTGCTTCCCTGGAATCACCCTCATTTTCTTCCTTACTTGTGTAGCCATTGTAAAAATAAGAAGAAAAAAAAAAGACAGGGAAGGATTAAGTTACTATGAAACATAGACTATATAATTTTAGAGCACTCTATACTAAATTTCTGCCTCCACTTGGCCCAAATAATCTCCTACCTCAGACTAAATAAGTCACTAAATGGTCCGAATTAACAAGAAGTACAATGGCTCCTCCCTTTATTGAGCATATACTACGTGGGGGACCTTGTTCCATGCATGTTACGGGTATTACCTCATTTACCTAGAACGGTTCTGTGAGGGAGGTGCTGGGATGTCTCCACTTTGCCAAGAGGACCTGGAGGCCAGTGACCTGGCCCAGGTCAAGGCCAAAACCCCAGCAGCTGGACTCCAGAGCGTGAGCTTCCAACCAGTATCATATGCTACCTGATGTGATATGTTGCTAATGATCACTAATGGCCTCCTCCTCCGGGAATACATTTATGCTCTCAAATAAGTGAAAGGGTCTGTGTGAAGAACCAGCCTTGGTTTAAGCCTGTCTTCATATGACAAAGTTACCAGGGCCAGAAAAAGGCAAATATGTCTGATTTTTTTCTTTTCTATGGCGTGTCCATGTTGGCTCCCAAATCACTAAATTTGATCGCTCTTTTGTAAATGACCACAGGACAGCTTCCGATAGTTGGTTTAGACTTCTTCAAGGCCTCATGTCACACCTTGGAATTCTGGGACGTGAACACTGACAGGGAGGATGGCGCCTCCCAGGGGGCGACTCACTTTTCCCGCAGCCATGAGAGACAGAGCAAACTGGTACCAGAGCTGGAACTCCTCGAAGGCAAACTTCATGGCTCTTTCTAAGCACTGGTGGGAGAGAAGAACAAAGGCAGACATCTGAGAACCGCCAGGGTCACAAGTGGATGAGTATGGGTTTGCGTCTCTGCACATCAAGTCTTACAAAACCTAAGCATTCCCTTGGAAGCTTAAAACAGAATCTTCCAGGACCATCCACAGTTGACTAGAACACAATCCTGGGTCTCACGTGGTTTCTCATCCAAGACAAAGAAGGAGGCAGGGACACAAACAACTCAAATACAAGGCCTAGAGGGACAAGTGCCCCAAGCATGGGAAAGTAATCACAGGATTCTGAAACAGCATCCTGCAAAAATGCTCCTTGAGCTGGGCCTTGATTAATGAGAAACAAACAAACAAACAAAATGCAGCTATGATTTGGAAGAGGGGGTTATGAACAGACACGTGGAGGTGACAGGGTACGCTCTGACTTGAGGACGGCAGGTGGTCCAGTATGAACCTAGCTTAGGGCACATGGGCAGGAATGGGTGGAATCAGGCTGCAAGGGGGGGTGTGGGCTGGGCCCACATCACTGAGTCTGACATGACAGACAGCTCCGTTTCAAGGATAGCCCATCTCCTTCCCCCATCCCAGCTTTGGTTCTCCTTCCTCTATGTTCCTCAAGCTTTTAACTGTACATTAATGTCACTGTCCTCACTCTTCCTGTCCCAGTCCAGTCATATCCCACTATGAGGAACGATCAAGGGCAGAAATCCTGACTTCTCTGTCCCCTCTGTGCTGGGTGGGGCGGGGGTGGTAATCTACAAACACACTCCCTCTCTGTCAGTGAGGAGCTTCTGGCTTCGGCACAGAGTGGTAATGATCACATCAGAGCTTAGGAAGTTCATTGCGGGGCCAGGGGAAGGCTATGCTATCAGAATGGAGACAGACCAGGAATAAGGTGCATAGAATGGTCCAGGGACCCAAGAACCAAGAAATGTATCTGAGTTAGAAGCAGCAAAGACAGGCCACCCAAGGAAGGGGTGGCTGGTGAGGGGTAGGGACTGAAGGAGGCCTCCAAAGTCTCTGGGACCAAACTCCTGGCAGAAAAGACCCTTGTGCATGCACGTGTGCGTATGTGTGCATTTATGAGAAAGACAAATTTTTTAAAAAGATTTTATTTCTTTATTTGAGAGAGAGAGAGAGAATGAGACGAGAGAGGTCAGTGGGAGAAGTAGACTACCTGCTGAGCAGGGAGCCTGATGTGGGACTCGATCCAGGGACTCCAAGATCATGACCTGAGCTGAAGGCAGTCGCTTAACCAACTGAGCCGCCCAGGCGCCCCAAAGAGAAAATTTTTAGAATAAAAGGAGAATGCGGAAGAAAGGATTTTTTTATTAATGAGCTTGGTAACAAACATGGTGGGCTTGAGATGTCACATAGATGACTTACTAGAGATAATTAGAGACAATCTGGGGACTTCAGAGAAGATCTAACAAAAGACATACCTTTAGCTGAGAGAAAGTAAAGACAAAAATAAATGGAAACAAATCAGTACTACTCAAAGAGTTCTATGTATTCAACATAATCAATCCCTATTAAAATCCCAATGGCATGTGTGTGTATATATATATATATATATATATATATTTTTTTTTTTTTTTTTTTTTTTACAGAAATAGAAGAACCTGTCCTAAAGTTATGGAATCTCAAGGAACTCCAAATGGCCAAAACAATCTTCAAAAACAACAGAGCTGGAGGACTCACACTTCCTCATTCCAGAGCTTACTACAAAGCTACAACAATCAAAACAGCATGGTACTGGCATAAAGACAGACCCCAAAGAGTGCAAAGCAGGGGCCCAAACAGGGATCTGTGTATCGGTATTCGTAGCTGCATTATTCACAGCAGCTAACACATGGAAGGGACCTAAGTGTCCATCAAAGGATAAAGAGATACACAAATTGTGATGTTAACACCAATAGAATATTACCTAGCCTTAAATCGACTTACTTAATTTTTTAAAGATTGATTCATTTATTTTAGAGAGAGAAAGAGAACACACGCGAGTGGGGCAAGGGGAGACAAGCACATTCCCCACTGAGCGGTGGGCATGACGCAAGGCTCGATCCCAGGACCCCAAGATCATGACCTGAGCCAAAACCGAGAGTCGGACATTTGACCAGCTGAGCCACCCAGACGCCCCTATCTAGCCTTACATTGAAAAGGAAGGAAATTCTGACATAGGCTACAACATGGACAGACCTTGAGTAGGTGATGCTCAGTGAAGTAAGTCAGTCACAAAAAGACAAATGTCGTGTGATTCCACTTGTATGAGGTACTTAGTGCAGTCAAAATCAAGAGACAGACAGCAGGATTTGGTGGTGGGGGGGAATGCCGGGGCGGGGGGAGTAAGCGTTTCATGGGGACAGAGTTCCAGCTTTACAAGATGGAAAGCGTTCTGGGGATGGACAGCGCTGAGGACTGCACCACACTGAGGGGGTCTTCAAGGTCACCGAACTGCACACTTGAAAACGGTGAAGGTGGTGAGATATGTATTTTACCACAAGAAAAATAACTGGGGAAAAAGTACATTCGAGAAAAGAGCTGCCACCCTCGGAAGACGCTGGAGGTCGTGAGAGGAGTGCTCGCAGGGACGGCAGCGGGGGCGGGACCTCAGGAAGCATCTCAACTTCGGGGCCAGGAAAGGAGACGCAGGTGGGGTTTCAGGGTGGAGATGACGAGAGGGTCAGGGCGCTGGGGGCCCAGAGGCCCCCGACCAGGCAGTGGGTGGCCCAGCTCTGGGAGCGCAGTTCTGGGGTGCGCTGGAGGGCGCCCCCTGAGGAGCAGAGGAAAGAAGGGTGAGTGGTGAAGCACGCCTGTGGAAGGAAGATCAGAGACTCACCATGGAGGCAACCTGAGATGAAGGAGCAGAAAAGGCCCCCAGTGGAAGGCCTTCTCTTCAGAAGACTCTAGAAGATGAAGAGGAGAGTCCTGTCCTAGATGTCCAACCCAGCCATTGTCTTCCCCGCAAAGATGGGATGAAGTGGGTGTAGGAGCAGAGAAACGGAATAGAGCTGGGGGTTTTCAGAAAAGCTTTAAATAGCAACTCCCTCAGGGGACAGAATGCAGACATCAGGGTCACCTTGGGGACTGGGGTGTCGGGCTCTGGCGTCTGCAGCACGGGGCTGCCAGTTCTCCCCATGATGCTCTGTGGCTGGCCCCAGGAAAGGAATGAAAATGGAAGTTTCAGGATTAATGGACAGACACACAGGTAGGGGCAGGGGGCTGGGGGACATAGGAGCCACAGAGAGGGTGACAGACTATAGAAAATGATGAAGGTGGATTGAGGAGGTAGGAGAGGATCTGGGGTGGTATTTACCTAGAAGGTTCCAGCAAATTGTATGCTAGCTAGTTTACTGGGGAAACCTGCCCTAACAGATATATATTAAAAAGTGAAGTAGTGAGCATTTAACACGTACCACCTATATGCCTAGTGATGGCACAGGACAGGCATCTGTAGATCCCATGCAAGACGAACACTTGGAGCCTCATTTTGAGCTGGCAATGTGCTTAGCCCAAATCTGTGGACATGTAACTTCACTGTGGGCGATGTGATGTCAGCAGAAGCCGCTGGGCGAGCCTTCAGCAGGGGTGTCTAAGAGGAGGACGGTCTCAGCTGGCACACACCTGCCCTCAGCCCTGGCCCTCCCACCCGGGATGCACATTTGGTGCTGGAGGTGGGGACGCCAGTAATGGGAGCATGAGGATGGAACCCGCTCTGTAGAATGGCTGAGCAGAAGGAGGGAAAGCATTAGGTCCTTGAGGCCGTGATGTGCTGCGGCTGTGACTGCAGCCTCTCGCCAGACTTGCTGTCATGGGGGAGAAATTCATTCCTACTTGGTTAAGTCACTGAGAGTTGATTTTGTTAATTACATCTGGCTACACCTCTCACTAACACAGGCACCAAAGAGCAGAGCTGGGATCTGAACTTGACCCAAGAGCCCTCTTAACAGCTCTACTATACTGGTAAGAACAGGAAGCCCTTAAGAAGCCCTCACTGTGCCTTTAAGAAGCACCTTGGGAGTGAAAACCAAAGCTTCTTGTTGAAAAGATCAAGTAGGCAAGATGGGCAGAGGGGAGACCTGATCTAGGCGTGGGGTGGGATGGGCTGGCAAGACGTGGGGGAGGATGGGTGCCACAGAGAGAGCCTCAAGTGATGAAAAGCCAACAGTACTTGGAAACTGAGTGGGGAGATGAGGGGTGGTGGGGGAAGAGGAACCAGGAATCTGGATCACGTTGCTGGAATCAGGCAAAGGAGCCAGTGCGTGGAGAAGGATGCAGAGGACATCAAAAATGAGGTTTGTCCTAACAGCTCTACATAACCAGCTCACTGCAATAGAACCACTAAGTACTTAAATATATACACAGAAACATTTAAATGTTTAAATGCTTTTCTTCTTCCTATTGCTAGAAGGAATGACAAATATCAACTGTTTTCCCAATAAACAGAAGGAGCTCGGTCGCTGAAACAGCTTGTCCTGAATCAGAAAGCTAGATGTTACAAATGAGTGTGCACCCTTATTTTCTTTTGTGCCAAAGGCTAACATACTCATTACACAGTCACTGAAAAACACTGGAAGCCTAATTGGTATAGAGCTCTGTTCCACCTTCTATCAGCCACAGTACCAGGAAAACAGCAGCTCTCCTGAAGAGCAGATCCAGAGAATCTTGGGGATATGAGAGAACTTAAGAAACATCCAACTGAGGTCCCCAAAGGAAAGGACATTTGTCATTTTGGCTTCCTCTCACCTCAAATCTCTTCTGAACTTTTTGTACTGGGAGTCGGGGAGTGGTGGGGGGTATGCCCTAGATAGAAGGAAAGCAGCCTCTCCACCTGCCAGTAATGAAGCCTTGAAGGAAGGAAGCAGGAGGGTGTCACGTGACCCAAGCACAGCCAATCAGAAGCTCCTGCCAGAGCTCAGCACGGGGTGGGGGTGGGGGGGAGCCAGGAGGGGTGGGGACTGGAATGTTATTCCCAGTGGCAAGACCTGGAGGCCCAAAGAGCACCAGGGTGGGTGGAGGCCCTTGAGCCAGGCGTGTCCTCCCAAACTGGGCCAGGGACCTTGCCTTCTTAATTTCTGCCCACGCCCATTCTTCAGCCTTCTGTGGATCCTGTGAGCAGTACACATGGATGAATGCCTTTTCTGCTTGAGTGAGCGAGTCGGTTCTGCTACCTACAGCCAAGGCCCTAAAGGTACCCCCAAGCCTATACTTCAGGCTCTTATAATCAGCTCCTGCCTCCTAGCCCCCAAGTAGTTGTACTGTTTTGTCATAGCCATCTGAATGGACTAAGACAGCAAGCCTTTGGATCACACTATGAAGCTAGGGACAGGAACTATCTTTCTTTCTTTTTTTTTTCTTTCTTATTTATTCATTTGTGAGAGAGTGAGAGAGACTGAGCAGAGGGAAGGGTCAGAGGGTGGGGGAGAAGCAGACTCCCCACTGAGCAAGGAGCCCCACACAGGGCTTAATCCCAGGATCAAGGGGTCCATCCCTGGGATCATGACCTGAGCTAAAGGCAAACGCTCAACTGACTGAGCCACCCAGGCGGCCCACCAGGAGTCATTTTAACTGCTTTACAACAACAGCCCCATTGCTCGTCCTAACAACTCTACCAGGAAAAGTAGGCACTGTTACGGTCCTCCATTTATAGACGGGGAAACTGAGCACAGACTACAGTCGGGTCCCCTGCATGACTATGTGGGGTCTCAGTGTATTGGTGGAAGGTCAGGACCTGAATCCGGGCAGTGTGGTTCCAGAGTTGGAGCTCTGAACCACAGCACTCTGCTGCCTCTGCGACTTTAATTACAGACATGCCACTCTCGCTGAACTTATCAGACCCACTTGTGCTGTGTAAAGCAAAGTATAGCTAACTAAAAGGCCCCTAAAAATGCCACATGTTCCTTGAACTATTTTGAAGATTCAGTAATATTTTTTACTGCTAAAGGGGCATAGCCTCTTTGGGATCCTTCAGGCTACAAAGCACTGAGGCCTTTCCAGGTTGCAGAATTTTCGAGAAACCTCACAGACCCCATGAAACCCACCAGCACCACATACGATATCAAAAGCACTAAGGTTGTATCAGTCAGGCACTTACCCTCTACTACCTCATCTTTCACCATTTGGACCTCTTCCCCATAACTAAAACAACCCACAGCCCACAGAAAGTCACCGGTGTGTCATAAACAGAGTCCAGAAATACAAGCCAGCGACTACAAATTAGCCCTTCCCCACCCCCAATTCTGAGGTGTCTGAGCTCCAGCATCACAGCTGACGGCCCTGTCCTCCCAGGCTCTTGGCATCTTATATATAATGATGACTCGCTGGCTCTGAGAAAGTGCCCAGAGAGCTCCAGGTGGTTCTGGAAGCCCAATGCCAAGCATACCACGTGGATATAATAGCACATCCTCCCCTGTGTTCCCGTAAACATCAGAAGTACACAGTCCCTCAGTAGCTCAGGCCAACATACCTCAGAAACAAAAGGAAGCCCTCTCCCCGTGAACACATCTGAGAATAAAAGGCACTTGGGTTGACCCTGGAGGCATTTGCTACCCACAGCCTCACCTCCTGAGGTGGTATGTTTGCTCACCCAGTTCTGACTACCCCTTTTAAACACCCTAATCATCTCTGTACACAGAAAAGGAAAAACTTCCGGTTTTAATATAGTGGAGGAGATTGCAATCAGAATATATGCTTTAAAATGAAATAAAATAGAAACATTCACATTGTTCACATAATGGCTCCAGTCTGAAAGAAGGACTAAGGAAGCAGACTTTTGAAAACATGTGGGTGTAAGGTGGACTGTGGGCAGGTCAGGGGCTGCTTCCATCCCCCAGCCCTGCGTGGCTAGTGGCTGGGAAGGGGACAGCAGTGGCATGGGGCCAGGCAAGAGCAGTCACGTGGTGAAGGTGCTGGCCCTGGGCCCACCGCCCAGGCTTCATCCAAACTCCCTGCTCACCAGCCATAGGCTGTTGCAGGGTAGAGTGAAGGAACACGTGTCAGATGCTTAGAAGAGTGTCTGCCCCAGAGCGAGTGCTATAAACGTTATCACTGTCGATGCTGCTTTTATGAAAAAAAGAAACAGCAGATGCTGAGGGGCTCCGGGTTTGACCGGAGGGAGAATGAAGGAGGAAGAGAGGCGCCCTGGGAATGGTGCGAAGGTGCCGGTGGGTGACAAAGGACAGATGGAAAGGGAGACACGACAGCAAGATTCTGGCCCTTTCGCACTCCCAGTGTCCAGTGGAGAGGCGGCACTGTGGCCTGGGCAGGGGGACATGGGGCAGGTGCCTGGGTCGGGTGCACCAGGCGGCAGGTGACATCCCCGAGCCACCTCCCTTGCAAGGAAGGAAGGGGGCTGTGGCAGTTATGTTATTTCTACCAGGAAAGACAGGCCCATTCGCCGTCATCACACTTCTGCCACCTCACTAAATCCCAGATAACGTTCATGTAATACCACAGATATTTGGTAGGACAATAATTAGACTCTAAATGGCATCCTAATCATTTGAGTGAGGTTGTCAAAATGCCACTTGCGAAAATGTTGTTTCCTTTTGGGAGCAAGAGCTCCTCCCTTCCGGTCTCTTACTTTGGCTTTTCCTAGACCAGCTACCTCTGAGGGGGATCCAGGAATGAGAAGCTCTTCTGGCACAAGGAAGGGATTTAGCAATTACCTTCCTAGTACCCAAATCCCAATGACATGAACTGGGTGCATGGCAGTGACAGCTGGACACTAACCACAAGCAAGGAAAAGCCAAAGCCTATTTTTGGAATTCGAGAGCGAGATTCAACAGCCAACACCCAGGGGGGGAGGGGGCAGGAATAAAACAATCAGATACCCCTCAAATTTAGCCTGCAGCTTATGTCTAAAATCCACCAGTGTTAAAACAGAACAAATAACCCAGCGAACCGCCTTCATTATTCACCTCTATGGGCAGGTTGGCTGTGTCCTGAAAGTTCTAGTCACAGAGATCCTTCCGCAGCTGAGGAAAATTTTCTTTTGTACGTCATATATCCTTAATGAGTTAGTTGATAAATGTAATCCTTTGCAGTTGTGTCAAACTGTGGGTTTTTTTTTTTTAAACTTTAACACAGCACATAGATAATATTTCATGTCTTCACTTGCAGCAGTGAAAAACTACCTAAGCAATTGGGACATTTTGGACTACTATCTTTTTTTTTTTTTTTTTAAAGATTTTATTTATTTATTGGACAGACAGAGATCACAAGTAAGCACAGAAAGAGAGAAGGAAGCAGGTTCTCGTGCTGAGCAGAGAGCCCGATGCGGGGCTCGATCCCAGGACCCTGGGATCATGACCTGAGCTGAAGGCAGAGGCTTTAACCCAATGAACCACCCAGGCGCCCCTTGGACTACCATCTTTAAGAGAGTGTCTGGCCTCATTTTTCCTTTACAGATAGGGAAACTGAGAGGCAGAGGGAAGATAGGATCTGCCCAGGGCCACTGAAATCAGAGCTCTGGTGCTCAGTTCCAAGCCCCTATTTCTAAATTAATTACAAATAAAAGTACACCCGACAGTGGAGTTTGAGAGATCTACTCCACAAGAGTCAGGGTCCAGGAAAAGCTTCTAAAAGTCATGCCTATGGGACTTTCGGCTAGAAAGAAAAGTCTCCACTGCCCAGGTTTTGAGGAAACAGATGATGCCCATCAAATCTTGCTTAATAAGATTTCTCCTCTGAAATGAGAAATAAAATAGAGCAAACCCCCCATCCGTGCCCCCATCCATTTATCTTTTTGCTTTATAACACCAATACTGCTCCAAGCAGAGGTTTCTCAAAGCTTTATTGCTTTGGCAAATGCTGAAATTAAAGGATACCACTGCCTCTGGCCATGGTGGGAGGAGTAGAGAGTGGGCTGTTTTTCAGAGGTCACGGTTTTTATATAGAGTTTGAATGTTGGATGCCATCCTCTGGCACACTCTCTGCTCAACTCTATGAAGCAACTGGATCGAGTTTCCCTAGCGAGTGACGGGTCTCCAGGGTCCTACTCAAACACTGGTCCATCTGCCGCTGTGCTGCTGTTGCTGCTGCTGGTTACTCTTGCAAAATCAATCACTAAATTCAAGAAACGGGTGTTTCGTTCGTCTATCGCCTCCTCCTCCACTGCCTCTCACCTCGGGTCTTCATCTGTTCTCAGTCCTCCTGCCCTGGCTGGGGGCCCTGGGTGTCTGCCCTTCAACGATGAGGTAACAGTAGCCCAGGGGTGTGTCATACACAAAGCAGGTGCTCAGTGAATGCCTGAATGAAGGGATAAACCTGCCTGAGTGAGGATCCATTCCTCCGGATATCCTTTAAGGGGGCCACCCGAACAAGAGAGCACTTGGGAAGAGGACCCACAAAATGCTGAGAATCTGAAGTCAATGCACGTGGCCCGAGAGCCAGATCCGACCCGCTGCTTGTTGTCATAGAGCCCAACAGCTAAGAGTCGTTTCATAGATGAACATTTGCCAGCAGTTTGATGAGAGGAAATACTAACTTTGAGTCCCGATTAAGTGAACTGTTGTCTTCCCAAACCATCCCATTCTTCTCATTAGTGGACCCATATTATAGAAAGTTGTACTCACTATTGTATTTTGAATTTAATCAAGAGAAAAGTCGGTGGAAATTTCTTTCCTCTCTTGTCATACCTACACAGTATCCTTGATTTTGCCTCTTGGTTGTCAAAGCCTAAAATATTTAGTGTCTGGCTCTCTTTATAGAAAAAGTTTGCCAACCCCGAAACTAAAGGAATGGGATACTCTGTGCTCAAGGGAAGAAGACAATAGAACAGTTGCTTTCAATCAGATGGGTTGTGACTGAGGCAGAAGTGGCCTTGCTCTATTGTTCCAAAGAGACAGACTAGATGGAGGTTACAGGAGACAATCTTCAACTCCACCCTTTCTAATAGCCAGAGAGGAATGGAAGGTATGTATTATACACCCAGGGCTGTGCTGGCTATTTTACACCTATTGTCGCAGCATGTCTCCTAACTATCTCTGAAGTGGAAGCCCAGAGTGGCGAACCCTTCCCAAAATCATGAGCTAGGAAATAGGGCCAGGATTGGAACTCAGATGTGCTTTGACTCCCAGGCTGTTTTTTTCCACTATTCAATGAAGGACCCTACTAAGGGTCAAGCATTATCTGCCAAGGTAATTACAGAGGGCCATTTCCTTGAGAAAGCAGACTATCAACACCACTGATAAGAACAGTAATGTGTACTTTGCATATGCTCTCTCCGCAATCCTTACAATAACCCTCAGAGGCAGGTCCTATAATTATCTGAAAATTTCCCCTTGGGGGATAGGTTTAGAGAAGTACAGGAATCTGCCCAAGTTCTTACCCAGCATATAAAGCAGCAGAAATGAGATTCAGATGAAGATCTGGTATTAAAACATGAGATACTGTTAGGAGGGTAACACTATCCAAACGATCCACAGAGTCAACACAATCTCTATGAAAATTCTAACAGTCTTCTCTGCAGGAATGGAAAAGCCAATCTTCAAATTCGTGTGGACTTGGAAGGGGCCCTGAGCAGGGGGAAACAATCTTAAAAAAGAACAAAGATGGAGGATTCACACTTCTTGATTTCAACGTGTAACAAAGCTATAGTAATCAAAACCACATGGTACTGGCATAAGGAGAAACAATAGACCAATGGAATAGAACTAAAATCCCAGAATCCAATCCACACATATACAGTCAATCAATTTTTGACCAGGGTGCCCAGTCCATTGAAAGGAGAAAGAACGGTCTCTCGACAAATGTTGTTAGGACAACTGGATTTCCAAATGCAAGGAATGAAGTTGGCTCCCTATTTAAAATACAGAAATTAACTCAAAATGGATCAACATGCTAAATATAAGAGCAAAAACCATAAAATTCTTACAGGAAAATATAGGAGTAAATCTTCAGGACCTCGGCACCAAAGGCACGAGCAACAAAAGAAAAAAACTGACACAATAGACCACATCAGAATTAAAAGCTTTTATGGATCAAAGGACATTATCAAGAAAATGG
Source organism: Neogale vison (assembly GCF_020171115.1). Lineage (NCBI taxonomy): Eukaryota > Metazoa > Chordata > Mammalia > Carnivora > Mustelidae > Neogale > Neogale vison. Next base: position 29,352,608 of record NC_058103.1, read on the forward strand.
AAACACAGCCTACAAAATCAGAGAACTATTTAGAAATCATGACTGTTAAGGGTTTATTATCCACAATAAATGAAGAACTCCCCTAACTCAACAACAGAAAGACAAACAACCCAAATTAAAATGGGTGACCGTTTTGAAGAGATATTCCTCCGAACAAGACACGTAAGTGGCCAAAAAGCACATGAAGAGCTATTCAACATCATTAGTCATTAGGGAAACACAAATCGAACCTACAATGAAACACCATTTCACACCTACTAAGATGGCTGTGACAAAACAAAACAAAACAGAAGTAACGAGTATTGGCTAGGATGTGGAGAACTTGGAACTCTTGTGCCTCGCTGCTGGTAATGTAAAATGGCGCAGCTGCTGTAAAAAATAGTTTGGTAGTTCTTTGAAAAGTTAAGCATAGAATTATCATATGAGCTGGCAGTTCCACTCTTGGATATATACGTAAAAGAACTGAAAACAGAAACTCCAGTGTGTACACCAATGCTCATCACAGCATTATTCACGATACTCAAAAGGTGGAAACACTACACATGTCCACCCACAGATGAATGGATAAACAAAATGTGGCATATACATACACGAGAGTATTATTCGGCCAAAAAAGGAACGAAGTCTGATACATGCTACCAGATGCGTTATCACAACAGAATGGGACCTCAAAAACATGAGGCTAGGTGAAATCAGACATGAGACACAAGAACTGCATGCTTCCATTTACATGATGCGGACTCACAGAGACTGAAAGTAGATGACAGGAGGGAATAGGGAGCTATTGTTGATGCGTAAAGAGTTTCTGTTTGGGGTGATGGAAAATTTGGAAATAGTCATGAAGGCTGCATAATATTGTGAATATAATTAATGCCACTGAATTTTACACCTTTTAGAAAGGTTAAAATGGCATGGTAAAATTCACTAAGGGCCATAAGAAGAGAGCAATGATACTTAAGAAATGCTTCCATAATCGTGGAAAAGTAGGTGCTGGCGGCCATGTCGGTAGCTGGGATGCTTCGGGACAGGCCTGCATGCAGGGTCCTGGTCCCTGCTGGGTGACCCCTGAAGCTGGACCAGAGCTGGGATCTGTACGATGCTCTGTCCCACTTTGGGCCCAGCTCTTCCTCTGTTACTATTTCCCAGCTACATGACCTTTTACCCTTTGGGCCCACCTGGGGAAGACCTACTCATTATATATCCAGGGAAATTTTATCTCAAAAATCAAAGGAAAGGGAATGGGATGAGAAGGTACATTGGCTTTGAAGCACTGGTTTTTTCAGCAGGTTTTTACTGAACACCTACCATGAACTAAACATTCTGCCTTCATCCCTCAGAAGTCTTCATCCCTATTGGTCAGGTCACACCGACACTGCCCAGGGAGCTTGGCGCCCAGGGAGCTTGGCACCCAGGTCAAGGCTAGGCTTCTGCAGTCCAAGTGGGGCTGCACGAAACACCAAACTCTAATAGAAACTAACAAATGGTAGGCCTGTGAACAGACTTAGACGTTCAAGTGTTTTTCACAATACTCCCTGATTAAATAAGTGTTTGGGTTAGGAATGTGTAAATTGTCCCTTTGGTACAAGCACTAAGCCAGACAGTTCTACCCACAGAACTATAATGTTGTTGAGATTTACCATAAACAAATGAATATGAGTTCAACAGGGAAGATAAAAATATCATTTCTGTCTCCCAAGCTGCCATAGCTATGTAGAGGGGACACATACACCCTTCTAGAGGGACCCCATAACATTCTGTCGAAATGGAGCCATTAATAGTCAAATTCAAGAAACAAACCTACTTAGCAGTTTGCGTTCATTCTGAAAAACAGAGGAAGCAAGGCTTGTTGCTTTACTTTTAATAGCATGGGTTGTCATGCCAACTAGTGCTGCTGTTTAAATTGAAGGGGGAAGAAAGAAGTGTTCCTTCCTACACAGACCTTTCAGCGAGGCTCACAATTAGTCTTTTAAAAACACGAAAACTCATTGCACTGGAGATGTGGTAAACATCGTGCTTATATTTAAACCTGTCAGAATAAGGATCTGTAACCTCTGGTTTGTATTTCCTTTGTACTACGGTCCTGGCCCCGCATCTGGCCGCGCAGTGCCCTGAAAAGAAGAAAGGTATTCTGTGGGCACCCACGAGGGTAGCCAAGCTTGGGCTGGGAGAGGAACTGTCCATCTGGAATAAATACAACTGAAGAAACAGACAGAAAGGACAGTTTTCTCGCGAGAGTGGCTCTGCTCCCCTGCAAAGGCACAGTTCCTGAAAGGCTGGGTCTGCACCATGCTGCAGGACAGACCAGAAGTGTCAGTGAAAGCGGGTGAGCAGATGACAAGACAGGCTGGGTACCGCGGCAGAAGCACCCCGTCTTTTCCCCTGTCGGTGTGGGAGTGCTGAGGGGCTCAGCTCAGCCGGCAAGGCGAGCCAGCAGAAGGAGAATGGGCCGTGTCTGATGTGGAGCGTTGGTGGTTGGGGACAAGAGAAGGCAGGAAAGTCTGAGGCAGGGGGAGGAGGTAAGGGGTCTTCTCTCCCAATAGCCTGGTTGTTGTTAAATTCTGTTTATAAAAATTTCCAGCTGGTATAAGAGATCTGTGCAGCGTCGCTGAGGCTGGGAGGACCTGCTCGCGGACCAGCCAAAGGGGGGTATGGCAGGAGCCCGTCAGCGAGGGGCACAAGCAGTCTGTCCCAAGATGTTGGGGGGCTGACAACCTGGCCCCGCACTTTCGGTTCGGTGTCCTGTCCTCCTTCTCTTCCACAAGAGCGAGCTCTTGGCTCCTGGATCCTTAGGCCTTATGCCCTTTACCCCACAGTCTTGAGGATGAGTCTCTCTGCTCAGGGACTTTTTAAATTCCTATCAGCCCTTGATGTACCAGCTGTTCCTACTCTCACGGGCACCCAATCTCCAAACATGGCTGCAACCCACCCAGTCCGTTCACCTGCAAGGAACATGCCTTGGACTGTCCAGTCTTCTCTGATCAGTTGTCTTTTCATGTCTTTCTGTTTGATCTCCTGAACTAGACTAGAAGTTTCTAGAAGCCAAAAGACCTTTTTCTATACACACTGTTACTTCTCCTGTGCCTGGCCACTCCTGGGCATATGGTAGTGGGAACAGCGCAGCAACACACAGCTGTCATTTAATAAACTCCACTTATTATCATGTAGTAGGTGTGGGGCTCTGCTTTGAGTACCTTACATGGTTTAATAAATAGCCTCACAATGATCTGAAGATAGGTTTGGTTATTATCCCCATTTTACAGAAGGAAAAACCAAGGCATAAGGGATTAATGACTTGCCAGGATCACCGAACTGTAATCTGGGAGTGGTAGACCCAGGACCCAAATCCAAGCTTCCAGACACAAAGGCCTGGGCCCAGGACATACGAGGTTGCTGGCCTGGGTCTGGGGTCTAAGGAGACAGAGTTAGGGTGGAATGCCAATGGAAGGGAGAAGAATGGGTGGGAACACCTACAATAATACATATATGACACTCTTCCATTCCTTGAAACTTACATAAATGTACATGCATTTACTCATGAAGAGATACAAGGAAAGACGGTCTCTACAATGTCAATGGGTGGTCAATCTCAGGAGGGCAGGACTCTAAGTGACTTTTATTTCCTTTTCTATACTTGTCTGTGTTGTTTGATGTTTCAAGGAATCTGCAAGTTGCTGCATACTGCAAAAAAGATAATTGAGGAAGTCACTTTCCTGATGGGAGGAAAAGGAATACAAGACAAACGAAGTAAAAAGTGAGGGGGATGGGAAGAGCCATCAAATGTTTCTGCACAGAAGGGTGGCATGACACTCCTGTGTCTTTAGAAAGGTCGCTTTGGCGACAATGTAGGAGGTGAAGAACACATGGACCATATGACCACGATGAATGACAGCAACGGTAATCACTAACACTGGGGTCCCCAAAAGTAGTACAGGAAGTTTAAAATCCAGCTGCCCCCATAGCAGCACGACTCACCAGAGTCAAATGCCCACCACCGGATAACTGCGTGAACAAATTGTGCTAGATTTACACAACGGGATGTTGTTCAACTGCAAGAAGGAATGAAGTTCCGATGTGGGCTACAGCATGGGTGACCTTGGAAACATTACTCTGAGAAAAGCCAGATATCAGATCACTTACTGGATGATTCCAGTTATAGGAAATACCCCAGATGAGTAAATCCATAGTCAGAAAAAAGATTGGTAGTGGACAGGGACTGGGGGAGCAGGATGGAGGGTAACTGCTTACTCAGGAGGGGGTTTCCTTCTAGGACTTGCTAGAAGTGAGGCCGGCATACCAGTGAATGTACTGAATGCCACTGAATTCTACACTTTTAAATGGTTACCTTTATGTTACGGGAATTTACCCCAATTTAGAAACAATACAGTTAGCCTTTTAGCCTAGAGCCGTGAGAAGATGGAAGGGCAGATGAGAAGAAAAGAGAAAGAAGGAAGAAGAAAATCCCAGGAAATGAAGGAAGCAGGATCCTAGGCCTGGGGCCAGGGGAGAGAGGGTCTGTGCTCAGCCAAGGCTGGACCTTCCGAAACTGAACACCCAGATGTTAGGTGCTTTCTCCTAGATAGGGCCTGTTTTAGTTAAAAGAACTGAGACGAGATGGTCATCAAATGTTTGCTGGGGGCGGCTCCAACTGCAAAACTAAGTAGAAAGAGCAAAAAAGGCTGGAGCCATGTATTCAGAGGCCTCACTACTGGAAGCAGACCCTGCCCCCCCAGCGCCAGACACATCAGACGACAGCTACCTGCGGCCTGGCTGCCTCCCGCTGCATCGGGGGGTGGGTAGGGGGTGTTCACGAACAGGGACCGTGCCTCGCACATGGCTGAATCCCGGCCTTAATCACAGCCTCTGGCTTAGTATAGGGGACCCCATATATGTGTATTATGGAAATGAATGTCCTCCATTGTCTCTATCTTATCAACTGATTTATATATTTAATAGATAATACACACATATGGTATAAAATCCTTCCAGGAACATATAGCGGTAAATGTCCCTTTCTCCCACCCTTGTACTCCCTCACCGATGAGGCACCCTCTGGCCCTGTCCTCATTGCTTTAAATGTGACCAGCGCAGTGAAATTCTGAATCGCCAAAGCTCTGGCAACCGGATCGGGCCATCTAGTGACTCAGGCATCAGGTCATTGCCACAAGGTGGAAGCTATGTGTGATACCAAGACAAAAGTCACCGGAGTGAAAACGAGGCCCCAGTATTCGGTGCTGGAAGGAGGCGTGCGGCAGGCTTGCAGAGGAATGCTGCTAAGGTGACAGTCGTCCCCCTACAGCCATTCAAGCATGACGAGAAGCCTGTGGGCAGGAGCCATCCAGCGAGCCAACCACGCCAGCCGCCCCAACCTCCTCACACCTGTTCCTGACGTCGGTGAAGTTCAAGCTGAGGAAAGGCCAGATTGCTACATGATAGGATGAAGGGAGACACGCCAACCACAACCAACCTCGGACCCAGAGAGATGCTTTCTTTAGTGGTTCGTCTGGAGGAAAAAAGTTTACTGGAAAAGGACTCAGCTGGGAGCTGGGTGGCACTGTCCCCAAGGAGGGGCTCCACAGTAGACTCAGCAGACAGGCACTAAGTTGGCTGGGAGGGGAGGGTCCCGGGAAACCGAGGCACATGGAGGGGGGAAGAATCCGGGTAGAGTCCCAGGGGATGAGCCGCATGTGACAGGAGCACTGGGCACACTGCTTTATCTAGCCGGACTGCAAGGGGCTTTTTTTGAAGCCTGAGTAACCACTGCCCTGTACAGTCACCAAACCAAAGACTAAAAAAAGACCCAAGCCATGCAGGCTCATCTGTCCTCCAAGGCTCCTGCCTCGTGTGGCAGCGTCACAACAGCAGGCTAGGGGGGTGAGCCTGGCGCTCATCTGATTCCAGCCAATGTGTTACTATGTTTCAATCTCTGTCCCCAGGCCTCGAGGCTGCTGCGGTGTGTATGAATTTAGAAAGGAAAAGAAAAATAACATGCAAAGTCCACTTGAACAAAATGAGTTGTTTCCCTGTTTCCTTCCTTCCTTCCTCATTCCCTCTCTCTTCCTTCCTTCCTTCCTTCTCCACTAAAGAAAGAATAAGCCGATCGTGGCACTCATTCAGTCCTTGCCCGGGTGGAATCTGGACTTCTGGGCTACTGCGTAGTAACGCATGACCGCAGCCCGAGGTTAACTAGCTTCTTCTGAAAACTGTGTTAACCGTTAAGCTTCCGTCCTCAATGTTCTTCAGAAGCTGAAGGAACAAAATGACAGGACGTTGCACAAGATCTGTAATCAACTCGGGTCTCTTCTGAAAGAGCAAAAGTCTTTAAGTGAAAACTGTTTCTTGACACGAGAGACGACACCCGCTCACCTGACAATCACATGCCTAACGGGGCCATTTCACCGGGAGTTACGCATCTATGTTTTAAACAGAGTAAAACTGGCTTTCTAAGGAAATTAGGATCACAGATGGGAGATTTGGGGTGATGGTAGAAATTACCCTGCAAGAGAAGCCACTTGAGAAATGCTTGCCTTCCCTCACACACAAACTCAGTGGGTTTGGGGGCCACTATTAGGAAGTCGCCACCAGTGAATTCCATGATCCAATCATTTAACCCAATTCCCATTTCACAGAGTTAAGAGCCGGGCCAAGGTCACATGGCTGCCAGGGAGAGAGGGGTCAGGACCTGGTCTCACAGCTCTTCTCAGAGTTGCTTTGGCTAGCACCCCACCCCCCCCCCCCGCCCACAACTGGGAAGTACCAGACTCAAGGGCTCTACCTCCGACAGCATCTCATACTGGCCTCTTCTTCCAAGGGCAATGGTCAGTAGATCATAGACCACCGAGGCACTCTGCAAGCTGATGAGACGGTCACTCTTGTGCTCGGGTGTTCTGCTCAGCACAGCGTCCCGGTTGGCCTGAAAACAACACGGAAGACAAGAGGAGCAGCTGGTGAGTCAGCCCATGCACACAGCTATCATTGTGTAGACAAGCCATCTAGGCCCTCCTGCCCCTCGTGGCTTGCCAAGGGCCTGGAGACAAGGGCAGGAGCAAGTAAGGGGCTTGTCACCTTGGCTTGTTTACTCAGAATGCCCCGAGCCCCACAGCACGCAGTACGAGGTATAAGCCTGGAGATATGGAGCCAGAGGACCCTCGGGACCCACCAGCCGGCGGTTGCAGGGGGCTTTAGGAGCTGATGCCAAGCAGGGTGATGACTCCTGGGCTCAGGCCCAGCAGCCAGCCCTGCTGCAGACACCGCCAGTGCTCTGGGGTGGCAGACTCACACACCGGGGCGGGGGGGCTGTCGTGTCTTGCCTGTCAGTGTAGCTCCTGCTCTGTGCTACACAGTGGAGGGAACATCCCTAGCCCCATACTCCCACCATCACACCGTGCCATTAAGTTCCCTCAGTCCCGTAGGGACGTGTCGTACTTTCCCTCTGTCACGAAAGCAACATTCAGATCCCTCTATGGCACCTTCATTGGAACAGACTACAAAGACTAATGCAATCCTGTTTAGGGAAGCACAGAACAGCTGTAGAAGAGAAAGCAAGAAGCAGACTGAGTTTTGTTTTAAAAGATATTACCAGAGGACTCAGGAGAACACCTTGCCTCTTGCATATGTCCACAGCTTGCTGCAGAAATTCAGCAGGCACATTCGAGCTTATTAATCTCATCTATCTAGAAATCAAATGCTCTTGACAACAACGTGCTTTCATTACTTTTTGAAATTTAATTTCTCTAGGGAGTCTCCAGACATATCACATGTATTAGGGCCACTAAACAACTCTAACCATTTTCCATCCCTCCCTGCGAGGGAGTTCAGAATCAATTAAGTTAGAGTTTGCCTGTCTTTTCTCCCCCTGCTCATTACCAGAAGCTTCCAGAATCATTCTTTCCTAGGAGGAGAGAAAGGGGCCCTCAGTTTTTCCTGTGCAAGTGGTAGGTGAGGCACCAGGGTCCCTGGTCCAGGCAGGGTGACAGCTGACACGCCTACACACCTTCTCCCTCACTAATGAGACGAAATGCCTTCTTGTGAGTGTGAGTCCAAGCCACTCACTTTTAGCCATCTATCCGTACTTACTCACTTTAAAACTCCTTGCTCTAAAATGTCAAAGACAAATAAGAATATATGACAGGCCACTTCCTACCAAGTGAGTCATCTCTTACAGATACAAGCCTGCTTTTGAAGATTTCATTCTAAGGCTTTCTTGTGAGGAGCGACTTTGAGCCAACAAAGGAAGCTCTAAGGGAAACAGGGGCTGCTGTAAGGAGTCTCATTGTATTTACTTGCTATAAATGTTCCATATTAGGACCAAGGCCTGGAAGAGAACAAAACAAAACAAAATACTACTTGAGAGAGATTTTTGAGTTATGCCAAGTACATTTTTAAAAAATTGGTGTCTTTTGATTCGTACCTCAAACAGGTCCACAAATAAGAAATATCCCAGAACACTGTCTCAGAGGCAGTTGTGCAAATGTAGTTCTGATTAAGCCCTTTCTCCTGGGGAAAATGCATTTGATTTGAGGTGAGAAAGCAGTACAATGCTCAACCATATCTTACAGGTGGAGAGACTACGGACAAATGATGTTTCTAAGTTAAAGTCAGAACCAAGGAAGAATACAATTTTCTCAGACAACAAAAAAACCACAGTAATTCTCATTTGGTTCTGAAATTGAGCACGTGCATTTTCTGTCTAAAAAACTGAAAAATAAAGAAGTCAAGAAACATGAAAGAGGCTTCCAAAAGGAACTTAGTTTAGACTTCTACCTACATAATTATGGAACAATTTCCAGGGAGAACATAATCATTTTGGTTGGAAACCCAGACCTTCATATTTACTGATGATGTCATTGGGTTTCACCATCCTCTGAAGAGTTTCCAGAAATTAAATACCACAGAGCCACAACTGATGGTCTCAAAGGGATCTCAATTTTGAGTAGTATTAGTTTCTATCATTTCAATTAAGGAGCAGGAAAGGTGGAGACATCATTCCCAAGACATCCACACTCGGAGCAAGCATTTTAGAGATGTGGCTCTGTTTTCCAAATTCTAAAATGGGAATACATGATCTGACAATAGAACACAATATTTTCGATTAGAATTGTCTAAGAAATAAAAAATGTGTGGTCGCTACTCCTTCATAACTTTCCCAACACAACCAACCAAGTGTGCCCGAAGGAAACTCACTGCCAAGCTGCGAGGAGGCCCCCTCCGAATGAGGGAACATGAGCTAGGGGGCCAACATGAGGGGGTCGCCCCCACCGAAGAACGGATGGCAAAGCACAGTGAGACCGGCTCATTCGAAAAACGGTTACCAAATGCCACCAGGTGCCAGCCTGTTCACATATATGCCTTCCCCAGCCGTGCCAAGGCAAAGTAGAGAATGTAAATGACACCATTCTGAGTTAGCAGCTGACAGTCAAGGAAAGATGAGTCAAGGGGGGCAACCTGTTTCCTTCAGAGGAAGGAAGGCCAATGACGTCAAAGAGGTTCCAAATAAAAAAGCAGTGGTAACTCAAGCAGTCTTGTTCTTGTAAACATCTCTGGGCCATTTTGCAGAACAAGAAAACGCAAGGCTTGAAATTAAGGCAAGAATGCAAGCCTCCCTGACTAATCCCAGCCTCTCCAGATCCCTCCTGCACTCAGCCCATCCGGCATTCTTCTTGGGCTCCATTTCTAAATCCTCTTCAGCTGGGTGTGTTTCATGCCTCCACTGAAACCACCTGCTTGGGGAAGAAGGCAAATACCTCCTCTTGCTTCGGTCACGATTCCTGTTCCTCCTCCTTCTCCTCCTGCCAGCCTGGTGAGGTGGGAGACATGGGAGGAGGCACTCTGATCTAGAAAGAGCAACAGACCACTGCAGGATGCATCTGTTTTTCCTGTTCTGGTCCTCAGGATCCCAACTCATGGTGTGAGGGAATGCGTACGAGGACATCTAGGTCCTTCCCAGTTCCAGGAGCCTCACCGTCCTGTCCAGGTGCTCAGCAAACACCACTTACATGCCAAGGGACTGACTACTATGACAGACTGCCTCCCACAGCTTCAAGCCTGGGCAGTCATGCCTAGCACGACGCAGAGCAGAAACCCAATAAATGGTAAGGAATGAAATTCTAGACGTAAACTTTGATAGCCTGGCCAGACATTAACAAAACATTTCAAGGGAATCCAATGGCCTTGCAAAAACTCCCTCATGACAGCAGAGCCAGGGAACAGGAGTGGGCTCTCACAGCCGGGGACTCCGGAGTGCCTGGGCGCAACAGGCTCCTGCTACAAAACCCAGCCTTTTGCAGCCACCACCCACTGATTTATCCCTAAACTCTCCCTCCCCCAACCCCAGGCAAGTTGAGGTGGCTTGGAAAGGTTACCCTGGGGGGACTTCCTTCTCTTCTCAGGATTCCTTTGGTCTTCTTTCAGCTATAGTTTACCTATCTGCAATCGTGTTTGTGTCCTTATCAGTAATCAGTGGACAAATGAATGAACTCAGATGGCCCGTAATGGCTTGCCGAAGAGAAGCTCCATGGTCCAGGCTGAGATTAACCTACAAGGGACACCTCTAACTAGCCCAAGAATTAAGAAACATCCCTCTTCTTTGGGGCCTGGGTCGCTCAGTGGGTTAAAGCCTCTGCCTTTGGTCAGGTCATGATCCCAGGGTCCTAGGATTAAGCCCCACCTCGGGCTCTGAGCCTGCTTCCTCCTCTCTCTCTCTGCCTGCCTCTCTGCCTACTTGTGATCTGCGTCAAACAAATTATTTATTTATTCTTAAAAAAAAAAAAAAAAAAGAAACATCCCTCTTCTTAAATCCCTGTTGTTCCTTCCCTCCCCCAACCCAGGTATCCCCTCTAGAAAGTATTCTTTTCCCAAGTAAAATAGCCACTGTACTGATGGAGTGACCATATCAAAAACAGGACTGTAGGAAAGGGGGGTGGAGAAGAATTTGAAAGCACATTCTACTTACCATCGATTCACTAATCAGCAGTAACAACAGGGCTTCTTCAGTATTTTCTTGAGGACAAAAAATGCTGTGTAAAGAAAATTGAATTTTATAAATAGCAATTTCAAGATCATATGAAATACACGACGATGAATAGCACTGAATATTAAAAGGTAGATTTTTATGTAGAACCACAAAATATACTGTATCATCTGACACTTGAATTAATTTGCTTATTTCTATGGTAATCTATGGAATTTATACATTTTAACTATGCATTTTAATAGCAGGCAGCAGAGTGAAGTCAAGCTATAAAAACCACAGTAAAAGTCCAGAGAACATATAGGCCTGTTATAGAGGCAGAAATTGAGATTGCTACAAACTGACATCATCTCAGTGATAAAACTTTCTCCTAAACCCATCTTGGGGGTAGACTGTAGACAATCACTAAGCAGTCCGCTTCTTACCTCTCACTTGCTAACTGCCGTATCTTATACTGTCCTTCAGATGTAGTTAAGAGATTGGAAGCAATTTTAGACTTTGAATCATTTCTACAATACTGTAAGAACTTGGGCAAGTCACTTTAATTAAACACACATGTTCTATTATGGGGTGGCATGCAAATGCTAGTTGACTTATTAATCTATTTTATGGAAGTTAGCCGAGCTCTGACATCTGGGATTAAAAGAAAAAGCTTTTTAAGCTCAATATTGCTCAAGATTAGAGAACAACAATAACAACAAAAAGCCCCAAGCCTGACCCCAACCTCCATCCTTTGGAGCCTACTTTTTTGGTGCTTTGAGGATTTTTAGAGACTTGCAGCATTTTTTCCCTCTGTTCTAAAAGCTCTAGAATCCTTTGAGTAGAATTGAGAGTGTTATCACCAATTGAGCCAAACTCGATTCTTTTTCACGGAATGAAAGAAGAGAGCAATAAAAATGAACTTGGTTAAAAAAAAAATTCCTGGATGTTTTAGAGATGATCAAATAAAGACTAAATTTACATCTTCCCAGTGCTAACATCACAGTCATTTAATTTAAGAGATGGGATGATCCTCCCCACCCCTCAAAATGGCAAAAAAAAAAAAAAAGTCTTCCATATCATCATTATAAATACTTGTTCTCTTTGAAGTGCTGGCAACTTTTGTATGGCATCAAAGGACCAGGAAGAGCAAGACAGAAAAAGCACAGGACCTGGTTCTCTTTCTGTACCTTTGACGTCCATAGGGGTAAGGAGACCACCTGTGGAGTGGTTCCCATTGCCCTTGCAGGGCTAAAATTTGGTGAAAAGTCTGGCCTGTAAGTGGAGAGCAGCATTCTGGGATTTGCAGAGAACTTCTTTAAACAGGTAGCTTGAGGGGAGCCGGGGTTTTCGATGACAGAACTCTTCTTTCCCCTTCAATTCAGAAATAGAGCCTACAGGCGTTGAATGAAGAGTGCTCCCAAGCGTGTGTGGTGTGTGTGTGTGTGTGTGTGTCCACCCAGCAATCGTTTCCTGCCATCCTGGCCATGCTTCCATACCACTGGGACCTTACCAATTGAGCAGTAACATTAACCATTTTTCCCACCGAGGCTAGCCAGTTCTACATGGTCTAGACTAATTGAAAAGAAGAGAGCCCATGCTAATTGTGACTTAACACCAGCCAATTCAGTCCATGGATAATCCCCAAATTCCATCTGAGCCATGCAGCCTGCTTAAATGCTAAGTTGTGTTATTTTTACCAGAGCTGCTAACAAGTAGCACATTAACTGATTCTAATCCCACTTCCTCTACCCTTCCTTTTGAGGCAGGCGAGATGGGACTCAGGAGTGTGGCAAACTCTCAGAGCTGGCAGGAAGAAATGGGCAGTGAGAAGAGGAGGAACGGCAGTTTTAAGAGACATGCTGAAAAACTATACACCAGAACGCCCCTTCCACTATGTGTGGACTCTCTGGACCCCCTCTCTGGCCATTCCTCCCCTGTTCTCTGTTGAAGGAGATATAGAGCTCAGGGTAGATGGTAGAAAACACTGGGCTCTTTTGTGACAATCTCCTCTGTGGGCCCAAGAACATCAGGGGAGAGCCCTGGGTGCCCAGGCCTCAGCCTTGTGGAGTGGAAAAACTGGGGGCCTAGACCAACAGGACATTGACTGAGGGGCAGGGTACAGGATAAGAAGGGACAGGGAGCACACAGGGCTCACGGACAGTTAGGACAAGCTGCTGGTGGGAGCACAGAGCTTCTGAGCAAAGCTCAGAACTGATGGTAATAACTGGCCCAGGCCCAGCCACCTTACTAACTCCCGGGCTGACCTTCAGGCAAGTTGCTCATTTTCTTACTTCGGATGAATTTATCTACTCATTGTCCGACTCTACACAAAAGGAACAAGGGCAAGAATCTTCACTTACGGATAGTGATCATGACCTTGCCAAGGCTGCCAGATCACAGCCCTTTCTAAAAATTTCCCCAGATGGGTGAAAAATGTCACTGTATGTGGTAGAAACCATCCTACAAAAGAAATTAATCCAATTTTATCCAAATGCAGTTCATCTTTCTGTCATCTTTAGCTATTACACAACCAATGATGAGCTGGATGTCTGAAAGTCAGTGGCACCATCCAGATGTCAATGCAGACTTCAAGTAGGTGCAAGGAGGGCTCCGACTGTTCTCCAAGGAGAACACCTCCAACTCACAAGGAAGTTATGTGTAAATGACAACATCAATTCCAAGGCCCAGCAATAGTGTCTTTCTAGTTGTTGTTTTTTTTTTTTTTTAAGATTTATTTACTGATTTTTAGAGAGAGAGAATGAGTAGGGGGAGGGGCAGAGGGAAAGGTGGGAGAGAATCTCAAGCAGACTTCCCACCAAGCAGGGAGTCCAACTCCGGGCTCAAGCCCACGATTGGTGAGATCATGACCTGAGCGGAAATCAAGAGTCGGATGCTCCATTCATTGGACCACCCAGGCGCCCCTGCCTTTTTAGTTTTAATATGCCAGGCCTGGTTGTGAAACCCCTAGAGAATTCCCAGAGAAATACAGCCTCCGAACCACAGCCAGTGGATAAGAGCTAAAAAGAGTCAAAGCCCAGAGTGGCTGCAGCTCTGCTTCGTCCCTGAGTCACACCGTTAAATGTGCTGAGGCAGAAAGTACCTCAGTCTCAGGTCTGTGTGGAAGGACAAAAATTCTAAGAAAGGAAAAGGACTTAAATTAGTCATTGAGAGTACCTGTTGGTTATGAGGGATCGGCTAGTCCGACCTGAGGATCACCCTGGCACACAATTCCAGACAGGCCAACACCCCGTTGTGACGATAAAGAAGCGTCCTTCATTCGGATCAAGTCCACTCAGCCATGCTCTGGAGTGGACTGGGAGAGTCCCACAAAGCCTACAGGGAGGCCACCGGAGCTTTTCCTGACCCTTCAATGCCCTCATCTTCACACTTTCAACAGTGTCGTCATCCTTCCCCAAACCCTGTGTCCTGGCTCAGGGAGGTTCAGACCTGTATTTAGAAGTCCACAACAGTCACCCTCTCCTGCAGGGCCTACAGAGGAGCTGAGCACCACGTCTGGCTCCCAGCTTTCGGTAAATGTTTTCATCACCCACTTTCTGACACAAGAGTAGTTTTTAATCTCCTTTCTTACTTTGTGCTAATCATGAAGTCTAACATGCGTTTAATGATCTAAGCCATCTCAAGTGTTTTTTACAAGGAGAAACACAACAGCAGGAAGACATCCCTGATGTATGTGCACTAAGGAACATGTGTGAAAATGTTCACTGCAGCACATTCTAGAAGAAGGATAAACCAAAAAAAAATCCGTATTTTAGGTGCTACGATGAAAAATGAATGAGCTCATGTGATAGAAAATGCTCAGAAAGGACAGTTAGATAAGGTGACTGGGGAATACCTTTCTGAGAAGGTAATGGTCAAGCTATTTGGACCTGGGCCTGAATGAGATGGAAGCAGCCCCATATGTGAAATGACTCTAGCATCCATCACGAGTAGAATGGATCAATATATTGGAGTATATACAGAAAATTTCATAATAACGGAAACAAACTCCGGCTGCATGTAGAAACACGGATGAATCTCTCAAACATAATATCAGACAGAAGTTAAACAGACGAGTTTTTAATATATTATTCCATTCATATAAATTTCAAAAATGGCCTATACTAATGATTGGGCTAGGACTCAGGATGGTTACCCTTGGATAGGGGCAGTAATCAGGAAAGGGTACAAAGAGGGCCTCAAGGGTTCCGGCAATGTCTGTTTCTTGATCAGGGTGCTAATTACATGAATGTGTTTATTTGGTAAAAATTCATCAAGTTTTATACTTTTGGTTCGTGTATTTCTTCCAGTATGTGTTATGTGTCAATAAAAAGCTTACTTAAAAAATAAAGTGGGGTGCTTGCGTGGCACAGTCAGTTAAGCATCTGACTCTTGGTTTCCACTCAGGTCATGATCTCAGGGTCCTGGGATTGAGCCCTGCGTTGGGCTCTGTGCTTGGCAGGGAGTCTCTCTCCCTCTCTTTCTGTTCCCCCCAAAATAAATAAATAAATCTTTAATAAATAAATGAGCAAAGGTCAAAAAGATTCCTCACAGAAAGACCTAGAAGGAAGAAAGTAAAGAGGTCCAAGGCATGTGATCCCTTTCCTATCTAGGATTGTCAAGAGAATGAGCACCCTGTTTCCACCCCAGGTCCAGGCCACAGTGACAAGGAGTGGAGTTTTCTGACAGAGCTCACTTTTCTGCTGTATTCCATTATTCTGTGATCTTGTGATCTGCTGGAGCTGGAAGGCTCTGTGCTCGTATTTCTCATAAGGGACTAAGGAGGGGAAGCGTTTGAGACTATTGGCCAAGATGGGGTTTAATCATTATCTGTGGATTCCCTTTTTCACCCGCCAAACAGTATAACTGAATTGGTATTAATATCCTTTTTGCCGAATTAGAGAGTCCTGGTGATCAGGGAGCCCCAAGACCCAACAGGCTTTCTTTCTCTCTTACCTAATAAACCAGAATTATCATTGTGAACAAACAAAACTAGAAAGCTCAGAACTGATGATGATAACTGAAAGAATAAGGATCATTGTGGAAATTAATAAAATTTTAGTGAATAGAGACACAATAGAAAAAAATGAACAAATGAACAAAAAATGAAAAAAAAATGAACAAAACCAAAGTTGGTTCTTGAAAAAGATCAATGAAATTTGTCAAAGATTGGCTTAGCATCTGAAAATCCATTAATGTAATACATTACATCAACAGAATAACGAATGTACATGATTTTCTCAATTGATGCAAAAAAAGCATTTGACCAAATTAAATACCCTTTCAAGATAAAGAGTACTCCACAAACTAGCAATAGAAAGAACTTTTTCATCCTGATGAAAGGTATTTATGAAAACCCACAACTAATTTCACACTTAATGGTGGAAAACTGGATGCTTTTTCCCTCCTAACATCAGGTATAAGACAAGGATGTCCACCAATCCTTGCCATTTCTATTCAACATTGTACTGGAGGTTCTGGCAAAGCAATTACAGAAGAAAATAAAATAAAAGCCATTAAGTTAGAAAGGAAGAAGTAAGACTACCTCTATTTGCAGATGACATATTCTGGTATGTGGAAAATCCTAAGGAATCTAAAATACTATTTGAACAAATGAACAAGTTTAGCAAGATTGCAGTATATAACATCAATACAAAAAATCAACTGTATTTCTCTATACCTGAAATGAACAAACCAAAAATGAAATTAAGAAAACAATTCCATTTATGGCAGTATCCAAAAGAATAGCAGGCACACACACAGTAAGTTTCAAGAAAGAAGTAAAAAACTTATACTCTGAAAACAACAAATCACTGTTCAAAGAAATTAAAGAAGACCTAAATAAATGAAAGACATCCCATATTCATGGATCAGAAGACTCAGTATTGTTAAGATGGCGATACTCCTCCAAATTGATCTATGGATTCAGTGCAATTCCCATCAAAATCCTAGCTGCTTTTTCTTTTCTTTTCTTTTCTTTCTTTCTTTCTTTTCCTTTCTTTCTTTGTTTCTTTCTTTTTTTCAGAAATGGACAAATTGATATTAAAATTCATATGAAAAAGCCAAGGGATTGGGGATAGTGGGGTGACACCTTAGGGGCACTAGGTTTATTTTCAGGGTAAAAAAAATTTTCAAAGTTGATTATGATGACAGAAGCACAATTATGTGACTATATTAAAAGCCACTGAACTGTATTTTTTTTTTAAGTTTTTTTTATTTATTTAAGTGATCTCTACATCTCATGTGGGGCTTGAACTCATGACCCCAAGATCAAGAGGCACATGCTCTTCTGACTAAGACAGTCAGGTGCCCCCTGAACTGTATACTTTAAATGAGTGAACTGTATAGTATGTGAATCACATCTCAACAAAATGGTAAAAACAAAACAAAACAAAAAACCTGACTGTATCTGTGTGGAATGAAACTGTGACTCAGCAACCAGTCCTGGTAGGGGAATCTCCCTTTAACTGTCATTGCATTTTCTAGATCTTCATGTTGCCTCCATAATTCTCCTTGGACAGCTGGGGCTGTTGACATCAGGAGAGTAACAAAGTCTGAGTGGTTCACAAAATAAAGGAGAAATGGCCAGCATCCTGAGCTTTTCTGCCTTCAAGGGATGAAGCCACATTGGAATAACACCCAAAGAAACACAGAGCTCTACCCATGTTTCCAGCTTGATCAGGGGAAGGAGCAGGAACTGAGTTTCTCAATATACCTGGAACCTTATATATCCGTCTACTAAGCAGCATAGAAGCAGAAAACAAACAAAGAACTCAGGCCTATTCTTAGGATATAAATTTCACTTTCAAGATGAACCCCAAAACTGCTTCTAAATACTTCATACTGAGGGTTCAGCATTTTTAAAGTGAGAGTTTGGGATTTGCTAGAACAGATGTTCTGTGAATTCAGATAAGGACTAAGGAGTAACACAGGCTGTGAATTGAGCAAACTCATGGTTCAACAAGGCCACAAAAAGGGGGGTTAAATTAAAAGGGGGATTAAGCGCAAACTAAAATAAACTTAGGGAAAAAGTTAAGAATAGGCTCGCTTCTCTGAATTCATGTAAGAAATGCAGTCTGAACAAGAGGAGGATGAGGGAGGGAAATGCCAGGGTCAACATAAGGGGATTAAGAGGAGGCTGCCTGCCAGAGAAGCGTTGTCCCTTTTGAAAATGCGACAATCATTTCCGGAAGTCACACATGCAGTAAGCATCTAGTCAAAACCCCCTCCCCGCCCCAGCTCTGGAGCCTCAGAAGCAGCCGCCTGCAGTCTCTCTGCCATTTCTCATTTGATAACCATTGTGGAAGGTTTCCATACTTATTCATACACGCCCCCTTCCCCTCACAGAGAGATTCTGAAGAGCCATCATGCCTCCTCCTTGCAGGAACCGGCAAAGATGGGAGGGTGAGACTCTAAGGGGAGGAATCAAGAGTGAGTCAACAATCTCCTGTCTCCTGGCCCCTCTCATGGTCAATGCCTGCCACCTCCTGCTTCCCAAGCTGGGGAAGGCCCGCATGGAGGCTGTAGAGGTTCCCGAACCCACCTTCCTCCAAGGTAGCCAAGTCCCAGATTTATTTATTTTTTTTTTTAAAGATTTTATGTATTTATTTGACAGACAGAGATCACACGTAGGCAGAGAGGCTGGCAGAGAGAGGGCAGCAAGCAGGCTCCCCACTGAGCAGAGAGCTCGATGCAGGGCTCCATCCCAGGACCCTGAGATCATGACCTGAGCCGAAGGCAGAGGCTTAAACCCACTGAGCCACCCAGGCGCCCTGTCCCAGATTTAAAATTTAAAAAAATTAAAAAGTTCAAAAGAGATGTCACCTTCCAGTCATTTACAAATTATTTAATTCTCTTTCTTCTTATAGCTAATTTGGTTTAAAACAAATTTATAAACAAAAGAATCAAGAAATTGCTGAAGAAAAGAAAAAAGGCTAACTCTGGCTTACAAACAGCTTTGTCACTGATTACTGGCTAATGCTAGGGTTCTTAGAAGAAACAGAATGAGAATCCGAAAGACCAATAGTGATGGCCAAGAATAGTAGCCAAGGACTGAGAGGAGAGAATTTTTCTACTTAAAATGTACCCACTGGTATACAGATCTACTGAGGTTACTAAAAGGAATGGAGTATCTCCATTAAACTGGCAAATGGGACTTGTTTGTCTGGTTCTCTTTTAGGGGAAGAATCTGTCTCAAACTTTACTCATCCTTGAGTTTTCCTCCCATCCCCTAACCTACGAATGAGGACATCAAGGGTCATACTTCTCTCCTGAGTAGACGCGGGCTTTCCGAGTGAGGGTGTAGGTTTTTGTGTTTGCTCCTTTCCGGAGAGGGTCGTCCAGAGGTGACTGGCAGGGCGGATCCTCCAGAGGGTTCCAGTAGCTCTGTTCACACATACCCCGCAACAAGATCTCTGCCAACTGCCTGGCTATTGTCTGGGAACACAAAGGAGCAAAGGCATAGCCGTGAGTCCATTCTGTATCATTCCTTCACTCATTCGCTCATTTGGTCAATATTTTCCAGTCATCACTTTGTGCTAGGCACTATTCCAAGACTCATGATTAAAGATTTTTACTTCTCTGATGAACATTTTACTACAAAAAAGGAGAGAAAATACACTAAGGTATTTGAACCATTAAAAAAAAAAAAAAAAAAGTCTATGCCCTTCGAGCCATCCTGCCTCTGTGATATTCTGAAACAACCGAAACTTTTAGTTTAGCTCTTTTCCAAAAGCTCTTATCATAGGTTAATTGCAAAATATTTCATCACCTCCCAGCAGATCCCTGCTAAATAACCCAAACTTGGCACAAAGCCGGTGCTCAACCTAGAAGACGTTACTCCTGAAGGGGAGGGAAAAAAAAGCTCTTCATTGCTGATAAGATGGTATCCAGTGTAGATTTCGGAAATGCCTTCCCTCTTTGAAGTGCCAAGGGCCAGTCCCATGGTGGCCCCGTCCTGGGACTCAGCGCCCTGTTCTCAGTGTACCCTGGGCCTTCCAGCCCAAAGGCTACTGCTGGCCTGTGCAAAAGAGAAAGCAAAGTGGCAAGTATGGCTACTGATCAAGAAAGACCTCTTTGCAATGCTGCATAGGTATCTCTTTCCTCCCTGAGAAAACCCAGACATATCTGGATCTTGTCATCCTAAGTTAGACAATGACTACTATGCTTTTCGAGCTCTCTGCAGTAGAACAGTGCCCCGTCTGATGAATGGGAGGAGGGGGTATGTGACATCTAGAAATATTCTGTTAGCATATCCGTTCACTTACCTCATAATCTTCCAGTGATAAAGAAGAGAAGTAAAAACAAAAAGAGCCCCCACAAAATCTCCCTGAGAACAGAAGCAGGTGCACCTCAACGGGGCCCGTGCTACCCCACGATCAGCCAAAGGTGGCAAAATAAAACTTCAACCATCAGGTTTTTCCACAAGGTTTTTATGTTCTTTGGAAACACGCAGGCAAAGAGTGCGGATCTTTCCTGAGAGTGAGACTTTTTAAATAAATTATGTTCCAGAAGAGAACTTTGCTAGGTTTTCATCCACGTGAAATCGCCTAAAACACCACCAGGAAACTTAAATGCAACCAAATCACTAGCTTAGTGGCTTCCGATAACCACTGGGTAAAGGCAAATTTTCCTGATTATTCCCAAGTAAGACCCACTGGCTTTAATGTCTATAAAAATGTGAAATTAAGTGCACTCCTATCATCCCCAACTGAGCCATCTGTAAAGATCTCATAAGAATACAATTTTCAGAACCTAAACAGTTCCTGCACTGTTTTCTTAAACCTTCCATTATAGTTTCATTTCAATCTCCCTGCAGTCATATAAGCTAATGACTTCTGCTGGAAGCATCAACGGGCAAAAATAACCTCGACTCCCTATAGCCGAGAAAAAAAAAATGTCAAAGGGAAAAAAACGAACAAGGAGCTTCATTTTCTGAATATACCTGCCATGGACAGGGATTCTAAAGTTACAAAAATCTCTGCCCTCCACAGTCTGCTTGCCCACTATGCGACAGCTTGTGCTAGATCTCACTTTACTTCCAGGTATTAATCTTCCAGAGAGACTTTTAAAATGAGGTTTTGATGTGATTGCATATTTTTTTTCCAATTTATTTATTTTCAGAAAAACATTATTCATTATTTTTTCACCACACCCAGTGCTCCATGCAAGCCGTGCCCTCTATAATACCCACCACCTGGTACCCCAACCTCCCACCCCCCCGCCACTTCAAACCCCTCAGATTGTTTTTCAGAGTCCATAGTCTCTCATGTCACCTCCCCTTCCAATTTACCCAAATTCCCTACTCCTCTCTAACGCCCCTTGTCCTCCATGCTATTTGTTATGCTCCACAAATAAGTGAAACCATATGATAATTGACTCTCTCTGCTTGACTTATTTCACTCAGCATATTTTAAATGTGTCGTTCTACCACTGCACTAAGCAACTAGGAAGGCTGTCTGGTTGTGTGCACTGACAGCTCACGTGAAGTTCAGAACAGGAGATGAATATGAGAAATGACCAGCACAGTCACCAACAGTGATCAGACCTTCTACTTCTTATACTTGGGTTTTACGTGCTTGCCCTTGAAATGCTTACAAATTGTTGGTAACAGAATCAGAAGGAAAGGAAGGAAAGGAAGGGAGCCAGAAAGAAGTCAAACCTTAATATATAAACTTGGTCATTAAATCTGTTTAGTTATGTATTTTCTTAATTGAGGTAAAATTCACCTAACCTAAAATTCACCATTTTAACCATTTTAATGTATAACCCAATGGCACTTAGTACATTCACAGTACTCGGCAACCATCACCTCTCCCTGGTTCCAGAATATCACCCCAAGAGGAAGCCCTGTACTCTTCAGTGGTCATTTTCCATTCCCTCCTTCCAGACCCCGGGAACAACTAACCTGCTTTCTGTCTCTGCAGATTTGCCCATTGGGGACATTTCCTATTAACGGAATCCTATAATACGGGGCCTTTTTGTGACTGGCTTTTTCACTGAGCATCACGAGGTCAAGGTTAACCCATGTAGTAGCCTGGGTCAGTGCATCATTCCTTTTTGTGGCTGAATAATACTCTATTGTGTGGACATACCACATTTTGTTTATCTCGTCATCAACTGCTAGAAATTCGGAATGATTCCATCTTCTGGCTAGCATAAACAGTGCCGCTACAGACATTCATGTACAATGTTTGTTTCTAACACCCGCTTTCAGTTCGTTGAAGTATTTGTCTAAGAGTGGGGTTGCTGTAAATGGACTTGGAAATCCTTCTCAGCTATGGTCTCACCCCCTGACAGAGTTTACAAGGTAAATTTTTCACTTCATAAGAGCATCATAAATTTGCAACGATCAACTAATCTCAAAGGAATCACAGAGTTGTGAGCAGCA
The DNA here is from genome assembly GCF_020171115.1 of Neogale vison. Classification (NCBI taxonomy): domain Eukaryota; kingdom Metazoa; phylum Chordata; class Mammalia; order Carnivora; family Mustelidae; genus Neogale; species Neogale vison. The sequence continues at coordinate 29,374,942 of NC_058103.1, forward strand.
TTAACTTGACAAGCTTTCTGATGGCTACTGTAGACCAAGATACCAGTGATTAAGGCCCCTGAAGTACTTCCCAGCTAGGGAAGGCAAACAATTCCCCATGGAAACGAGAAGAGAAGATTCTTGGGTTCTGCCCCAAACCTACTCAGCTGGCATTTCTGAAGTCAGGAAAAGGGATGTGCATTTGTCAAAGTTCCTCAGATAATTCTGATGCACACCTTCTGCTGAGCACGCAAGGAATTGTAAGCAGTTCAACCTACGTCACCTGAGACTCATCAACCAAGACCAAAGGCCTACTTACTTGCACCGCAAGTCCAACAGAGAGAGGAAGTGACTCCCCTCATGTCAACACCAACCAGTTAACAGCTGAAAATGTGCAAGGGCAACTCCAGTCTACCCAGCCTTCTTCAGAAGTCTCCACACAGCATGTCTCAGAAAAAAGAAAATAATAATTGAAGAAACTTATCTCACTTCCTGACATGTCTTTATTCAGAATCTCCCCTCACAGGATTTTTAGAAGTTAAAGTACATTGATCCAAATAACAGAAACCTTAGGCAATAATGGAAGATATTCTCTAATTCTGTGAAGAGTAGTGTTGATGTAAGCAGCAGGTAGATGGCCCACAGAGTAGTCAATGCACTCACACCTTCTAACAGGGCAAAAACCATTAATCGCTTTAATAAAATATATATGTTTTTGAATCAACAATATGGACAAATGCTCCACATTTAAGCAATTTTGAAAGATTGGCTTTTTAATCAGCTTTTAAAACAATGATAAGAACACTAGCCAATATCATCGATTACTTTATTGTGCTTCAAAGTCTTAAAAGGAGCTGTTCATGCTGACCAGACAAGTATCATGAAATGTTGTTAGTAGGTCAATTTGAGAGAAAAGACACTTGGCAACAATTTTTACCCATATTTTTTGCCTTAAAGAACTCCACAAATCAAAATGTCTGGTTTGAACTTCTTAAGGCACACCCAAATCATATCAGTATATAAATAAATACCAAAGACCAAGTGAGGTCTTGGGGGAAGGGTGGGGGAGTGTAAAGTTGCTCCTTTGTCTCGCCCCCATGAGTTCCAGGAAAGCCTATTGATTCGTCATCTGGCCCCATGAGTCGGATATCTGCATCCCCAAACTCTGAAGACACCAAAATGAAGAAACAGCCTCACTTCCTACAACAGGAGTCACTGAGCCTGGCCCAGCTTTAAACTCTCTGGCAACATTGAAAGGGGTCATGACAATGGGAGGACGATGGCGCTGGGGACAAGACCCAAGAAGGTGGACTCTTCCATGGGTCTGTTGTGTCAGTGGTGACACGTGGTATTTGCTTCATCTCTGGTGAGCACCAGGCCTTCACCCAGACAGCCCTTGGCAGAACAGCCATAGAGGGATCAGCGATCACCTCTCCAGCCAGGAAAAGTTCAAGGGTTTCAAAAGGCAAGAGAGAACTTATACCAACAACACAGTCAAACTGCTGATGAGCCACGTTCTCTAGCTAGCTTTTGTTTCTCCTCTACATTTTAGCATCACTATACTTAGTCTAACAACTAGGTACTCTTCAGGATCCAATCTGCTCTGCTCTGGCTGGGCTTTGGTGTGAAATCATCAGAGTACAGCCAACCCCTTCACCACCCTGGCAACTGGAAGGGCTTATAATCTCCCTCCCATGAGGGATGCAGTTCTTTTGTTTCAAGAGGTAGTACGACCCAATCAGTACATAAAAAGATGCTCAACGTCAGTAGTCATTGGGGAAATCTAAATCAAAACCACAATGAGACAGCACTTCATATATACTAGGAGGGCGAGACCAAAAAGACTGACAATAACAAGTGTTGTCAAGAGTACGGAGAAATCAGGAGTGCCTGGGTGGCTCGTTAAAGCCTCTGCCTTCGGCTCAGCTCATGGTCCCAGGATCCTGGGACTGAGCCCCACATCAGGATCTCTGCTCAGCAGGGAGCCTGCTTCCCTCTCTTTCTCTGCCTGCCTCTCTGCCTACTTGTGATCTCTGTCAAATAAATAAATAAATAATCTTTTAAAAAAAAAGAATACGGAGAAATCAGAGCCCTCCTAACTGCTGGTGGGGATACAAACTGGTACAGCTGCTTTGGAGAATTGTCTGGCGATTCCTCCAAATGTTGAACGTACAGCCTGTCCACCTAAATCTTGTCCACGTGTCCACTTAAAAACTTACGTAAGAATGTCCATAGCAGCATTATTTACAATAGCCAACAAGTGGGAACAATCCACGTGTCCATCAGCTGAGGAACAAATGCAAATAATGTGTTCTGTCCCTGCAGTGGGATAGTATCTGGTCACAAAAAAGGAGTGACGTGCTGATCCATGCTCCACCGCGGGTGAACCTTGAAAATACCACGCTAGGTAAAGCAGGTTGGTCACAACAAGACCACCTAGTATATGATTCCATGTATATGAAATGTCCAAAATAGGCAAATCCATAAAAACAAAACATAGATGAGCAGTTGCCAGAGGCTGAGGGTAAAGGGGAGAATGGGGAGTGACTACTGAGAGGTATGGGGTTTCTTTTTGGGGATGAGAATGTTCTGAAATTAAATATTAGTGATGACTGAACAATGTGGTTAGTACACTAAGAACCGTGGACTTTAAAAGGGTGAACTGTGAACTGTGTGGTGTGGAAATTGTATCTCAACAAAGTGTATACACACACACACACACACACACACATACATACATGTATGTGAAGGGGGAGAGGAAGGAGGGAGGGAGAGGGAGGGGAGGAGAGAGGACGCCTAAAGTGCCCTTCTGGCCTCAATCAAATTACCCATCACACTCACCATTCGCAGGTTTTGTGTTGTTCTTGTTTCTACTGCTCTGAGGATCTCTCTGAATCTCCCGACTCCTCTCGTCAAGTTCCTGTGTGCACACAGAGTTTGACAGGGTTTCCATCTGGCGTGCACTAATATTAAATATTTTATACACATATTTCAATGCATTTTGTCTACATAAAAGCTGTTGGCTAGATTTTAAGCAAACAATTATTTTGCACATGTCTGTCCATCTTTGCTTGACTCTGAAAAATTTGGCCTGGGACTGCTGGTCTTTTGTGCTTCCACAATCAAATTTTCTCAAGGAAAAAAAAAATCTGAATATCAGTTCTGAAGCGAAGGAAGGAAGGAAGAAAGGAAAGAGAAAGAAAGAAAAAGAAAGGAGGAAGGAAAAAGGAAAAAAGGAAGGGAGGAAGGAAGGGACCGAGGGAGGAAGGGAGGAAGGAAGGAAGGAAGGAAGAAGGGAAGGGGGAAGGGAAAAGGTAGGGGAAGGGGAGGGGAGGGGAGGGGAGGAAAGGTAAGGGAAAGGAAGAAAAAGAAAGGGGAAAGAGAAGGGAAGGGGAGAGGGGAAGGCAAGGAAGGGGATCCCGGCAAGGGAGGGGAAGGGAAGGGAGGGGGAAAGGAAGAGAGAGAGATAGATGTAAGGCATCTAGCAGAATCTACCCTCAACCTCCCAATGGCTCCATAGTTTTCCTGCTCTACTGAGTGGTGCTGAAATCTGTTTTCACTTAAAAGGTGGGCGGTGAGAGAGTGCGGGAATATCCACAAGGCACAGAATGCAGTGTGCTAAAGCCTTCCTGTAACTTGCCATTTTTATGGTCAGGACAAAGATAACAGGCATGAAAACTAAGGGGCTCCACCATGCAATCACTCTGCATCTCTAAGAACCTAAATTACTGCCCCCAAAAAGCCACCAAGCCAACGCTGTCCTCCCCACTCTGCCCGGACAAGAAGCAGCAAGTGGTCAAGGCCTCTTTTGCAAGCAAATGCATGAGGACCGGAGCCCTGAGCGGTGCGACTCCGATGGGAACACGTCTCCTCTCACTGCCCCACACTTCACCGAGACACGTTTGGTGACACATTTCCGTCAAGGGTAGGTAATTATTTAGTGACACCCTGGGCACTGTATCCAGCCCCCACATGCAGTCCTCCCTGCAAAGCTGTGCCCGGCCCATTCGGCTGGGAACACTTCCCAGCCAGTCCCTTTACATTGAGCGCTGCCGCCACCTATGACATAACTCGGTGATATTTATAACTGCTCATTAGAACACATCTCATCTTTCCAAAAAGCCGCAGAGCGGGTCAGCCGGTGTGGACCTGTCAGCCAGCCTCTGCGGGCCGTGGCAGGTGCTCTAGGCATTTGGCTTTCTTCTTGAATGACATTTTCAATCGCGCAAAGGTATTGAATCAAACTGAACGTGGGCTCTGTATGCTACAAGCACCCACAAGGGCTATTAATTTGTATCTTCTCCCTACACGGCATCCCAGGACTCTCGTTCACAAGAACAGCCCCGGAACTTTAAGATAACAGTTTACTGGCGAGAGCCCATCAGTTCTCCTGTGTTCCTCTCACCCACACATTTCAGATGGTATCAGATCAGAAGCTTCACAGTGGCATAAAAAGACGCTGGTGCTCGGGACTCCAAGCAGTGCTACAGACACTCTAACAGAGCCGTGAATGCAAATTAGGTCATGGGCCCCAGGACACGCGAGCCACTCTGCTTTCCCTTTCGTTTGTTTTTATGGGATCCATGCTCATGGGCAACAAAGTACGTTTGCTCTGGATGGAAGCGCAGCTCTCCTAAGTGATGGGGGGAAGGAAATAGCTCGAACTCATCCGAGGGGCGGGGCGTGGATACAGTGGTCTAATTTCATTCCAGAACCGTGGACTAAGCTCCTACCCTTGTACACAGAACAGCAGTCTTGACTGTATGACACAGGGGTGGGAGGGACTGAGGGAACGTAACTGGAGACCCGGGTTCACAGGACTCTTTCACCAGGTGGCTATCAGCTCTGAAAAGGCAGCATCGAATCTAAATAGGATAAGCCGGGGTCGGCTACAAGATAGGAGCTGGTCATCCGCAGTGTCTCTCACACCCTCCTGGCAGAATGAGATACTGATCCAGTTATGAAAGCCCAGAATTTTCTGGCTATCCACGAGAGCCAATGCAAGCTAGCTCCTTATGACACAGAAGTGGAATGCCTTGCTCAGTTCACCAACCCAGTGAGAGAGTGAGCTGGAAGCTTTCTACTAGATTCTGTCGCCTTCCTGGGCAAGAGAAACTGGCTCTAAAACTGAAGTGCAGCTCTAGAAGAGGGAACAAAATTCTAATACAAGAGCTCAGGTCTCTGACTTAATCATTTATATGCAAATTACCTCATATATACCTAATACACACTTTAATGCGTTCCAGTGATCATGGCTAATGAGATGCTCCCAGGAAGTGGCTCAAAATTGGAAAGAAAACCCATCGGCCCAGGTGAAGCAGTCCGGTGTCGAGGGTCCTGCCTCAGTTGCCTTAGAAGAGAAAGGATGGCTGGAGAAATCAACTCCCCTCCGCGGGCCGGGTGGCTCTCCCGCGCGGGACCGAGGCCCCCTGCTGGACAACTGGAGGAAGTGCCCGGACTCACGGGGGCGCCGCGCGGGAGGAGGTGGTCAGCCACTGGGGGCTTATTCCCAAGGCTGGCAAATATTGTTTTTCGCAACTGTTTCCAGATTATTCTGGAGAGAGCCTAGGATTCAGAATCAAATTCTTCCTCAAGCTCTGGGAGGTCCTGCTTGTAAACAGTAACCCTCAGGGGCTGACACCTCGCCAAGCAAACAACAGGGAGCCCTCAGGAACCACCACAGATCAGTCTGACAGCAGCAAAAAGCCGCTGGAGGGGGAAGATTTTAAATATTAGAAAGAAAAGGAAGAAAGTTTCCCAAATGCAAAAACATCTCATTTTCAGCAACTCCTATACCATTCATACATTTTTTAATCACCTAATTTTATTCAGTCAATCATTTCTACTATTGCCATGAGAGCAGGAAAAAAAATTTTTTTTTAAAGATTTTATGTATTTATTTGACAGAGAGAAATCACAAGTAGATGGAGAGGCAGGCAGAGAGAGAGAGGAAGGGAAGCAGGCTCCCTGCTGAGCAGAGAGCCCGATGCGGGACTCGATCCCAGGACCCCAAGATCATGACCTGAGCCGAAGGCAGCGGCTTAGCCCTCTGAGCCACCCAGGCGCCCCAGAAAAAAAATTTTTTTTAAGCTGGACAGATAGGGATGCCTGGGTGGATCAGTTCGTTAAGCAGCTGCCTTCAGCTCAGGTCGTGATCCCAGGGTCCTGGGATCGAGTCTCACGTCCGGCTCCCGGCTCAGCAGAGAGCCCGCTTCTCCCTCCCACTCTTGCCTGCTGCTTTCTCTGCTCGTACTCTCCCTCTCCGTTAAATGAATAAATCAAACCTTTAAAAAAAAAAAAAAGCTGGACAGATAATCATGATAGAAAGGAACAAAATGGGGAAATTAACGTATAAGAATTATATTCTAAGTGCTATGAAAGACTCCAATTTGAGGGAAATAAAAGCCACATGATTGCTTTCATGTCTCTAAACTATTAGTTCATTCCTAAAACGTTGAGGTCGTTAAATATCCAGAATGAACTGTTGCTTAAAAACTCCACTTCAAAATGAAGACGAGGGAGCCAGGGACTCTCCTCGGTTTTGAGGGTTTCCACAAACCCTTCACATTAGGTCATTTATTCCATTTCAACATTCCTGACTGAGCAAGCGCAATGATGTCAGAATTCATTATGGCAAACTATTCTCAAAAACGAATGTTCCTGCCAGCCAATGAACAGCGGGCACTTTGGCAGGCTGTCAGAACATGGGGTTCACCTCCCGCATCTTGCTTGGGGAAGCTTCCCGAGCTGGGTGCGTGTCCTTCCGTGTGGAATGGTTCCCAACGGCTCAGCTATTACCAGGGAGAAAGGAAGGGCCCTTGAGCACCAGCTGCCTGTCCAGTCTGATGAGCAGGCACAGCCCTGTTTTCCCTTGCCAGCACCCCTTTCTGTCCCCTACCCTGCAGCGGGAGCTCAGGCCAGTCCCACCGCTTTGCTCGTGTTCCAACTCAAGCCATCTACTGCTCTGTCTTGACAGGAAAGCCCACCCACTTTTCACAGGGATACATTTGACTCCTGGTGACCTATCTGCGCTTTTTCTTCCCTCCTCCTTTTTCATCAGGTTTCATCATCTTCCTTCCTCCTTCCAGGTCTCATCTGCTGGCCCTCAGGTCAAGGCAAAAGCATGACTTCCTGAGGACACAGAGGGAGGCCGACTCGGTAGCACTTGGCCTCCCTCCTGACTTGGAGGCCCTGCCTGTAACAAGCAGGATTTCTGAAGGCGGGTCAAGTCCAGGGTGGGGCCTGTTCTGTGACTCTGAACCACGTTCAGAGCTCTTTAACACTGTCACCTGTGACTCTGTACCACCAAACCAATGGGAAGCTGTATCAGGAGGGAGGCCAGAGCTCCAAAATCAGAAATGAAAAAGTGGGACTGGGAGAAACTCGGAAACTTAGAGAACCATTTCGCCTCGTGATGGGTGGCTACTCGGCTCAATCCACTTTTTTGGTTGTCATTTCTCCTTTTGTTTCTTGGGACTAGGCTGGGAAGCGACAACTCTTCTCCTTAACTTGTCCTTCCAGATTATTTTCTGACCTCGGAGTGTGGCCTAGGCCACCAACGCACTTAAATTCAGTATCAACCATCACTGCCATGCTAACTCGAATGTCAGAGGTGAATAAAATGTTTGGCAAACTCTGAAGGCATTTTTTCTCCTTCCCAGTGGTTTAGAAATTATACTTAGAAAAGATCAGTTACAAAATGAGTCAACACCATAGATGTCTCAGAGCCTAGAAATCGTGTGGCATTTCCCAGGTCCCTTCATACCAACGAGCACTCTGAAGCTCTTAAGCAGCAGGTCATTTCAACAGCTACTAAGCGCTATTGTACATCAGGTTCCAGGCTCATCCGCGAGGACATGCTGGTGAGCAAAGGACACCATTCCACCTCAGGGAGACCGGAGAGCTTCACACCCCTCACCCCCATAAACACATAGGCACATGTGGACCAAGATCTGTGTTTTGCTCATCGACACATCCCAAGCCCCTCCAACAGAGCCTGGCATACAGCAAGTGCTCAACATATACTCATTGAATGGTTTTCAAAATGACAGTGAGTTGAAATAACCAAGACCAACAAGGGGGCACATTTTCTACCTGTTCCTTGTCCTCGTTCTCACTGTACTGGATTGGGTAGCCTGGCAAAGCAGAACATGTCACATGTGCCCTCGGGGGCACCGTAGCATGGGTCCTATGGGGGCAGGGACCCACACGCCTGACCAAGTGACACAGCTGGGCAGGCCCTGCCTGACAGCATGGAGAGGGCTGCAGGGATCATAAGGATTTTGGAGCCCTTTTTAAAAAACTTCCAGACATTTCAGGGTAGCTTTCCTGCCTGTGTGCCTTTATACATGCTCCTTTTTGTCTGAGGTGGCCTGGGGGAAGGGGACTGTTAGTGACCCTTCCAGACCTGGGTCAAAGGTCACCCTAGGGAATGGCTTCCCAGCTTTCCTAGGAAAACACAGGTGCTCAAAATACATGCAAGCTTGTTGGGAGCACCTAGAAAGCAACACACTGATTTTCATTTGTTTTGATGTCTGTTAGCCCACCAATCGGTGATCACCTTGGGAGCAGTGGCCCTCTTTGTCCCAAGGGCTGCACAGAGCCAACCAGGCACCCAGTGACACCTAGGAAGCTGGTGCCCTCAAAAAGAGACGAGAGCGAGGGCCATCTTCTATTCTGAAGTCTCCTTCCCCACCTCCCTGCCGAAGAGTTTTCTCAGTTACAAACAGGATGCCTGAAGCAGACACTTCTTACTTCATGAGACCCACCCCAGTGGAACGCTAGCCACTTCAACACGACCCCAGAAAGCCAGAAATAAACTCTGCTGCTCCAGGTCACTTGCTCTGAGTTCTCAGGCTGGAAAACTGCTTCCCCTTCATTTACATAACCTCAGCGGCACTTATCTGGAAAAAGTCTGAAATCAAAACCAGAGATCCAGATCTGGAAAGCAGAAGAAAAAGGCATCCTTCCCAGTCCAAAAGGGCGATTCTGGCCAGCGCTCAGGGAGCTGTTTTTCCCAGAAGGGCCTCCAGCTTCTAGCTCTGTATGTGCTCTTCGCCTCGTATCCAATGACATGCATTTATGGACACAGATGGCCCGCTGGAGTCAGAGGTCAGGGATCAAACCCACAACCTTGGCCTCAATAGCAAAGGACCCCATCTGATCAACCGAGCAAGCCAGCTGCCGCCTAGATATGGAGACGGAGGATGTGACAACTCTCCACACTGGGATGTGAACAAGCCGGCGAAGCTTCCGGAAGCCTCATTTCAAACCTAATGAGAGTTGTACTAGGCTTAACAACATTTTTTGTGACTACCTCAGCAACTGAGGATTCCCCGTGACAAAGGCAGAGCAGAGGAGACACTCTGGTCAGCTGGCCAGGCAGCCGGCAGCACGCTGAGCGGGCACCGTGTACCAGGCCATGTCCTGGGCAGCAGAGGTTCAAATCCAACAAGGCAGACAGAGCTGTCTTGGTGTCAGGACAGGGACATGCAGACTGGTCCTTCCGACGGGGCATGCTAGAGGCCCAGATGCAAGCCCGATTCCGAAAATGAACCTTCCTGCCTCCCTCAACGACCTGGTCCCTGACATTCGTCCAGACCCCCAGCTCCCTGAGGAAACAACAGAGTACAGGAAGCCTTGCCTCCTCCCATGTCCCTCCTCTCCAATCTTTGGGAACGGGTCAAAGGATATCAGTCCTCATTCCAGCAAACTATCCAAAGAGCCTACTGTGCCCCAGGAAAGGGCCCCGAGGGTGTAGTCATGAAACAGCACGAGCCAGGCTATCACCATGCTCAACGTCACCCCGGAAGCCAAACAGTCCCCAGCACGGAGCTGGGCTGCTCGGTCTGATGACACCTATGCCGGACAACCCAGAGCTTGTCTGCCGTGGAAGGCCTGGAGATCCCTACACTTATCTATACACTGACACTGGGAGACACAAAACAGAACGTGGACCCTGGAGCCAGCTGGGATGGGCTCAAGCCCCAGCTTCACACTCACTAGTTGTTGACTTTGGGCGAGGGCCTGTGCCTCAGCATCCTCATCTGTAAAATGGTGATGACAAGAGCACCTGGGTGGCCCAGTGGGTTAAGCCTCTGCCTTCGGCTCGAGTCATGATCTCAGGGTCCTGGGATCGAGCCCCGAATCGGGGGGTCTCTGCTCAGCAGGGAGCCTGCTTCCCCCTCTCTCTCTGCTTGCCTCTCTGCCTCCTTGTGATCTCTCTCTCTCTGCCAAATAAATAAATAAAATCTATAAAATAAAATAAAGTAAAATAAAATGCGTCCCCCTCGTAGACTGGTCCTAGGAATTAAATGAGTTAATGCATGAAGTGCTTTTAAGTGTTCACCTGTATTACTACTATTCCCCTCAAAACTCTGCCTTTGCTCTGAACCGTTTTGGAATTCTGGAATCTACCTTCCAGTCCATTTACAGAATAAATATCCGTTTTACTGCTTTGGTGACATTTAATTTTGGAGGGGAAAAAAAAAAGGTATTCCCTAGTTTGATTCATTCACTGACTTTATTATTTACTGAAAGCCTGCCATGTTCTCAAAGACAAAAGATAGCAGCCGATGTCACAGGAGGGTAATAGAAACTCCTTCTCTGGGGCTCTGTGGTTACTCTGCCAGGAAAGGATGGTGACAACGCCTAAGAGGGCAGGTGCCCCCACGGAGGAGCGCAGAGTCTCCACCGAAGGCCAGAGTAGGGGGCAGGACAAAGGAAACACTGAGAAGTTGAGGAACTGAATCCTTCTTGTTCTAGCTCCGTTAATACAGCCAACTTCCAGAGATTATTATGGAATCAACTGACAAGCGTCAGGCCAAACTCAAAACTGTTATTGGGCATCTGAGCCACAAAAGGTAGTTTAGTGGATCAAACCAATAATTTGGGCAGTTGAACTACTAAGATTTTATACGTGTGTAACACAAAGCTGACCAGACAGAAGCTTAGCACTGACATAATTTCCTTCCACTGAGGGAAGTGTTTCCTCCAGATCCTGCCCAAGCTGGAAGGAATCCACATTTAGCAGGAACAGAACAGGAGTGGCCAGGGCTCCAAATGACTTGCTTCCTAAGAAGGGACATAACTGCACGCGACACTGGAGCATCAGGCCAACTTACTATTCATTTTATAAGTCGCTATAAAGGTAGCAGAAAGACAATCTAAGAGGTAGAGATGGTCTGCTAACAGTATGACTTCAAACACTAATCGACACTAAGCGGCAAAGTCACATAGATAAAAGGATTTCTGACCTCTTCACCCCATCGGTTGTGCTCTGGAGAGGGCAAAAGGCAGGAACGACATCAAGGGGAGGACGGTCCTTGCAAATGTACCAAAGTACTTGAGCTAAACATTAAGTACAAGGATCAGAGTGCATGTTCACTTCTATTTCAATTAGCAAAAAACAGAACTACATTTCCAAAATAGCATCTGGGGACAGTATTTCAAAAGCTATGACAAGTGAGAAAAAAATCCAAGCGACTCAGTTTAAAAAAAAAAAAAAGACCTTTAAATGTACAGGGGTCACTGGTCCAAATGCCTCCAGGAGCCAAACGGGCAGCAACGTGGGTAGGGAGGGACAGTGGGCCCAGGGAATAGCAGCAGCTCCGGGGGACAGGGGACCGTGCTCAGGCCCAAGGCCAGTCTAAGGAGTCCTGTCCAAAACCAGGCCAGATGCACTCAGTAGGGGGCTCAGCCATTACATTGGCAAATAAAAGCCTCCAATATTTTCTTGGGGGAATAAAGCACCACAGTATAGCTCGGCTTGAGGCAGCGTGGTGCTGTTTGGGATTCTTGTACATCCTCATGAGTCATGCCAGATAATTTGCTTGGGCCTGGGAGAGGCTAATCAGAAAAGAGAAAAGGGCAAAGGTTGAGAGTGATCATGAGAAGAAGAGGAGGAAAGGAGAATGGAATGTGAGACATCTGGAACCACATGGAAGGGAAGACAACTCCGGATGCTAGGCGTGCACAGAGAGAACTAAGGACTTGGGCAATGGGCTTCACCCTGCTGGGCCTATTTCCTCATCTATGAAATGGGACTGTCCCCACTCCTGATGCCCCAGTAAGATGATACTTGGAAAGCTCCTGGCCCAGGGCTCAGAATCATGTCGACCCTCCCATTCCCTTACCTCCCCATGGCCTCCCACCACCTGGCCCTCTACTCCACAGGGAAACATTCACTGGGCAAGAGCCAAAAGCAGCTGGTGGTGTGTTTGTGTGGCTCTGGTTTAGCAGAAAATGCTGCAAAATCATAACTATTTTATACCCTGTCAAAATTATCTTTTCAAACAACAAGTGTTTATTTAGCACCTACTAGAGTTTAATATGTGGGGAAACAGGCTTAGGATATTAGGTAACATGCCCATGGTCACCATCTAGCCCACAGACAGAAGAGCTGGGATTTGAACTCGGGCTCAATTTGATTCCAGGGCGCGGAAAAGCGGAAGACGACCCCTGTGGTGCGGAAGCCAGGGACAAACTTGAAACGGAGACTACTTCCCATGACATGAAAACAGAGGCAGGAGAGGAGCCAGAAAGGCTGGGAGTAGACAGGGCCAGATCAAGTGTCCACCTGGATGTGCTTGTTCCTGAAGAAGGGGTGGGATTCAGGGCCCTCCCAGGAGGGGTGGACGACAAAGGGACAGCAGAGAATTTCTGAGTGGTCTGAGCAGACACAGAACTCTTAAGTAAGATGGTGTCAGACAAAGAGACTCACAGACAATACCAAAGTGGGTCTATCCACGGTCACTACGTTATAAATTCAGTCCTTTCCTCCTACAGTGCCTCATGTATCTGGCCCTTCCCAGTCAGAATTCACAACCAATCACCTCAGATGTGAGCTCAATTGTACGTTTGGACCACCTACAGAAAACAAGCTTCGCCAAGTGCCAAGAGCAGGACAAGTGTCACTACGAGGAGCATATGTAGTTTGCTCAGGGGGGATAAGCTATTCCCAAGCCCCTCGAAGCCATTCAGAAAACCACTGGCAAGATCACTAAAACATATTTCGCTCCCTGATCAAGAAAGCCCCCCTAAGAATTTTGGCTCCTTCAGGACAGAGACTGGGTCCTCATGTGCCCCATGTAAAAGACGCAGCAGCACACATGCTACTCACGGGGCCACTGTGAGGGTAACATGAGGTGACAGTAGATATGAGTGAAGGTGAGCCATCACTGTCAGCTGAGGCGACACTAACTGGTTCCATGCCACCCTCCAACCTGCTATTCCAAATGGTTCTCCCACCAACCTAGTGAGGCACGCAGGACTTCAGTATCTTCCACTGACAGGGAGGGAAACGGAGTCCCTGAGAGAGAAAGGGAGAGGCTTGCCAAGTGGCCCTGTAAGGGAGCAGCCTCTTGATTCCCAGCATGGGGACCCCTCCCCTGGCCTCTGCTGGGCAGTGTTCTACCTCATTTTTCACTGCCCACCCTCCCCCATACACAGAAAGTCACATCAAACAAACCTATCACCTGGGTAATTCTTAGGAGACAAACACCCTTATAACTACCACCCAGGTTTAAAAAAGATGATTGTCGATATCCTCATCCCAATTAACAGGCTCCCCTGTCCACCCGAAAGTAACTGCTACCCTGACTTTTGGAATAATCGGTTTATTCCATTTTCTTATGGCTTTATAACTCACGTGTACATGCCGACACCAGAGTTCAGCTGGGCCACTTTCATCCTTACTCAAGGAGGTTTTCAAATCTCTTCATTGCAGGTGCCCCTTCTAGTTCTTTCTTTTCCTTACAATTTATCTATTAAAGAATCTGAACTGCTTGACCTGTAGCATTTCCCTTGGATAGAAAAATCATAGTTTCATATATTCCTCTGTCCTCTGTGTTTCTTTCACTTGACAGCTGGATTTCAAGGCTTGACCAGTCCAGGTTCAGTCCCTTTGCTCAAGACTTTGCCAGTGGTACGTTCTTCTATCAGGATCTTCATCATTTCTGGCTGTCACTGTTTTTTGCGGGGGTGTGGGGGGGTATGGGGGGGTAGTGCCAGTTGCCCATGATGCTCAGTGGTTAGATACATTAATTTGCTGCGAGTTACAAAATGGTGATATTTCAATGTAGAATGTCTCCCTGTAGTTTTCATTCATTAGCTGGAATAATCTTACAGGAAGGTGGTTTCTTTCATCTAATATTTGGTTCTCTAGTTCTTTTTATTTACTTTGTTAGATACTGTTTTAAAACTCATGAATTTAAACATATTTGATGAGGTTATTGCAATTTTTATCCTTCTTGAAATTCAAATTGTCCCATATTTGGCCTGAATTCTTTTACCATGATCCTAGAAATCTTTTGAGCTTCCTTGCTATCTGGTATGTAAAGATGTTCCAAGTTCATCTTATTCATCTCTTATTCCAGAACTGGAATGAGGTTTCTTTTGTTGGGAAATGATACTTCGGGATCACAGCCATGGCACTAGGGATGTTCATTGGTATTGGGTCAGTCCCTGAGATGGAGCTCTCTCTCTCTCTGTCCTTCCCTCCCTCCTCCTCTCCATGCACCCATGTATATACGTTTACATACACACACATGCACACACGTGTATCTATGCAAACACACACAATTACCTCATGATTTCCATTGTTTCCAGTATTTCCAATTTAATCATTTGAATTCAGGACTGACAGTTTGTTTCTGATTTCTTCTATCTCTTTTAAGATTGTATTTATTTATTTGACAGAGAGAGAGAGAGAGATCACAAGTAGGCAGAGAGGCAGGCAGAGAGAGGGAGGAAAGCAGGTTCCCTGCTGAGCAGAGAGCCCAATGTGGGGCTCCATCCCAGGACCCTGAGATTATGACCTGAGCGGAAGGCAGAGGCTTAACCCACTGAGCCACCCAGGCACCCTGATTTCTTCTATCTTAAATCTCTTTTGCCTTTCTCCCACACCAAGAATCCTGGTTCTCAAGGACACAGGGGATAATACTTAGAACATTCCATAAGTATTCATTTGCTTTATACAATGTCACGTAAAAGCATTTCAGACATGCAATGCTAATAATACCACCATCATTATGATTACTGAAATGTTAAAAACTTATTTTCTGCATGTGCTATCAGCATTCTCCTTCCATTTTTAAATGTATGATTGTACTCTATCTGTTATGAGACACACAGAAAACAGAAAAGCATGACCCACAGTGAGAAAAGAGGACAATCAATAAAAGCTCACTTCAAATGGGCCCACATGTTGGATTTAGCAAAGACTTCAAAGAAGATAAAAGTATGATCAAAGATTTAACAGAAACTATATAGAAGATTTTTTTCAAGATCGGATGACGATGATTCAAAAAATGGGGACTCTCAATAGTGAAACAGAAATGATAGAAACTAGCCAAATGGAGATTTTTAGAATTAAAAGTATAAGTACAATGAAAAATCCCCTAACTGGCTCAACAGCAGCTCTGAGATGGCAGAAAAAACAATGATCTTAAAAATATACGAATAAAAATTATCCAGTCCAAAGAACAGAGAGAAAAAGGACTGAATAAATACAGACACATAATTATAAAACTGCTAAAAGACAAAAGAAAAAATCTTGAAAGTAACAACCAAATTAATCACATACAAGGGAACAATAATAAGATTGACAGCAACTTTTCATGAGACATAGAGGAAGATACACTCAAGGTACTCAAAGAAAAGAAACTGTCACCAAGAATTCTATATACAGTACAACTGTCATCATGAGTGAATGAAGGCAAATAAAGATGTTCCCAGATAAACAAACAGGTGAAAGAATTCATAGCTAGCAGACATGCCCAATATGAAATTTTAAAGGAAGTCCATCAGACTGCAAGGAAATGACAAGAGGGTAATTTAAATCCACAGTAAAAAATTAGTTAGAGTATCAGAAATGTAAATATGTGGATAAATATAAAATATTGTATAAATACATTTTAAATCATTTCAAGTTCTATAAAAATAAGATTGTTATGAGGCAGTATTTCCTGCACTGTTGTGTTTCTAACATATAGAGACATTAATAGCACAAAGAAGAGAGGAAATAAAGCTCTATTAAAGCCAAGTTGTATATTTTACTAAAATTAAGTCAGTATGAACCTGAAGTACTCTGCGATAATTTAAAATGTACATGATAATTCACAGAGAAACCACCGTAAATATTTTAAAAAAGACAGGTAAAAAAAAAAAAATCAACAGAATTAAAATGTAATACTAAAAAGTATTTGTTTAAAAAGATGCCACACAGGGCGCCTGGGTGGCTCAGTGGTTAAGCCGCTGCCTTCGGCTCAGGTCATGATCTCAGGGTCCTGGGATCGAGGCCCACATCTGGCTCTCTGCTCAGCAGGGAGCCTGCTTCCTCCTCTCTCTCTGCCTGCCTCTCTGCCTGCTTGTGATCTCGCTCTGTCAAATAAATACATAAAATCTTTAAAAAAATAAAAAATAAAAAATAAAAAATAAAAAAAAATAAAAAGATGCCACACATACAGAAAACAGAGCAAGATGGCAGACAAAAATCTGATCATATCAACAGTTCCATTAAATGTGAATGGACTAAATATGCCAGTCAAAAGGCAAATATTTTTATGTGCTATCTACAAGAAATATAAAAGAGAGGAATTTTGTTCCAAAGACATAAATAGTTTGAAAATAGAAAGATAAAGAAGATATACCTCTGTAAACTAACTACAAGATAGCTGGTGTCGCTGTATTAGGATCAAGTAAGACAGTCCTTAAGTGATGAAACATTACCAGAGACAAGGAGGCATTTATGAAGAAGCTACAGCTAACATCAGGTCATGGTGAAAGACCAAATGCTTTCTTTTTAAGATCAGGCAGGAATAAGATAAAGATGTCTGCTCTTGCCACCTCTCTTCAACTCTGTATTAAAGATTCTTGCCAGTGCACTGAGGTAATAAAAGACATACAGTTTGGAAACAAGAAGTAAAACTGTTTTTATTTACTGACGACATGATCCCATATATAAAAATTCTAAGTAACCTATTAAAAAATTCTAACTAATTAATAAGTTTGGCAAAGTTGCAAGGTACAACAACAACATACAAAATCAATGGTTACATCCCTATGACAGTAAAGTAATCTGAAAGTGAAATTAAGGAAACAATTCCATTCACAAGAGCATGAGAATGAATAAAATACTTAGGACAAATTTAACAAAAACTGCAAAACTTGCATAATAAAACTACAAAACATTTTTGAGAGAAATTAAAGGAAATCTAAATAAATGGAGAGATACTGGATTGGAAGATTCACTATTATTTATATGGCAATTCTCCCTAAATTGATCTAGAGATTCACTGCCAAACTTATCAAAATCCTGGCAGACTTTTTGTGTAGAAATTGACAAGCTGATTCTAAAATGTATATGGAAATGTCAAGGACTGAGAGTAGCCAAAATAATTTTGAAAAAGAACAAAGTTAGAGAACTTATACTCTCTAATTTCAAAACTTGCTGTGAAGCTACATATTTAACACAGTGTGTTACTGGCTTAACGGTAGACATATAAATCAGTGAAACAAAATAGAGACTCTAGAAATAAACCTTTAGATTTATTTCCAGTTAACTAATTTTTTACTATAGTGTCAAGGCAATTTAGTGGGAAAAGAGACTTTTCAACAAATGGTGGTTGGACAACTGGGTATCTTAGATACAAAAAAATTTTACTTTGACCCTTACCCCACACTATACACAAATATCAAGACAGACTAGAGACCTATACATATAAAAGCTAAGACTAAAAAAAAATAAAAATAAAAAAAAATAAAAGCTAAGACTACAAAATTTCTGGAATAAAACAGGAGAAAATCTTTGCTGTCTTAGATTAGGCAAAATTTTCCTGACAGGACACCAAAAGGATGATCCATAAAAAGAAAAACTGGTAAACTGAACTTCATCAAAATCAACTTTTTCTCCTTAAGTGACATCATTTAAAAAATGAATACGAGCCACAGACAGGCAGAAAATATTTGCAAATTATATATCTGGTAAAAGACTTGTATCCAGAATATATAAAGAGTTCCTACAGTTTGATAAGAAGACACCGGATAGAAAACAGGTCAAAAAATTTGAATAGATGTTTCGCCACAGAAGCTACAAGAATAGCTAACAGGGAAACAAAAACTGCTGAACCTCCTTAATCATTAGAGAAATCCACATTAAATCACAATGAGATACCATTACGAACGCAGATACTGGCTTCATTTAAAAACTGGCAACCCTAAGTGTGGCAGAGAATGGAAAGAAGCTGTAACACTAACACATTGCTGGCAGGCATGTAAAATGGCACGACCACTTTGGAAAACAGCTTGTCAGTTTTCTTAAAGAGTTAAACATGAACTTGTCATCTGACCCACCAATGCCACTCCTATGAATCTCTCCAAGGGAAATGAAAACATGTGTCTTCAGAAAGATTTGCACATGAATGTTCATTAGCAGCATTATGCATAATAGCTAAAAAGTGCAAACGACCCAAATGTTGATCAGTTGGTAAATGAGTTAACAAAAGAGAGCACAGCCATACAATGGAATAACTTATTTAGCAATAAAAGGGAGTGACCTACACAGATACTCTACAATGCGGGGGAATGTGAAAACCATGCAAAGTGGAAGAGGCAAGACACAAAGGTCCACCTACTCCTCGATTCCATTAATGTGAAGTTTTTAGAAGAGGCAAATCTACAGGGACAGGTAACAGATCAGTGGTTGTTTGGGGCAGAGGGTGGGAATGGGAACTGACAAATAGGCGGGAAGAACTTTTTAGGGTGATGGAAATATTCTAAAGCTCAAGCATGCTAATGGCTGCCCTGCTGTGAAAACTGACTGAGAACTGAACTGCGTATTTACAACACATGAATTTTATATATATATTACAACAGGTGAATTCTATATCTATACCTATATATCTATATATCTATGTATAGATATATCTTGAACAGAGCTGCTAAAAATATTCAGCAGCTTGCTTTATGCTAATTTTTGCCTACCGCCCCTCCCCCATGTTTACCTCTACCTTTCAGCTCTTTTTGTCCCTTGTGCCACTACTTGGTCAATTTCCATTCTACACTCCCCAGCTTCCCCTCACTGTGGGGAGCAGTCCCCGCAAAAGCCCAGTGGTCTATTTTCAAGTCTTTGCAGGGACCAGACCACTCCAGCTCCTTGGATCTTACTTGGCTAATTCCAATTGGCCAGTAAATGCTTGTTGGCTATTTCAGGGTATCTTGTTCTCAGGCCCATGAGATGGCCCATTGCTTTCTCCCACACAAATGCCAAGTGACACACCAGTCCATGGTGTAAGTGCTCACTACATGCCAGACACTGTCAGGCAAACTGCCGTTAATAACTCACTTAACCCACTCAACAACACTATAATGTAGGTGCATTACTGTCCCCAGTTATGAAAGGGTTAACCGAAACACAGAAAGGTAAGTAACTTGTCAAGGTCATGATGCTAGCAAATGTCTCTGATAACATCCAGAGTCAGTGCTCTTTATCCACTAAACAATGCTGCCTCTAACAAGAGCATATGAAGTTATCCTGCCTGACAGATCAGCATTTACCCACGACTAACAGCCCTGTCCCCCTCAATCCTCCCGGAGATAGGAAACTGTACCCCTCCTTCAAAGACTAAGTTCAAATGTCAGTTCTAAGAAACCGGATGAACTCACATTGGCAGGTGGCTGCCGCTTCTTCCCCTCCCTTCAATTCTCCAGCCCATCCCTCTATGACAGTGCTTTTCCCCAGGTGTTACAATTATGCGTTGACATCCTTGTCTTTCCCATGAGCTCAGAGAACATTTTTTATTCATCTCATATCCCAGAGCTTACCCTAGTGACTGGTGCCCGGCAGGCTCTCAATAAGCATGCACAGAATTGAGTGGGCAATAGTTGGTTTAAAAAAAATAAAAAAAACCCAACTAGCTCAAAGTGTACTTGAAAGCAATATAATTGCATCTTTTAAAAAGATCTGTAATTCAGAGGTTTTACCAAGGCTGGCTAATGAGTTTTTCTGGGGTATTCTTTAGAAGAAACACAGCATTTGATTCTTCCTGGTATTTTAGCTGCTTATTCCCAACAAGCAGAGATTGGTGCTTCTGATGCTAATTTGCCAGGGAGATTCAAAGGAGAACCAGCTACCATACCCTTCAACCAAGCACCTGCCAGCACAGAGAGGACAGAGGAACAAGAACTAGCAGACGGAAGGTAAGACGGGTCTATGCCAGGCCTAAAGAATTACCACCAAAGTCACCCACATGAAAAAACGAGAAAATTTCAAACCTAAAATAGAGAGGAAGGTGGAAAAACCAAATGTCAGTTGAAAAAAAAAATTCATTAACTTTTTTAAACTCTTACAATTTAATGCAGGATTTTGCTATGAAAACATACAAATATATTGTGGATTTCTTTGTTGATGTACAGACCTCCGGTAGACATTGCCATAAAAATATAAAGGCAGATACTTATAAGAGAATTTATAGCCCCTCTCACTTTCAGTAGAAGGTTCTAGTATTTCCTAAGAGAAGTCAGAAATTCTGCAAAGATGTCTCAGTCATTTTCTGGGCTTTAACTCAATCTCTCTCTGTAACTACAAGAGTTGACTAAAAATACCTCTGGGGGAAAAAAGAATGGAGAGAAAAACAATGATTTAAAAAGAAATAGGTAGGAAGTATCCCTTGAAAAGAGCTGGTGCCCTCATGCCCTCCAACCCTGCTCTCATGTGAAATATTGATGCATTTGACACCCAAGCCAAGGAAGGAAAAGATCAGGTTAAGGAGTTTGCTCTGGCCAAGAGCCAGAACAGGGGTGCTACCTGTTCTCCCCAACTTCTCCCATGCACCCCGCCTTCTAGGGCAAACACATCTGGACCCACTCTGTGACACAGATGTCACCAAATTACCAGGAATGGTCCCCACAGTCTGAGAGGCTCAGAGATGGTAAAAACTGCCTTCCCTCTTGACCAGACAGGATGCGAATTCCTCTTTCCCAACACACGTGTCACTTCAACCGTCTAGCCTTCAGCCGCTGTGTACAAAGGCCACAAACACTGTCACATGCCTCTGGGTCCAACTTGGCCCCACAGAGTTTCAAGTTGAAGAGATACTTAAAAAATGCGGGTCTGGGAGGTCCTGGGAGCAAACTTTCTCATCAACTAAACCACTGAAGACAATAATTCTCTTTCCTGCTGTGGGAACTCTGGAACTCCCATCCAGATGTGTATATGCTAGGCTTAAGTGAGGAGACCTCTAATTACCGAAATTCCGCTAAGCTAGGAGCATCTCAGGAATGAGAGTCTGTCAGAGCCTGCTTGAGGACTTGCTTTTTTTTTCTTTTCTTTTTTAAAGATTTTATTTACTTCTTTGAGAGACAGAGACAGAAAGAGCATGGGAGGGGGAGAGGAGGAGAGGCTGAGGGAGAAGCAGACACCCCGCTGAGCAGGGAGCCAGATGAGGGGCTCGATCCCAGGACCCCGAGATCATGATGTAAGCCAAAGGCAGACACTTAACCGACTGAGCCACCCACGTGCCCCAAGGATTTTCTTATAATTAACACACCATTATTCTAAGTACTGTCCAATCTCGGAGATAGGGGAGAAAACAGAGTGCCCTATGATTTACCCAGAAAATGTATTATTTCATACTGAGGTCAAGGAAGGTGTTTGATGCCTGTCCTCCTCCACCTTCCTTTAGCAGGACATCATATGCAGAAAGACCTAGATGAGCAGAGCACATCTCCCTTTCCACCACCAAGACGCAGGAATCGGGCCAGTAAGTTCTACTTAGCTCTCGATAAATATATGTTACGCTACCTAACTTTAAAGAAAGCATGTAACCATTAGGCATCTGTGAGCCACAGCCATATCTGCTGAGAACGAGAAGCTCATTCACTCATTCATTCACTCATGTACAATTTATACCAGACATTGCTCAAGGTACACATCCCTCCCCAAACAAAAGAGACATTTCTGCCCAAGTGGAACTTAAATTCTAGTGAAGAGAGACAGACAAATTAGATAAGAAAAAAAAAATGTGAACAAAGGGTTAACAAATTCCTTTCCATCTCTGCTCCAGAATTTGACCTGAGGTTAACTTCCTAGTTCTGTTTCCCTGGAAACCTAATAAAGATAAAATGTCGATTATGTTTCTAGGCAACACTGTTTATGATAAAAATGACCCCTGATTGATAACTTTCATCTGGACTAGAAGGACCATTCGTATCTGATAGGGACATCGTAGCTTGGGCTTCCTAACATGAGGACTTCCTAAGTCCTTCCTAACGTGAGGACTTAACACTGAGCATATCCCTTTGGGAAACCCTGAATTCTTGGGACAGATCCCAAACTCACTCATTGTGAGGCTCATTCTCTACCAGCTGAACTGTCACTAGAGCGGGGAGGGGCAAGCAGAACAGCTCCTGGGCGGCCATATGGACTGCTGAGGGCATGATTCACATAGAAGAGAAACCCCTGACGTTGCCCTGCTGGCAATTCATGATGCTGTTCTAGATCTTTCTATTTAGATGGGAGTCAACTGTGGCCTATGGAAGTCTTGAGTTGGAATGTTTAACTGAACCTAAGAAGACCCTGGTTAACACTGTTTATATTTGATGCTGGTTAAATGTTAAGGAAAAAAGTAAGGCTGGGGAAAAAGGACCGGTTAGTTGGACTAGACGCTTTTGAAGATCCCTTCAGGTCTAAATAATAAGCAACCCTCCCGCCCCACTTTGGCGTTGCTAGTTAGCTCTTACACCCTGATCTGTCCGATTTGTCTTCAGGCTTCTGCTCAGTCACTCCCTCGGGGAAACCTCCCTTAATCACCAAATCTAGGTCAGTTTCATTTTAAAATGGACTCTCCCAGAAAGGGGTTCCTCGCCTGCTGAACACTATCTCAGCGCGATACATCCAAGAATAAAATGATCTAACGTCTCTCTGAGAGCAAGCCACGTGTCCGGCTGCTCGCCATTTTATCCCCAGCACCTGAAGAATGTCTGGCACGGAGCAGGAGCTGAACAAATGTTGGCGGAACAAGTGAATATCACAACATACCTGAAACTGAACAGAGCGGGGAGTAGCCCTCACGGCACACTGCTACACTGTCTGTTCCTGGGTGTTCTAGTCCTGCTACTCCCGTCCAGAGCGTGACCCCAGAGGCTCTGCAAACATTGCCATTGTTATCAGGAATTCCTAGGGGGTCCATCTCCGGTCATATCAAGAGGTAATGGGAATATTTTTTAAAAATACGTTAATTTTCATCGTTAGACACTGTATTGTACAACTATCTCTATTTAGGATAACTTGCAAAGTGATAGAGTAAATTTTAAACCTTAGCACTGTCTTCTTCCTGTTTTCCTAAGGCTTAACCCACTGGTAGTTATTAGTTTGCTGCTGAACTAGAAAGTCCATAGGGATCATTTGCTGTCTTGACCCTAGCTTCTAGCACATGAATATTTGAGGGATGAATACATAAGTGGATGAACAAACAAATAAAGAATCCCTCTTCTCCCCTTGCCCCCGCTAAAAGAGAAAATCACCACCCGAGACAAATCTCTGGTGAAGAACTAAAATAAACTCCTGTATCAGTTCACGTTCCAGAGAATTCCAATTTGAAATGGTGGCTAAAGGAGGCAGTGTATGGCTGGTCAAAACCATGTGGGGAAAGGCCTTTATGAGATGGGATAACTGCTAGTTAGTTTACTGGTCCCTCTCCCTTCACCCACCCCCACCTCAGCACTCTGGAAGCCTGGAATGACCCACCCTGTGCTCACAGAGCTTGCAAAGGACCCAGAACTCTAACACATTGTTAGTACCCTGAAAGCAATTACCTGTTCCCTAGAATTCATGCCCCGTAATTCATCACTGATGAATTGGCCTTGCAGTTTCATAATAAAATTGACAAAGATTTCTTTGTTTCCATACTAACAGTTCTGAAGGGATTAGCCAGACCTAGTCTACACTTAAACAGAGAAGATTTGGCTGATGCTTTGGTTACATAAATAATTACATCTAGACTGGCTTTTAAAAGTCCCGGTTTTCTAAGTGTAGTGTATTCATTCCAGCTCTGCAGGTCAGTGCTCCACTTTCAAGAACAGGGTACAACCTGGGTGTGGTCCATGTGGTCCAAGTGGTGAGAAATGGGACTGGGAGTCATAAGGAGGAGATGCAGGTCCCAGCTCTGCCACCAACCAGCTATGTGGCCCTGAGTAAATCACGTGGCCTTATTTACTGACTGTTTTCCCAACCAAAATGTAAACTCTACAGGGGCAGTGACTGGGTCTCACTTGTTCTCTTAGAACAGTGTTTTGCTCTAATAAGTAACCTAGTAAAGGTTCTCGATAAACATTTATGAAACAATACTGCACGTGATTTCTCTGGATCTTAGACTACTACTCATCTAGAAAGGGCAGTGATCGAAACAAACGTGCTCTGACAGATTCTGTACCCCACCATCAGCTCAACGATTCTGGAACTTCTCCTCCATGGTGAGATGATTCACGGGCCGTGCTCAGCACAGGGAGCGAAGCTGACCAGAGTCTTCCACACCCAGTGGTGCCTCTCTCCCCCTCGCAATGGCTTCTACCACCCTGGACCCCTTTCAGATTCCGAAGCACATCAAGCTCTTTCCTGGGTCAGGAGCTTGCACATGCTGGACCCTCTGCTTGGAATCCTCTTTCTCCTGCTCTCAGCAGGGTTACCTCCTGCTCACCGTCACGTCCAGGGCTCTGGGTCGCCTCCTCAGGGGCCCAGCCTGACCACCTACCTAAGCAGGTGCCCTCTGTGAACCACACGCCCTATACCCATTCATTCCCTGGCACGCATTCTAATTTGTAACAGTATCGTCAGTTTCCTGGCTGATTGTCTGTCTCCCTCAGTAGATGGCATCCTCCCTGAAAGCCTGGACCATGTCATCTCTTCTATTTGTCAACGTAGCACCAGGCACAGTACCGGCCACATAGGGGAATTCAATCAATACTTGTCCAGTGACTGGACAAGTCAAACCCGCCATGTGCCAGGTGCTCTGCTGAGAGGTTTATATAAAATCCACAGATCTCTACAGAAACCCTCACTCCAGCCAGACTGGTCTCCTCATACCCTGCAGAATATATACAACGCTGAGTAGGGCTCTAACTGCGCACATATACCCACTGTCTGGGAGGGGGCCCTGGCTTCCCCAATCAATTCACATGGACAGGATGAGCACCCTTCACCGAAGCTTTACTCCAGCTTTGCTGCCCTTTCCAGATCGTGCAGCTGTGTCCATATGGCAGCTTCCTTATTTGCTTTTGTGGCAAGCTGAACTCGCCCAGTCAGCACACACAAACTATCCTGAAACTGCTCGTTTGCACCCTTAATTCCCCATGGGGCTGTGCATTGTAGCAAGGCAGGGACTTTGCTCCTCCTCCTTGCTGCTGCCTAGGACAGGGTCCAGTACCTAACAGGCAGGCAAGTCATCCTCCTTATGTGATGAACAAATGACCTTCCTGAACGAAGAAATAAATGGGCCTAGAAACTCGAGCTCACTTCGGTCAGTTAAAGTGATCTCCCATGGTTTACTCCTTTATACAACAGAACATTACCTACATTTACATCTAAACCCTTCCTTCTCTCCGACTGTCTCCTAAAATGCAGGCCCATTTCCTTCTAATATCTGAATTTCTCTCAAAGACTGTTCACGGACAGAAAGCTGATACGTATTAAATGCTTCCCGGAAACATGTCTGAATTCTCTATTTGTTGCATTTGACTTAGGCTATAAAAAGTCATCTGCAGATTAAAAAGTGAACACTTCTTACCACTGCGGGAGAGAAGACAGCCAGAATGCTAGAATGCACAGGCCAACTCCAAGCTGCTCTGGAGCTTGGGGAGCCACCACGGGGCCCCCCCTCGCTTCCTGGCCGGCCCCCACCCCATGGCCATGTGGGCTGGCTGCTGCGGCTACTGTCTCTGGGACAGAAACATAGGAAGTGCCCTCCTTGGCAGCCACTGGGACACTCAGGCCCCACAGCCCCTTTTTCGGCCTGCTAATTCTAGGCCACATTAAGCAGAGCTGAAGAGTCACAAAGGTCAACAAAATTACCAAGGAAGTCTGGGGATTTTTAAAGCCAGTGCACAGTGGTGATCAGTGTCTGTTGGATCGACTATAACAAAACTCTCCAAACTCCCCTCTACATGACTTTATTCCCCGGCCTGGCACCAAGCATGGTAGGGCAACCCAAGTCTCATGGTACCCCCGACTTCCCACCTTCTCAAGGTCGGGGTCTCCTGGGCAGAACTCCATGATGTACCCCAGCAAAGAGTACGACCCACGGGCATATCTCCCAGGAGGTGCGGGGCATTGGCCTTTTTGTTTTAATGTATCCGCACCCTCCCTGAATTAAAACCAATTCAGAGCCAAGGAAAACACCAGCTGCCATGCATTTTGCCCAGCCAGTGCGTCTGACAGGGCTGACAAGAAGCAAAGATACTTGAAATGTCTTTTGCCACCCTCTGTTGATAAGAGTTGGGCAAATATTCCTAAACCAGCACGCAGACCATAACTGGCACCCCAAACCCAAGCTTCCTGGAAATTCTGGCCATAAGGACTCCAGTGAGGAGTATCATTTCTCTTCCCCTTCGAAGGCTGAGGGGAGGAGGGTCCCTGGCTCACTCAGTGGGGAGTATGTGATTCTTGATCTCAGGGCTGTGAGTTCAAGCCCCACATTGGGTGTAGAGATTATTTAAAAATAAAATTTTAAAAATCTTAACACCCCAAACAACAAGGCTACGGGTACCCCCAGGCTGAAGCCATCTCTGGGCACTAGCTGTGCTGCCCAGCAGACTCCCCTCGCTACCACATGAGACCCATCACCCCACCTCCTTTCTCTGGCGCACTGACAAGGTCTTCAGTCATTAGCACTAGGCCATTCAACCAGGACACATCTTGAGCCAAGCTCACCCAAACCAGTAGTCAAAATTAAATGCCCTTCCCTAAAAAATGTGTCATGGAGGCTCAGCAATCAAATGAGTGATGGGTGCTTTACAAACTCCCACCTCCACTGGAGGCCAACCTTCACCTAGTCCCGTCCTACTGGAAAGTCGGCCAGGCATCCGCATCCCTGGAAACGACAGCTGGGCACCCGCTACCTGCCTGATGACTTGCAAAGTACTTCCACACATGTCGTCTTACTTGTGTCTCACCTCAGCTCGGGGGGCGAGGGGGGGGGTGTGTTAGACCCATTTTACAGATAAAGAAATGGAGACCCAGTGAGGAGAAGGACTGGTTCCAAATTGCTGCTCTTCCTCTGAGTGCCTGCCTGGGCAAGGCCACTCGAGAGACGCTTAGAGCTTGTGTCCTAACCCTCTGAGGCTAATGCACTCTCATTTCCCCTCGGCAGAGCTGAGCAAGAGGGGTTTTTTCATCCCTCCCAGGCTTATTCCTGCTACCCAGAGGGACAGGAGAACTAGACATGAAACAGAAATGGCTCAGTGGGGCTCAGATGGCACCAGGTATTCTGTGCCTCCGGGAGGAAAGAGGCTACAGGGGATGTGGGGGAAGAGGAAAAGCGGAGGAGAGAGAAGGAAACACGATCTGAGGCATGTCCTGGAAAAGCTGCAAGAAAAAGTGGGAGGAGAAAACCCCAATTGACAGCACAGGCTGGGAACCACCCCTGGCAAGGTTTCATCCTTGGGTCCAGTGCCTTGGTGAGGCAGGGTGACAAGCGACCACTCACTGTCGGAGGGTCAGACCCGGCCTCTGCACACACGTCCTTTCCCCTGGGTGGAGCAGTGCTAGGAGGACGGATGGCAGATCCTAGCAGCCAGGTCACCATGGGCACACGGGGACAACACTAGTCATGGCGCCAGCCTCGCAGGGCACCAGTGCCCAGGAGAGAGCCGACGCCGTGGAGATCAAGGACGGTGAAGGAAGAGCCTTGGTCTGGGACTCGGGTGCTTTCTGAAAGAGACCCGAGTTCACTGGTTTGGCATGTACTCTTGGGAAAGATGGGAGGACTATAAAAGAATAAGATTAATTACTCAAACTCAGTAAGTCCTCAGGGATGACAACTACAAAGTTGAAGATATCGAAGTACATTTCTAAAGACAAAGATGGGCTTTATCAATTCCCATCTCTTATTGCAAAGCTCTTCTATAGCCCATTTCCTTAATCCTTGCAACTCAAACGCTGTCCATGATACCCTTCAGGATACAGATTTCTAAAGTGCAGAGGGGCACCTGGGTGGCTCCGTCTGTTAAGTGTCCGACTCTTGGTTTTGGCTCAGGTCTTGATTTCAGGGTTGTAAGATCGAGCCCCATGTCGGGCTCCGTGCTGGACATGGAGTCCACTTAAGATTCTCTCTCCCCCTCACCCTCTCCCCCTTCCTGCTACACATGTGCTCTCTCTCTCCAAAAAAATAAATAAAAATAAAAATAATTTTAAAAATAAAGGGCAGAAAAACAAAAAGGAGCAAACACATCAGAAGACTGGATGTGGGAAGCCACTGGTGCTTATGGACAGCAGCTACCTGCAGATGTCCCCACCTACTCCACAGAGATCCCAGCTGTGAAAGTCCATTGACAATGACCCAGGCGTGGTTCTTGGGCCCTGAGAAATCCACTGCTCTAAGTCAGGCAGCCTGGAAGCACTGGACATGCCCAAAAGCTCCTGCTGATTTCTCTCCTTTCATCCATAGTCTGTGGTCCCCAAACTGGCCTTCGCCTCCATCTACCTCAAAGTAATCTCTCATTCCAGTTGTAAAGGACGTGGTAGCTAGCAAGAACCCTCTAAAGAAGTTGGCCAATCCTGTCACTGGTCTTTGAAGCCATAAAGAGTGAGAGGACAAGAAAGGAGAAAAGTCTTCAAAGTTAAGCAGTCCCTTCACCTTGGCTACGTCAATGGGAATCTCCTTGAACTTGGGTAAAATAAAAAGAGAAATGAGCCGCTAAGCAATTCCTGGCATGTAATCAGTCTTCTAGGGCAAACCTGTCATCATTATTATTTTTTAGTTGGGATTCCAGTTGGGATTCCAGTGGGCAGCCAACATTTCAGGGCAGGAGGTCAGAGTCCAAGAGGACTAGTTTCTTCCTCTTCAATAAGTAGGCTTCAGATGAAAATAAATTATCCAGCCCACCTTTACCAGTCCTAAAATCCAAAGCATTTTCAATAGAAGTAGTGGTTTGGCAACCCTGAGAGCCCCAAGCGAATGCATTCCTGCCTCTGGACTTGCATATGGGAGACAAGCACAAACACTTACAGGTTAGAGGAAGAGAGAGCAGGGTTGGGGTTCCTCTGTGATGACAACCATTTATTGTCAATAGGGAGAAGAAACAAATCACTCAAAAAAAAAAAAAATTCCGTGTTCACTCCCTTCCCCCTCTATTTACAACACCATAGGAAATAAAACTAAAAAATCAGCTTAGAGGACATGCACTATTGCTCAGACGATCCCAATCCATGGCAGATGAGATCAAACTCAAGAGCATCTTCTTGGCCACCAAGGCCTCAGGCCAATCCAAACCTTGGGGTGTTACTGCGACCCTTCACACGCCGTGTTGATCTGAACCAATGGCCTTTGAAGCCAACCAACAATTTAACGGGATTTGGAAAGCATTTACCGGAACAAATGAGAAATGATTGCACATGTCTCTGAGCCACTGGGCAGAAGAAACGCCACTTCCATGAGCTACGCCCCAAGGTTTGATGCTCTTGAAAATGAAGAGGGAGCAACTCCACTGTTCATTTATCCAAAGGCTGGGACTCCTGTCCCCTCTGTGGTTCCAAGCACTACTGGACTATTTCTAGAAGAAGGGGAACAGGCCTACGAGGAGCTACGGAGAAGCCGGATACCTACTGTGGGTCTTCATGCACATCTATCCTGCAGCACAAGGTCAAAACAAGGGACAGCTGAAGAGATTTGGAAGACAATCATCGCATTTCTCATAAAAGCAACACAGAAAGGAAAACAAACGTCAAATGTATCAGAGAGCTATCCCTCACGTTCGCGTTGATAAACTTTCCTAAACCCTTCTCGAAAGCAGCTCAAGGTAAAAGTGTGCCCAGGTGACAGCAGAGCCACACTCACTTTCCTAAAAACTGCTAGAGATTTGGCAGACCCAATTCTCTGAACTGAGAAGCCAACCGGAGATGACCCTGGGTGCGGGGATTTCCGGGTCACTGACTCCTCCCCCAACCAAAGGGGTTGGCCTTGGCCTCCACTGCCTAGGAGAGGGGGTGTGGCATAAAACTGACTCCCCAGAGACCCACCCACCCAGCTGGTGCTTCCAACCTATGACTCCTACTCACGAAGGGGCCCTCCTTCCTCTCTTCTCCCACCTTCACACTTCATGGCAAAGGGAGAGAGCTGGGGGAGAAGACACAAAAGAGCCTACATTCACGATTTTTAAAAACCCTTCCAATCATAGTTCATATTTAAAATTGCTCTGATACAATAGCTAAACCGGAGATAGCATGGTGAGGCTTTCTACTTTCCTCCTTTAGGAACCTGAGTTAAAAAACGAAGAAGGCTTACCCATTTTTGAAATAGAGGACATGGGCTCTCTGAAGTCCTGTTTCTAGGAAAAAACCTAGTTCTTGATCGTGGGGAGCAGGGCCAGGCTTAGGGCTTCTGTTTTGAATATTGGTAAGTATTACCTGGAAGGGGAGAAAATCGGAAAACTAATCAGATCCACATCCAAGCCTAATCCTTTCAAACCACATCTCTAAACGCGCTGCACGACCTAATGGATCAGTTTCCTCGCGCCAGCATCGGTGCATGGGGACTGGTGCGGAGGTGGGCACGACAACTAGGAAAGCTGGGGTGTGCCCGGCTCTCCTGGCACGGAGGGCTCAGGACTGAAGGGTGCTGAGTGGTGCACAGTGCCAGCAGAAGCACTGAGGCGGAGGGGCTCTGCTAGATGCCAGGATGTGGCCAGAGAGGCAGAGTAAGAAACAGGTCCCAGCAACAGTCAGGAAGAGTCATCGTCCACCGATGGGCAAGGTCACGGACAGGTGGGCCAAGGCTCCAGCCCTAAGTAAGCTTGATGAACCCAAGGAAAGCTAAGCTGAGAAGTGCCGTGACTGGCACTGGCCCCGAAATTCCCCAGGGAGGGCGAGCTCTCTAGGCTTCAAAGCCAAGGCCTATGGACTCTCAAGGGGACTGCGGAGAAAAACAAACTAAGCTCTCTCTCTCCCAAAACTTGATCTTTTGTCAACAGATGATGAGCTTGTAAAGGTCTAAATGTTTAGCCCCACAAGAAAGACTGCCAACGAATCAGGAGAAAGACCTTCAAGTTGAGTGGGTTACAGGGAAGTGTAAACACATGTCTACTATTAGAGGTTACCCACTTTATACTGGCAAGTGAAATAAAGCATTTATCAAACAGAAGCTCCTTGCGGCCCATTTAAAAACCCTACACGTGTTCTCCAAACACGTTGTCCCCATCTGCTGAAAGTCAGCAGCCCTTCAAAGACCCAGCTGTAAGCCAAACCTCAGACACTCTAGAGGTCTCAGAAGTATTCTCCATGTGGAGTTGAAGCAATTGCTGGTTCTCTAACTTTTAAGCTTCAGGAAACGGCAAAGAAAGTGCACAATGAACAGATGTTGTGGGATGAAATCCAGGTGAGCAACCCTTGCATTTGAACTACAGCCCAGCATTTTATCAAAACTGCCTGGCTCCTTCCCGACTTAGCACTAGGCTCTGAGAGTGCTAAGCAGTAGGTGTTCCTACCCCATGTGAACTGTCATTTGGGGCTTTACTGCAGGTTCCTCCCCAACATATCCTCCAAGGGCTGCACATGCAAAGAGCGCGGTCTCCTGTAAGTCTCTCTCAGGATGATCTCATCCGTAGAAATCTCTGAAGCCAGCTCCCAAAGTTATCCTCTCTACTACAGACTCTCCTTCTGAACGCTAGACTTACACATTCAACTGCTTCCTTGTCATCTCCACTTGGAGGCCCAACACTTAAACCTTTAAAAAAATTAGCCTTCATTTGCTTTCAAGAATAGTTTTTAATTTTTAAAAATGCTGTGATTACTGTAAAGCAAAGCCAGTTCAGTACAGCACAGAAAGAAAATTAAAAATCATCTCAAAATTCCATCGCACAGAAATAACCAGGTAACCTTTATTGAACAATAATTCAGGTATCTCTATACATATGTATCAGGGAAAGAAAGGTAAAAGTCGTTTTCCAAAAACTGAGATTGTGTTTCATATGCCAGTTTTAAATGGAAACCATTACATTTAATTTTAATTAAATTTAACAGGAGAAACTAAAATGTGACCAAAGTAATCACTCAACTTCAGAAAAATGTGGTTTTTTTACACAGAGTCATTAAAGGTATGGGCACTTGTCTTAGTTAAAAATAAATCTTGTATTTATTATATATATATGGGGGGGTGCATGGAGAGAGTATAGATGTAGATACAGATATATTTTAACAAATTAAGTCTTTTGCTCCATAATAGTGAGATGTCTTACCACTATTTAGGTTTTCTTTAATTTCTTTCAATAGTGATTTGTAGTTTTCAGGGTACAAGGTTTGCACTTCTTTTTATTATTCCCATGTATTTTCATCTTTTGATGCTATTATAAATGAAACTGTTTTTCTTAATTCCATTTTCAGGTTGTTAGTGTAGAGAAATAAAAGTGTAGTTTTTATACCGACCTATTCTATATTCTTGCTGAAATCATTTACTAGTTAAAATAGGGTCTGTAAGTGTGAATTCCTTAGGATCGTCTATATACAAGACCATGCCATCTGCAGACAGAGATAGTCTTACTTCTCCCTTTTCAACCTACATGTCTTTTATTTATCTTGCCTAATTGCATTGGTTAGAACCTCTACTACAATACTAGATAGAAGTAGAGAGAGCAGACATCCTTGTCTTGCTCCTGATCTTAGGGGGGAAATACCCAGTCTTTCACTATTATATATGTTGTTAGATGTAGGTTTTTCATATCAGGTTGAAGATGTGAACTTCTATTTCTATCACGAGAAATGGTACTGGATTTTGTCAAATGCTTTCTCTACCTCTACTGAAAATATCATTATAATATGGGTTTTGTCTTTTATTCTACTGACACACTACATTAATTGATTTTCACGTTAAGTCAGCTTGCATTCCTGAAATGAATCTTGCTTAGTCATGGTGTATAATCTTTTCTATATGTTGTTGGATTTGGTTTGCTGATACTTTGTTAAGGATATTTGCATTTACATTCATAAGAGATATCAGTCTCATAAAATGAGTTAGGGAATGTTTTCCTCCTCTTCTGTATTCTGGAAGTTTTTATAGCACTGCTGTCATTTCTTCCTTTAATGTTTGGTAGAATTCACCAAAAAAGTCAACTTGACCTGTAGTTCTCTTTATGGAAAGGCTTTTAACTACAAATTAAATTTCTTTAATAGACACAAGAATATTTGGGTTATCTATTCCTTCTTCAGTGAACTTCAGTAGTTTGTGTCTTTCAGGGAATCTTTTTTTTTAAGTGATCACATTTATTGGCATAAAGTTGGTCACAATTTTCCCTTACCACCTTTTTTTTTTTTTAAGATTTTATTTTTGGGGCGCCTGGGTGGCTCAGTGGGTTAAGGCCTCTGCCTTCGGCTCGGGTCATGATCCCAGAGTCCTGGGATCGAGCCCCACATCGGGCTATCTGCTCCGTAGGTAGCCTGCTTCCTCTTCTCTCTCTCTCTGCCTACTTGTGATCTCTGTCGGTCAAATAAATAAATAAAATCTTAAAAAAAAAAAAAAAGATTTTATTTTTTAGGGCACCTGAGTGGCTCAGTCAGGTAAGTGTCTGTTGGCTCAGGTCATGATCTCAGGGTCCTGAGATCAAGTCCCATGTCCAGCTTTCTACTTCTACTTCTATGCTCACTCTCACTCTCTCCTTCTCAAATAAATAAAATCTTTAAAAAAAAAAAAAAAAAGATTTTATTTTTTAAGTAATCTCTACACCCAACATGGGGCTCAAATTCACAACCCCAAAATCAAGAGTCACATGCTCCACTGACTGAGCCAACCAGACACCCCTCCCCTCACAGTCTTTTTTATTTTTTAGAAGATTTTTTTATTTACTTGACAGACAGAGATCACAAGTAGCAAAGAGGCAGGCAAAAAGAGGAAAGAGGAGGAAGCAGGCTCCTTGCTGAGCAGAGAGCCTGATGCGGGGCTTGATCCCAAGATACTGAGATCATGACCTCAGCTAAAGGCAGAGGCTTTAACCCATTGAGCCACCCAGGTGCCCTCCCTTGCAGCCTTTTGATGTTTATGAATCTATGGTACCATCTCCTCATCTTGGGTATTGGTAATTTGTGTCTTGTCTTTTCTTTTATTCTTGTTCAATCTTGTTAATAGTTTACAAATTTTATGGATCTTTTCAAAGAATCCATTTTTAGTTTCACTGATTTTCTCTGTTTATCTCTTTTCTGTTTCATTGATTTTTGTTCTGATCTTTATTATTCCCTTCCTTTAGCTTGCTTTGGCTTTAATTTGTTCTTTTTCTAGTTTCTTAAATTGGAAATTTAGACCATGGATTTGAATTTTTTTCCCTAATACACATTTAATGCTATAAATTCTTCTATATATTTTGCTTTAGACATTTAGAAGCTCTATTATTAGCTACATACACTTTTAGAATTACAGTGCCTGTTGAATTGACTCCTTTCTAGTGTACTTCTCCCTTTATCACTTGAATATATTCCTTGTTCTAAATTCTACTCTCTGATGTAATAATCACCCTAGATTTGTTTTGATTATTGTTTACATGGTATATAATTTTACTTTTTGTCAACTTAAATATTAATTTTAAATGGTTTTCTTATAGATAGCATATATTAGGGCTTGCATTTTCATCTAATCTGAAAATCTCTTCCTTTTAATTGTTCAGACCATTTACATTTAATGTAACCATTGACATGATTGGAACCATCTTGCTTGTTGTTTTTTTATTGTCCCATCTGTGGTTTCTTTTTTTCTTTCTCATTCTGCTTAAAATATATATACATATATGTATATATATTTTATTTGACAGAGATCACAAGTAGGCAGAGAGGCAGGCAGAGAGAGAGGGGGAAGCAGGCTCCCTGCTGAGCAGAGAGCCCAATGTGGGGTTCATTCCCAGGACCTTGGGATCATGACCTGAGCTGAAGGCAGAGGCTTTAACCCATGAGACACCCAGGTGCCCCTCTCTCTTTCTTCTTTTTTGATGATTCCATTTCATTTCCACTAATGACTGGTTAATTATGTTTGTCTACCTGTCCATTCACCCATGGCCCCATCCTCCATCTCTTGGCTGCCCAAAGGTATATAATATAGCTCTTTAGTTTATCACGGTCTATGTTCAAATAATATCACACCAATTCATATATAGTATAAATGCTTTATAACAATATACTTACATTTCTTCCCCCATCTTCTGTGCTTTGGTTGTCACACATCTTACTCCTATTGTATATTCCACAATATGTTTACTATTATTGGTTTAGGTGGTCAATTATATTTTTTAAAAACTAAAAATAAGAAAAAGTCTTTTATATGTATGCTCGTTGTCACCATTGATGATGATCTTTATTTCACTGTATGTATCTTTATTTTCTTCTGCTTGAAATTTCCTTAATATTTCTTGTTATGCAGGTCTGTTGCTAATGCATTCTTTCAACTTTTGTTTGTCCTATAAAAAAACAAAGTCTTTTGTCTTCTTTCATTGAAGGTGTTTTGAAATTTTTCATCCAGCACTTTAAAACCATCTCTCTTATATCTTCTAACTTGCATTGTTTCTAATGACAAATCTGCTCTAACTACTACCTTTTATTCTTCTGTATTTAAAATTTCATTTTCTCTGGCTTCCTTCAAGATTCTGTCTTTGGTTTTCAATAGTTTAACCACAATACATCTAAGTGTAGGTTTCTGTTTATCCTGCTTGGGGTCCTCTGAGATTCTTGGATATGTGGTTTGTTGTGTTTCATAATTTTGAAAAACCCTCAGCCATTTTCTCTTCAAATAGTTCTTCTGTTTCAGCTTCTCTCTCCTCTCCTTCATGGACACCAAATACATATTTTTTCTGTATTTCTTGGATGCTCTGTTTTGGTTTTCCCCACTCTTTTTTTCTTTTCTTTTTGTGTTTCTATTTGAATCATCTCTACTAACCTACGATCAACTGAAAGATTTTTTCCTTAGCTGTGTCCAGCATTCTAATAAGCCATCAAAAATTTATTTATCTTGGGGGAAAAAAAAAAAGAAAAAAAGGAAAAAAAAATTTATTTATCTTGGGGCTCCTGGAGAGCATATGACTCTTGATTTTGGGGCTGTAAGTCTGAGTCCCATGTTGGTGAGGTAGAGATTACTTAAAAATAAAACCTTTTATTTAAAAGATTTATTTATT
This sequence comes from Neogale vison, assembly GCF_020171115.1. NCBI lineage: Eukaryota > Metazoa > Chordata > Mammalia > Carnivora > Mustelidae > Neogale > Neogale vison. The sequence goes on from NC_058103.1 coordinate 29,411,266, forward strand.
TATTTGAGAGAGAGAGAGAGCACACACACATGAGAGTGGGGAAGGGGCAGAAGAGAATCTTCAAACAGACCTCCTGCTGAGCTTGGAGCCCAACATGGGGATCAGTCCCAGAACCCACGAGATCCTGACCTGAGCCAAAACCAGGAGTGAGATACTTAACTGACTGTGCCACCCAGGTGCCCCAAATACTAAATCTTAACAAAAAAAGTTTCTTCATCTCTTATATCATGTTTTATCATTTCTAGCATTTCGGTTTTACATTTTTATAGTTTCCATCTCTCTCCTGAAATTTGCATCTCTTTATGTATGTTGTATACTTTTTCCACAATATCCTCTAATGTACTATTTTTTAAAAAATATTTTATTTATTTGACAGACAGAGATCATAAGTAGGCAGAGAGGTAGGCAGAGAGAGAGAGGAGAAAGCAGGCTCCCTGCTAAGCAGAGAGCCCGATATGGGGCTCAATCCCAGGACTCTGGGATCATGACCTGAGCTGAAGGCAGAGGCTTTAACCCACTGAGCCACCCAGGCGCCCCATCTCTAACATACTATTCATTGATATTTTTAAGCTCCTATCTGATAACTCCAACACCTGGGTCACTTCTGGGTTTCATTTTGTTTATTGCTCCTCACAATAGTTTGTGTGTGCACTTGTGTATATCCCAAACTTTTAAATACAATGTTTAAGATTGTGTGTAGAGAATAAGGATGAGGTAAATAATATTTCTACCTGAAAATGGGCACCTCTTTTCATCTATAAGGCAACAAATGTGGGGGACTGAGTCAATCCAGTCAGTAGTTAAAGTTGGGCTGGGCTTTGCTGTTTCTATAATTACCTCCATACGCGGCAGACTTCAAAGTCCTCAAGCAGTGGGCTACTGACTTGTGCTTACTGTGGGACCGGGATTCTGGAGGGGTTTTCTAAGTGTTTCTGCTCCATCCTATATTCAGCAGTCCCTGTATGCTTGGGCTAGAGGTGATTTCTCTCCAAATTCATGCCCCTTTCCCAGCAGTATTCTACAGTTACTTGGTGCTTTGTTACATTGCTGGTGGTGGGAGGGAGAAATTCTTGGGTTTTCCTGGTCTGGCCTCAGTTTTAGGAAGGGCCTACATACCTAGACCTCAGGGATGGGGCTCATCCTCAAGGAGCCCTTTCTGGACCTCTCCCTCCTAGCTCCTAGAATGTCTTCTGGGGGCAAGAACCACTTAAATTCCACTTCCAGGAAAACTCTAAGCATGAGTAAAGCTCCTAGAAGCCCAGTGTCACCCCAAAACATAATTTTCTAGTTATCCCATCTTAATAAATAACATCATCCACCCAGATGCCCAAATGAGACCCTGGGAGGCAGGTAGGGAGGTAAAGTTTGAAACCCTGACACTCTCTAATCTATTACCATGTTCCTCCTAATTATTTCTCAAAATGTCCGTATCTATCCATTTCTACAACAATTACCTTCACGGAAGCTACAATCACTTCTTGTGAGATTTCCACAATAGTCTCCTAAATGGACTCTCCATGTCATTTCGTGCTCCTTTTCTTCCTTCCCACTCTCCACAAGAGGTCTGAATAACTTTCTATAACATAAACTGGGTCATGCTGCCCTTGTGATCTTTCTCATACTTCAGGTGTCACTTTGATTGTCACCCTGTTGGAAGGGCCTTCTCTTAAGTGTAAGGGCCACCTAACATCACATAGGCCTACCTCTATTATTCCCTCTCCCAGCAGCCCATCCTATTCCTTCACTGCATTTATCAGTGTATTTTTTTTTTTTTAACTTGATTACTGACTGTCTCCTTCTGTGGTGCTGAAACATCCACAAAGTCAGGGCCACATCTATTTCACTTACTAATAACGTTCAAGGTCTACTGCAATGTTTGGTGCAGGGTAAGCATTCAATATACATAATAAATGAATGAAATACATAATGAATGAATGAATTTCCAAGACCGACCAGAAATGCAGGAAAAAAAGCAGTAAGAAAGTAACCTACTCTGCACTAGGCACTATGTAGGCACATAAGCTCTCTCATTTATTCCCCCACAAAAAGCCACCGAGACCCATACTACTCCCCTCGCTGCACTAAAGGAGGAAGCAAAGTTTTGCTCCACTGGGTGAGTCCCCAAACTGCATGGTAGTAAGTGTTAGAGTCAGTGCTGAAACTCACGTCCACCTGACTCTGCAGTCCAGCTCCTTCCCCTTTGTCCCATCAGTCTGCCTTTGCTGGCAGAACAAAGCCCAAAAGACAAGAGGTCAGAGCTGCCAGGATGAGGCTTTAGGTTATAAATGGGAAGAACGGGGAAGATACAAGTGGGGAGGCAGAGAGAATAGCTTATCTCAGGGTTTAGCCTTAAGCCTAAACATCTTGGATTTCATCCCTTCTTCACAAAGAGCCTCTAACACATGGGCCTGGGCAGGAGCACTGTCTGGCAGTGTCGAAGCCACCACTTGTTCTGAGGATAAACACTTCCCTGCAACAGGACTTTCAACAAGCATCCTTAACGCGCGTGGCCCGCTTTGGCCAAAGCATATATGCGGTGACTAAGGAAGCACGACAGCAAGAGGGGCAAAGACTTTAGGTCCAAAGACCCAGGTTCAAAGTCGGGTTCTGATACCCCTCACCACTTGTGGACTTAGGACAACTCCTTCAATCTCAGACCTTCACTGTCCTCATCTGTGTAATGGGGATAATTATATCTGATAAGATTGTTACAAATTGTAAGTGGGAAACTTAATGAAGATATAAACATTATAATCCTTAATGGAGGGGCGCCTGAGTGGCTCAGTTGGTTAAGTGTTGGCTCGGGTCATGATCCCAGAGTGCTGGGATCGAGTCCTGCATCAGGCTTCTTGCCCATTGGAAAGCCTGCTTCTTCCTCTGCCTGTTTGTGCTCACTCTCTCTCTCTGGCAAATAAATAAATAAAATCTTCAAAAATAATAATAATCCTCAATGGGGATATATTAAAGAGTCACCTTCAAGTAGGAACAAAAAAACTTTTATTTTTTAACATGGTTTTAGAAAATCTGGAGATTGGAAAAAAGAATCTGGAGATAGGGGGGCACCTGGGTGGCTCAGTGGGTTACAGCCTCTGCCTTCGGCTCAGGTCATGATCCCAGGGTCCTGGGATCAAGCCCCGCATCGGGCTCTCTGCTCAGCGGGAAGCCTGCTACCTCCTCTCTCTCTGCCTGCTTCTCTGACTAATTGTGATCTCTGTCTGTCAAATAAATAAATAAATTCTTTAAAAAGAAAAGAATCTGAAGATAGGGAGATAAAATGGAAAATATGAAATAGGCAGGAATAATAACAAAAAAACATTCCTCTGCCACATAGTCATACTCTTAGAAAAATGAAAAGAATCAACTCTATTTTTGTAGAATTCAGCATTGTGGCTAATATTCCTATGTCTTTACCCTTGTCAGCCTTCAAAATTCGGCTCAGGTGTCCTCTCCTTCAGGAACCATCCCTGAACTACCAGGCTGGACCACCAAGACACTTCTCTGGGCTTGCAGAGTCCTCTGAGTGTTCATCACCAAAGCATGGCCCACACTGGTTACAGGCCTGGGTCTTTGTTAGATCATATGTTTCCTGAGGACAGGCTCTGTGGCTTCTTCATGCCAGTGCCCCTGATATCAAGCGCAGTACAGAACATAGACAGCACTCAAAAGGGGTGCCTGGGTGGCTCAGGCGGTTAAGTGTCTGTCTTCAGCTCAGGTCATGATCCCAGGGTTGGGATCCAGTCCTGCACTGGGCTCCTTGCTCAGCAGGGAATCTGCCTCTCCCTCTCTCTCACCCTCACCCCTGCCCATGCTCTTGCTCTCTCTCTGAAAAAAAAAAAAAGGGAATCAACAAATGTTTGTGTAAGTGAATTAAAAAATCAGAAGCATTGCTATATGTGAAAATGTAATTTAAAAAATAATGATCCTATTCATAAAGCAATACAAATAGAAAAACCTGGGAATAAAATAAACCCATTAAAATCTGTGAAACAAAAGGTCTTGCAAAATGGAAAGAGATATCATGGTCATAGATGAGTGAAGACTAAATATAATTCTCCAAATTATGTATAAGGTTCATAAAATCCAAACAATCCCAACAGGATTTTTTTAGAACTCAAGAAAATTATTCTAAAATTCACCTTGAAGTATCATCAGAAATGAACCAAGGATATTCTGAAAAATACAAGTGATATGTAGTTACAATCCTTTCAGATGTTGAAACCAGTCATAAAGAAGTACTTATTGAATGGCGCCATACTGGTACAATATAAGATCAGCAAAACAAAACAGGAAAGCCAGGAATTACTACTGTATCTAAAATTTTATTAAATTACTTAAAATATATGATAGCAAATGTAAAAAAACAGAGATAAGATCATCTTAAAGTGGTAGTGAAATTTGAGAAAAACATTCATTTAGAGTCGTATCTAGTGTCGCACAACAAAATAAATCCCAAGAAGATTTGGAAGCTAAAAGTTGTTTTGAAAATATGGAAAAGGATTGAAAACTTTTTAAATCTTGGAGGGAGTCTATCCCAATATTTCAGCTTTAAAATAATGAAATAAATGTAAAAAAAAATCAGGTTAAACTATATACAGATTTAAAATATAAGAGCAACTTAAAAATGTAAATAGTGACTGAGAAAATACTCAGAGCAAATATGATTAAAGAGTTAACATATTTATGATGTAGACTTTATTCAAATTGTCAATGACTACATCCAAAAACTGGACAGAACGTATACACAGACAAGAACGGAATATAACATAAAGTTACCATATGACCCAGCAATTCCACTCCTAGGTATATACCCAAGAAAAATGAAAGCACTGTCCACGCAGAATCTTGTATATGAATGTTTGTTGAAACCTTATTATGAGAGCCCAAAGGTAGAAGCAACCCAAATGATAAATGATAAATGATGAATGGTTAATTACACCCAATGTAGCAAATCCATAAAATCACATATTATTTGTCAGTAGAAAGAAATGCGGCATTGGGACATGCCGAAGGAGCCAGTCATAGAAGACCCCATGATGTATGGCTTTATTTGTATGAAATGTTGAGAATACACAAATCTATTCAGACTAGGGGAGATCAGAGGTAAATGAAGAGTGAGTGCTAGTGGGACAGGGTTTCTTTTTGGGGCAACAAAACCGTTCTGGAATTAAATATTGGTGATGGTTGTATGACTCTAAATATATTAAAAAGTATTGAATTGTGTACTTTAAATGGGTGATTTGTATGGTATGTGAATTCTCTCTCAATAATGCTGTAAATCAAAAAGAAATGAAATATAAATCATAAGCAAACAGATGGGAAAAAAATTCACCCTGACTGATAGTCAAAGAAATGCAAACCAGAATTGCAAGCAAGGCACCACTGTCACCTAGCAAACCAGCAAAATAACATTTACATAATAGCAACCCCGTCAAGAGTGCAACGGACCACTCTCCCCCTGCACCGCGCCAAAGGGAAATGTTGGCATGACTCGTAACAAGCAAACGGGACACAATATGTAGTTAAAGTGAATGTCAAAAATACCTCCACTTGTGGGAATCTGCCCTTGGGGAACAATGACAGCAAGGGGAGAGTTACCCGAAGGAAGGCAACATCAGCATTATTTACAACAGGTCGGACCCAACAAGAAGGTAATTATATCACAGAGGCCATGCACTTGATGAAATAGTGTATCTCCATGAAAACATTTTCAAGTGTTGACATAATGTTGAGTGAAAAAAGACAACACTCTTTAACGCTATAAGATTATAAGGACAAAGACTAACCAAGGATGTATGAAAATTAAAAGAAGCTACTGTTCTTTTCTGGTTTCCAGACTTTTCTAACTCAGTTTCAAGTGCATGTGGCCCCCCATCCCAGTCAGTCAGATGGCAGGCCTGGAGTCAGAGTGCATTTACTGGCTGGTCGCTGGCTCGACATTTCTTCAAGGAAGAGCCTGGTCCCTGCCACTTTGGCTCAAGAGGAGAGGGAGGGAACGGAAAGGGCACGGAAGGCAGAAGCTTTGCCTTTATTTTGTCTCACACGTGAAAGCCCCACACATGGCTATGTGGATGCCTCTGCCATCAGCAGCACCGAGCGCTTCTCCTGGGATGTCTCATTTGAATTCAAGATGCACCTGAATCCCACCCCCCAAGTCTGGTACCTCAGCTCTGTGGCTGCAAGTCCCCCCAACAGCGAAGAGGAAAGGAGGCCAGGGCCTGGCCATGCTCACCAGGGAGCAACTCCCCGAAGAACAGAGGAATTCCGATGGGGCCCAGCAATATTTGGGGACTGCCTGTTTCTCCTCAAAACATTAGCCCTAAAACTGCCCGTCAAAGTCGATTGGTAGCCCATCATTTAGCGTTCACTTCTCTAAAATAGGGTGTGAAGAAGTGAACTGTCGGCTGAAGGCGAAGTTCTAGCCTGGTCTGCTCAGGACAGCCATAAGCAGCTGGTTGGCTGCTGCCTGCAAAGGACAGAGACGGGATGATTTCATTTGCCAAAAGCAGGGCTCAGAGTGTATGATATTCAAGAGTGAAGTCATCGTTATTCCTATCACGGCACCATGAGAAGCTCCTTGTGGGGCAGGTAACTTTATTTACTGTTGGCAGGACGCCACCGTCTGAAGAGAAACAAATCAAGGACAGCCTCTGTCATTTCTAATCTAACTCAATTTGTCTGATTAAGTTGTTGTATATGCACAATTTTGGAAGTACCTTTTATTCCCCTTCAGAGAACAAACTATCAGAGAAAATTAGATGGCTCTATAACCCTAATAGAACAAGAACAACACTAAATAAATAGTTAATTGCCCTGCTTTTGTGTATTCAAATTTTCAAATATTTGAAATATTTGAAATATTCAAATTCGTGTATTCAAATATTATTTGGCCCTGCCTCCACCTTCAGACGGGGGTGGGGGGGGGCAAGAACACATGGAAATTTCCTATGGCAGCTGGCTCATGAGTTCTCTAGCCCCAGACAAATCAGGCAATATCAGCCCCCCATGAGAACAGAAAGCTGTGGCACACAGAAATACACAACTGGACCAAGGTCGGACAGTTGGGGGGTAAACAGAAGCCCAGAGCCCAGATATGACATGGAGACTCTGGTGGGGGTAAGATGCTGTCCCATCAGTTTCTGCACAAGAGGGGGAAAACCAAGTTCTCCCAAGAAAAACTACTCTGTAAATATTCTGTTAAAAATTATTTAACATTGGGGGGCACCTCGGTGGCTCAGTGGGTTAAGCCTCTGCCTTCAGCTCAAGTCATGATCTCAGGGTCCTGGGATGGAGCCCCACATCGGGCTCTCTGCTCAGCCAGAGCCTGCTTCCCCCTCTCTTTCCGCCTGCCTCTCTGCCTACTTGTGATCTCTCTCTGTCAAATAAAGAAATAAAATTTAAAAAAAAAATTAACATTGGGGCGCATGGGTGGCTCAGTGGGTTAAAGCCTCTGCCTTCGGCTCAGGTCATGATCCCAGGGTCCTGGAATCGAGCCCCACATCAGGCTCTCTGGTCAGTGGGGAGCCTGCTTCCCCATCTCTCTCTCTGCCTGCCTCTCTGCCTACTCGTGATCTTTCTGTCAAACAAATAAATGAAATCTTAAAAAAAAAAAAACCAGCATGTTTCCAATGTTCTACCTATCTGAAATCTTCTAAGATGAAGAAAGAATCCACTGGCAGATGACACAGGTACAGAACATGACAACAAAGCTAACATTTAACTGTTACTAACCACGTACCAGGAAGTACGTTAATTAAGCCACTCTATCCTCACCATAACCTGACAGCAGTCACTATTGCTACTTTACAGATGAGGATCGTGTGGTGCACAGAGAGGCTGAGTAACTGGCCCGAAGTCCCACAGCTAAAAGGTAGCAAATCCAGGATCTTGACACTGGCCATCACTCTATCACAGTGCTCTGCTCCCTCTCACAGCTTAAGTTAGCTGCCTCAGGGGTCAGCCAAGGTCTCCCCCTTTCTGAAGAGTTATTGTCCTTCAGGTAGCAAACAAATCTATCATCAAACATCTCCACTATTCAGAGAATGGGGCTGCCTCAGAAACATGGTTTTGTGGCTTCAGATCATGAGAAAATACTGACCATGACATTCTAATCTGTCCTCAAAAATTCTTCCCCGATTTTTTTCTTGCTAGTGAATGAAGTTAAGAACCAATACTAATAAATAAAATGCCAAAGGTCCTCACCAACAGAAGTTTCTTCACTATGGAATGGCTGGGAAATGGAGGTAAACCAATGAGCAATGGCCTGTCCCCAGCAGAACCCATATAGGAACAGAGTGTGCGGGATTTTCTAGATACAAGGCTTGCCTACCCAGAAAAACAAAGCCCTATTTACCTAGGCTTGTCCCAGTCCATTACTTCTTTCAGATTCTATTTCCCTAACATTTCTGTATTTATTTATTTATTTATTTATTTGATCTATTTCTTTGACAGAGGGAGAGCCGGGGTGCACAGGCAGGGGGAGCAATAGAGAGAGAGGGAGAAGCAGGCCCCCCACTGAGCAAGGAGCCTGATGCAGGGCTTGATCCCAGAACCCTGGGATCATGACCTGAGCTGAAGGCAGTTGTTTAACCAACTGAGCCACCCAGGTGCCCCAAATTTCTGTGTTTGTTTTTTTTTTTAAGATTTTATTTATTTATTTGACAGGCAGAGATCACAAGTAGGCAGAGAGGTAGGCAGATAGAGAGAGAGGTGGAAGCAGGCTCCCCGCTGAGCAGAGACCCCGATGCGGGGCTCAATCCCAGCACCCTGGGATCATGACCCGAGCTGAAAGCAGAGACTTTAACCCACTGAGCCACCCAGGTGCCCCCACATTTCTGTTTTTAATTTAGCATAATTCTTAAAAGTTATTTTAAGTTCAAATTTTTAAAAAAAGGCCAAGGTGTTATCTACTACATAGCACCACCCCATCTTGCCTCATAAAGACCTTGAATGCTCACCAAGCCCAGCAGTCACTTAAGGAAAGTGGTTTTTCTCTTAGACCTCCCATGAATCAATAAATGGCTTCTTGAGCACTTACTACAGTCAAAACAGATACTTGGTTCAATTAGTCTCTCCCACTACTAATATCCCAGTTTGCTGGACCTGGCGAGGACTGAAGTGGTTTCCCATAAAGGAAAACTCACGCTGGAAAATCGGAGCCAGAAATGTGAAAATCATCTTTACCCCCAGGACTGTACCCAAGCCTGAGGCAGCTTCCTCACTCTACCAAGAGTTCGCTTGGCCAAATGGAGTGCTTTCTGCAGGTAAGAGTGTGGGAAACGACACAGTATGCACTTGTGTATAGCAGCCTGGGATAATGACATGAGAGGGCCCTGAACTTGGTGTCAGAAGAGTTCTAATCCTAGCTTTGGTCCTAACTTCTCTGTGTCCTCCCTGTCTGGACCTCTATTTCATCTTCAAATCTGACATCCTCTGACACTGTCTCCCCAAAACTGCACATAAAAATCTCTTAAATCCTATGATCGGGGCACCTGGGTGGCACAGTTGGTTAAGTGTCGGACTCTTGATTTCCACTCAGGTCATGATGTCAGAGTTGTGAGATCGAGCCGCGCATCAGGCTCTGTGCTCAGCATGGAGTCTGCTTGAGATTCTCTCTCCCCCTCTCCCTCTGCCCCTCCTGCTCATGCGCTCTCCCTCTCTCTCTGTCTCTCTCCAAAATCAATCAATCAATCAATCATTTTTTAAAAAATGCTGTGATTATACAAGTCTCCTCCTTGATGGTCTGGCCAGAGAACCCAACAGTGAGAAGGTGGTTACACACGAACACAACAGGAAGTACATCCAGATCTGCCAGTCCCCGTGTCATTAAATATAGGTGTAACAGACACGCCTCCTCTCTGCCAGCCAAGAGAAGGCAGCCCCGAGAGGACAGAGCTGTAACAAATGTTGGAGAGTAAGGTACAAAGCAAGGGCCCCTATGGGGCAAAAGTGCTGTGGGGTCAACAAGAACAGCTTCTCCCTTTCTAAGCACTGGCTATCAAGGAGGTATGTGATGAAAACAGTGTAGATTTTCAAAGCAGGCTGCACAATCATTTCTCTAAAGATCATACCACAAATTCTGAATAACCAAAAAATTCCTTTCTCATAGCAGCTTTCTGATAGAACATTTTGGCAAGACAGTCAAGGATCTTCCTGAGTTCCCAGACATCACAACCCCTGATTTAGAAGCCATGCTGGTGTTGCCCAGGTTCCAAGCTGGGCCCATCACTCTCCCCTCCCCCTCTCTGTGGCGCTCACCTGCACTGCCTGCCCCTTACAAAGCAATTCTGATCCTTGTCACACACATCAACACACTAGGAGAAGACTGTCAGCCTGTACAGTGACAACGGAACAAAGCTAACCAGACTTTGGTAGCTTCTAAACCTCAGGGAAACAGAGAACCCAAAAAATTGATGGGAAATAAGACTTGGATCATATTCAAAGTCTCACAGGATTTCTCATCTTTTCAAATAATCTCACAGGACATGTCTCTGGGCAGAAAGGGGGGAATCTCAGTGGCAAGCTTTGGGGAGAATGTCAGGAAACTCTGCTGGGAGCAGAAATGACTAGAACCGGTTGTTATCAGTAAAATAAATAAATAAGTAAGTGACATTCACTAAGAATCCCGGGTTTCTGCATCTGGGCTAAGTCCCTTCATTTACATGATCTTTTATAATCCCCACCAGAACTCCATGGGGTAGAAACTATTCTGCTCTTTTCACAGATGGTAAAATTGAGGCTAAGATGAAGGAACAGTAAAGAGCAAAGATAAAAGGCAGCGATCCTTCTGAAGAGACAGTTCAGAGCAGACAAGCCTCTAACCTCCTGTGCCCGAGGGTGTAGGCTCAGGGCCTCCTGCTCCGTGTCTGCTTGGCTGGCCCCCTGTCAGCTGCTGGTTTCATTCCCCACCAGAGGCAACCACTGACTGCTAGGAGGAAGCCACCCCAGATGGTCTCAGAGGATACATACTCGCTCCAGGCAGGTCAGCTGGGAGTCCCAGTAACTACTGAGGTAAAGCCTCCCAAACCCCGGAGGTACATTCTGTTGGCATCTCGTCCCCGTGAGTACAAATGAAGGCAGCCCACTGTGTACCAGGAGAGCACGAGTGACTGGCCAGCCTCGGGGCACACCGTCATTTCTGCTCTGAGGATGTTAAACACTTCCCAAACACTCTTCACAAGGTCCCATTGTGGCCACCATCTCTTTTGCACTGAACCAGAAGTCAAGCTTTGCACCCAGAGGCAGATGTGTTGAAGGTTTTCCAGAGATCGATCACAGCTCTCTACAGTCTGATTTGAAATTTTTAAAAAATTAACTGGAAGAAACACTTGGTCCTCACTTACCCTTTCTATCTCTTGGAGGTACAGGAGAGCGATGTCCCCTGCTTTCTCGTAACAGGTGATGACATCCTGTTCCCGGTCCACGTGGAGGTTACTGGTAGAAGAGGAAACAGGCAACTTCTCTAAACAAAGTCCTAAAAAAATCAAACATACAAAACCTGGCTGAGTTTTCATGGAGCTTAATTTTTCAATATTGCCCTAGAGGGCCAGAAAACAGTCCCAGGATATGACAAACTGTCAGAAGAAACAGGTTCTCTGTCCTTTACCCTCCCTCATTAAGGACACATGACCTTGACATCCAGGTTGAGAATCTAATCAGGTACTTCACCATGACCCCATTCAGACCTCACGGAGCTTCTCAGTCAAGTTGTCCCAAGATCCTTAAAGTAAGCAAAGGTAGGCTCACAGCATAATCCTAACTGAAGAATATCTTCTAACCCAAAATGTCCACTTAACTCATTCAACATTAAAAAAAAAAAATTGTTAAATACTCTTGGGGTCTCAGTTACTAGGAACATCTTCCAACTCAGAGCCTTAGAATTTTGGAGTCACAATAACACCACAGACCACAGCTCAGTTGTGGGCTAAGAAAATACCAGAACTGCTTTGGGCACTTCTTTGGAGATGGAGGAGATCCTCTTTGCCGAGAGAAAGCTCAGGGTTGGCATGTATGAAGGCAAAAAGGGCTGAAAGGACACAACAACCGGGAGGAGCGGCTCATGCCTGAACCACCCCCAATCTCTGGGCCTTCCCTGGGCCACCAGCCCGGAGCAAGCCAGGCCCCGGGTGTCTTCGCACAACCCAGGGTGGAGAGAGGGCACACTGCAGGGAGGGCATCTGGTGCCTCCACATAAGAGGGCTTCTGCTGTACCAAGTGCCCCGGGACACATGTATACACACAAGACACACATTCTGCTCCAGGCCAAAGTGTGGGAGAAGGTTTGATATTGACAGAAATGGGGTCTGGAACTGGAAGAAACCAGGGAACCCCCGCCCCTCAGAAAACCCACTCCTTGTACAGAGAAGCTGAGATGGGCCATGGGAAAGTAAATGACTTGCCCCAAACCTGGCAGCCAGGTAAGGACACAACAGGACTCAGAACTCAGTTCTCCGACCTGCCAAACAATGCCCACCCAGTTAGCTGCTGACTTTCAGAGCAGACACCACTTGGGACAGGGCCCCAGATGCACTAAGCACCAGCAAATGACCCACGGGTTCATGCACCATCATTTCCAGAATGGTCTCTTCCAAGCTGCTCTTGTCAAATAGTGATTGTCCCTCCGGGCTGTAAAAGGCCACGGGAGATGGTTCTGCAGAACCAGAAGGAGGAGAAACTGCTTCTGCTCACAAGGAGCCAACAACCACGACCCGCGTGCCTGGGAGCTCAGAGGTTACTGGTCTGTCACAGAAGGTATGGCTCAAAGATTCTGTCATTTTCTTGATAGCTGTTATGGAGGTAAAATTGGCATATAACAAGCAAAACATTTTTTCAGTGTTGCACCATGATGATTCTTTTGTTTGTATTTATTGAGTCTTATTTTTTTTATTAACTATAGTCCATACTTAAACCACTTTAGGGTTCACGGTGTTCTATAGTTCATGAATTTTAACAAATTCATAATGTCGTGTGTCCACCATTACAGCACCAGATAATTTCACTGCCCTAAAATTTAATGCCCTAAAAAGGATAAATTCACTGCCCTAAAAAGGTCCCTTACCCTCTAGTCACCCCTACCCCCATCTTCCTGAACCCCTGGCCATCACTCATCTTTTCACTGTCTTGATGGTCTTGCCTTGTGCAGAATGTCACACAGTTGGAATCATACAGTATGCAGTCTTTTCACACTAGCTTCTTTCACTCCTTTTACTTAACATTTAAAGTTCCTCCACATCTTTCTGTGGCCCAATCACTCCTTTTTGTCCCTACCTAATATTCCATTTATTCATTAATCCATCGAAAGGCAACCTGGTTGATTCCAAGTTATGGCAATTATGAATAAAGCAGTTATAAACCTTCATGTGCAGGGTACTGTGTGAGTATAGACTTCAAATCAAGTAGGTAAATACCAGGAGTGAGACTTCGTAAGAAAGAGTGACATAAATATACTTTATGAATAGCTTTGAAACAATATTATATTTAGCTTTGTAAGAAACTGTCCAAATGTCTTCCAGGGTGGCTGTACCATTCCACATTCTTGCCAGCAATGAATGAGACTAACTGTTGCTCAGCATCTTTGTCAGCATTTGGTGTTATCACTGTTTTTGGATTTTAGTCATTCTTTTTAAGATTTTATTTATTTGAGCTAGAACACGAGTGAGAGAAAGAGCACAGGGGGCCAGAAGGAGAGGGAGAGGCGGACTCCCTGCTAAGCAGGGAGTCTGACATGGGGCTCGATCCCAGGACCCTGGGATCATGACTTCAGCCACACCGCACCCCAGTTTCAGTCACTCTAATAGGTGTGTAGTAGTGTTCCCTTGCTGTTGTAATTTGCAATTCTCTAAAGATATAAGATGCGGAGCACTTTTCTGATGCTTATTTTCTATCCGTATATCTTCTTTGGTAAAGTGGCTGGTTGGGATCTATGGACCTTTTTTCAATTAGGTTGTTTGTTTTCTTATTGCTGAATTTTAAAAGTTCTTTGTATATTTTGGATACAAATCATTTATCAGATATTTTATGTATTTGCAACTATCCCCTTCCAGTCTATGACTTGTCTTTTCATTCTCTGAACAGTGTCATTCACAGAATGAGAGTTTTTGGTTTAAACACAGTCTACACTATCAATGTTCTCTTTCATGGATCCAGTGATCTTGGAATGGTATCTAGAACCCCAGTGCCACACCCAAGGTCACCTAGACTTTCTCCTGTGTTCTAAAGTTTTACAGTTTTGCATCTTACACTTAGGGCTACAATCCATTCTAAGTTAACATTAGTGAAAGGTCTAAGGTTTGTGTCTAGATTTTTGTCTTTTCCATGTGAATGTCCAGTTGTGCCCAGCACCATTTGTTAGAGAAACTATCTTTTCCCCTATTGAATTGCCTTTGCACCTCTGTCAAAAATCAGTTGACTATAGTTGAAAGGGTATCTTCCTGGCCTCTCTGTTCTGTTCCATTCATTTCTTTGTCTATTCTTTCCTCAATATTATGCTGTTCTGATTACTGCACACCATTTTATTTTAAATAGCTCTATTGAGGGATAATTTATATGCCATAAATTTCACTAGTTTAAGTACAATTCAACAACCTAGATTTTATTTTTATTTTGTGACACATGTAGGGTATTTGTTCATAGGAAGGCCACAAATTTTGTGCTCCTTGTCACAATGAACCCAGATTCCTGTTGGGTGTGTTGTAAACAGAGGGGCCATTTCTTCAGGCCCCCTGCTCTGAGCACACCCCTTAGAACTTTTAATAAACACAGAGCTGTGCAACCGTCAACACAGTGCAGTTGGAGAACATGTCCATCATTCCCAAATGATCCTTTCTGCCCCAAGAAGTCAATCCTTATTCCCACCCCTGCTTCAGGCAACCACTAGCTTGCTTTCTATTTCCCTATTTTTACCTTCTCTGGACATTTCATCAAAACGGAATCATGGAATATGTGGACTTTTGTGTCTAGCTTCTTTCACTTAGTATAATGTTTCCAATGTGCCTCCAAATTATAGCAGTCCTCCATTTCTTTATACTCCTGTCTGGATAGACTGCATCAAATCTCCCCATTTGCCACTAATGGACGTTTGGATTGTTGCCACTTTTTAGCTACTACAAATAATGCTGCCATGAACACCCACGCATCATTTTTTGTGGGGACGTATGTTTTTAATTCTCTTAACGGGTATATACTTAGAACTGGAATTACTGGGTCAGATAATACATTTATTTTTAATATTTAAGAAATACCAAACCGTTTTCTGAAGTGGTAATACCATCTTACTATCCCCACCAGCAGATTACAGTGGCAGGGGCGGGGAGGGGGGAGTTTCCAGTTTCTCCACATGCTGGCTGACGCTCATTGTTGTCTGTTTTACCATAGCCGTCCTGATGGGTGTGAAGTGGTATCTCATTGTGGTTTTGACAGGCATTTCCATAATGACTAATGATATTGTCCAACGTTTCATGTGCTTATTTGTTACCCAAGTATCTTTTTTGGTGAAATGTCTATTAAAATCTTGTATCCTTTTTTTTTTAAATCTTGTACCCATTTTTATTGGGTTGTTTTCTTATTACTGAGTTTTTAGAGTTCTTAATATACTGTGAATATAGGTTTTCTACCAGATAAGTGATTTACTAATATTTTCTCTCAGCTATAAAGTTTTTTTATTCTCTTAACATGTCTTCTGAAGAAGAGAAATCTTAAATTTTGATGAAGTCAAATTTGTCAATATTTCCTCCTCTAAATTGTGCTTTGGGTTTCATATCTAAGAAATCTTGGTCCAGCCTGAGGTTACAAAGATTTTTTTTTCTTATATGTTCTTGTAAAACTTTTATAGGGTTAGGTTTTACATTTAGGTCTATGATCCATTTTAAAACAATCTTTGTACATGTTGCAAGGTAGAGATCGGCATTTACTTCTTTACAGATAGATAGCCAAGTATGCTGGTACCACTTACCAAAGATTTGCCTTTGTACTTTTGTGAAAAATCAGATGGTACAGTCTTTCCTGGACTCTCTTTGTTGTGCCAATGAGCCATTTGTCTATATTTATGCCAACATCACCCTGTCTTGACTCCTGTAACTTTATAAATCTTGAAAGTAGTGTTAGTGTTCCAATTGTGTTCCCATTAATCAATTTTCTTGGCTAATCTTAGTCTTCTACATTTCCATATAAAATCTGCTTGTCTATATATATATTTTTAAGTTAGCTGGGATTTTGATTGGGAGAACTGGCATCTTAACCATACTGAGTTTTCCAACCCATGATCATCACAACATGTCTCTTCATTTATGTGGGTCTTTAACATCTTTTGACAATGATTTGTAGTTTTCAGTGTACATGCCTTGGGAACATTTTCTCAGATTTACCCTTAAGTATTTAGTATTTACTATGGTGTTGTAAATGGTATTGTTTCAATTTCAATTTCCTTTTGTTCATTGCTATAGATTTCTGGGCTGCCTGGGTGGCTCAGGAGGTTTAAGTGTCCGACTCTTGATTTTGGTTCAGGTCATGATTTCAGGGTTATGGTATCGAGCTTCACATCAGGCTCCTCACTCAGCAGGCAGTCTGCTGGAGATTCACCCTCTCCTTCTGCCCCTCCACCCCAAAGATAAATAAATAAATCCTTAAAAAAAAAACACACTAGATTCTTGAATATCGGTCTTGAATTCTGTAACCTTGCTAAATTTACTTGTGAGTTCTATCACCCATTTTTGTGGATTCCCTAGAATTTCTACACAAACCATCATGCTGTTTGCAAATACAGGCAGGGTTGCTTCATCCTTTCTAATCCGGATGCCTTTTATTTCCATGTATCACCTCATGTCTTATTACCCAAAAACCTCCAGCTGAATGTACTGGTGAGGGCAACATCCTTACCTCATTCCTATTTAGGGAGAAAGCACTCAGTCTTTCACCATTAGGTTTGATATTAACTGTCAGTGTTTCACAGTTGCCCTTTCTCAGGTTGAGGAAGAGCCCTTCTATACCAATTTGGCTATGAGTTTATATCAAGAATGGATGCTGGATTTTCTCAAATCCTTTTTCTTTGTCCATTGAGATTATCACATGCCTTTTTCTCTTTTAGTCTTTTAATCTGGTAAATTACACCGATTTTTCAAATATTAAAAACAAACTTTCTGTCCTGAGATAAACCCCATTGATTATGATGCATTATTCTTTTTAATATTGTCAGATTAGATTTGTTAAATTTTTCCTTAAAATGTTTTTCATCTATATGCATGAGTAATATTTGTCCATAGTTTTCCTGTAATGGTTTTGGTATTTGTGTAAATGCTAACTTTATAAAATGATTTGAGAACTATTCCCTCCTCTTCAATTTTCAGGAGGAGTTGGTGTGGAATTTTTATTTTTTTCTTATGTTTTTGGTAGAATTTACCAGGAAAGCCATCTGGACCTAGAGTTTTCTTTGTGGGAAGCTCTTTAACTATAAATTCAAGGTCTTTGATATAGGGTTGTTTGGATGATCTCTTTCTTCTTAAGTAAGTTTTGGTAGTTTATATTTTTTGAGTAGTTTGTCCATTTCTTCTCAGTTGTCAAATTTATTGACATAGTGGGTTTTTTTTTTATAATATTCCCTGCTCCCTTTAATATCTATAGAATCTCTAATGATGGCAACTGTCTTATTCCTGATTTAGGCAACTTGTGTTCTCTCTTTTTATCCTGAACAGTCTGGCTAATGGTTTATCAGTTTTATTGAAACTCTCATTTAAGATCTTTTGATTTCATTGATTTTGGTTTTCCAATTTTCCTCTATTATTTCCCTGTTTTCTGTTTCATTTATTTATGCTCTAATTTGTATTATTCCCTTTCTTCTGCATACACTGGATTTTATTTACTCTTCCTTTTCTAGTTTCTTAAGGTAGATACTAAAGTATAAATCCAAGACCTTTTTTCTTTCCTAATATAGGCAATTAATCAAAAATTCCTCCCTAGGGGTGTTTCGGTGGCTCAGTTGGTTAAGCTGCTGCCTTCGGCTCAGGTCATGATCCCAGAGTCCTGGGATCGAGTCCCACATGGGGCTACCTGCTCAGTGGGGATCCTGCTTCTCTCTCTGCCTCTGCCTGCCGCTCTGCCTGCTTGTGCTCTCTCTCTCTCTCTCTGACAAATAAATAAATAAAATCTTTTTTTTTTTTTAAAGATTTTATTTATCCATTTGACACAGAGAGATCACAAGTAGATGGAGAGGCGGGCAGAGAGAGAGAGAGAGAGGGAAGCAGGCTCCCTGCCGAGCAGAGAGCCCGATGCGGGACTCGATCCCAGGACCCTGAGACCATGACCTGAGCCGAAGGCAGCGGCTTAACCCACTGAGCCACCCGGCGCCCAAATAAATAAAATCTTAAAAAAAAAGAATTCCTCCCTAAGTACTGCTTTAGCAATATCCTACAAATATTGATATGTTGTTTTTATTTTCACTCGGTTCACAATACTAATTTAACTTTTGATTTCTTCTCTAGAAATGTATTATTTATTTATGATTTTTATTTCTCCTCTTTCATTCATGACCCCAAATAGCCAAAGGAATGTTGAAAAAGAAAACCAAAGCTAGAGGCATCACAATCTCAGACTTCAAGCTATATATCACAAAGCTGTCATCGTCAAGACAGTACGGCACTGGCACAAAAACGGACACACAGATCAATGGAACAGAACAGGAAACCCAAAAGTGGACCATCAGCTCTACGGTCAACTAATCTTCAACAAAGCAAGAAAGACTATCCAATGGAAAAAAAGTCTCATCCACAAATGGCGCTGGGAAAACTGGACAGCCCCATGCAGAGCCACATGCAGAAGAACAAAATTGGACCACTTTCTTATACCCTACACAAAAATAAACTCAAAATGCCTGAAAGACCTAAATGTAAATCAAGGATCAAAGACCTAAAACAGGAATCCATCAAAATTCTAGAAGAGAACACAGGCAGCAACCTCTTTGACCTCAACCACAGCAATTTCTTGCTAGACACGTCTTCAAAAGCAAAAGAAACAAAACAAAAATTAACTACTGGGACTTCATCAAGATAAAAAGCTTTTGCACAGCAAAGGAAAGTCAATAAAACTAAAAGGCAACCTATGAAATGGGAGAAGATATTTGCAAATGTCTTATCAGATAAAGGGCTAGTATCCAAGATCTATAAAGAACTCATCAAACTCAATACCCAAAAACCAAAACATCAAGGGGTACCTGGGTGGCTCGGTCAGTTAAGTGACTGCTTTCAGCTCAGATCATGATCGTAGGGTCCTGGGATTGAGCCCCATGTCAGGCTCCCAACTAAGTGGGGAGTCTGCTTCTCCCTCCCCTTCTCTCACTTGTGCTCTCTCTCTCTCTCTCTCAAATAAATAAAACCTTTTTTTAAAAAATCCATGAACAGAAGACATGAACAGACATTGCTCCAAAGAAGATACAAATGGTCAACAGACACATGAAAAAATAGCTCAGCATCACTCAGCATCAAAACCACAATGAGGTATCACCTCACACTGGTCAGAATGGCTAAAACTAACAAGTCCAGAAACAGCAGATGTTGGCAAGGATGTGGAAAGAGGGAAACTCTCCTACATTGTTGATGGGAACAAAAACTGGTACAGCCACTCTGGAAAACAGTATGGAGGTTCCTCAAAAAGTTAAACATAGAACTATCCTACAACTGCACTACTATCCAGCAACTGCACTACTAGGTATTTATCCAAAGGATACAAACATAGTGATTCGAAGGGGTACATGCACCCCAATGTCTATGGCAGTCATGTCCACAACAGCCAAAATATGGAAAGAGCCCAGCTGTCCACCGACAGATGTTGCATAAAGACAATAGTGGTATGCATACCATACACACCACATCTTCTCACACACACACGCACACACAACCACATGCAATGGAATATTACTCAGCTATCAAAAAGAATGAAATCTTGCCATTTGCAACAATGTGGATGGAACTAGAGGGTATTATGCTAAGTGAAATAAGTCAGTCAGAGAAAGACAAATACCATATTATTTCACTCATATGTTTAAGAAACAAAACAGATGAACATAGGGGAAGGGAAAAAGAAATAAAATAAGACTTAAAAAGGGAGGCAAACCATAAGAGACTCTTAACTATAGGGAAAAAACTGAGGGTCACTGGAGGGAAGGTGGGGGGAGATGGGGTAACTGGGTGACGGGCATTAAGGAGGGCACTTGATGGAATAAGCACTGGGGGTTCTACACAACTGATGAATCACTGAATTCTACCTCTGAAACTAATACAGTATATATTAATTAAATTGAATGGAAAATTTTAAAAAATTTTTTAAAGAAGTGTATTATTTAGTTTCGAAATACTTGGGCATTTTCCCAAGATCTTTCTATCCTTGATTCCTAAACTAATTCCATTATGGTCTGTGCAGAAAAAGGTGAAGCAGGCTTGGGATTTTCCAACTTTGCATGTTCCCAAGAAAGGACTGGCCCTTGTGCAGTTCTTGGGGAATACCCTGTAAGACCCTGGACCATCCCACCTCATAAAAAATCTCTTTGTGTATCTGGGGCCTTAGGCCATACTCGATAGTTATACTTGCAATGTGATTTATGGGTGAAGGCCTTGCGCCACACTGTATCAGTCTGACCCCTGGAGATGCTAAACACTGAATAATTAAGGTCTGTTCCACTGGGCACTCCCTAAGCACCTTTACATATTATAATCTGCAGCCTTTTGTTGTGATCAACAGAAACTGGTGAATAGTGCAGCTTTTCTGAATGCTGCAAGTCTTTGTAGTGAATCACTGACCTGAGGGTTGACAGAGGTAAGAGAATGCACTCAAACCCTTCTAATCTGTAAAACTTATTTCTGGCTCAGAATATAGTCAATCTTGGTAAATGTTCCATTACACTTGAAAAAAACATGTATTCTCTTGTTGGGTGGCGTGTCCTATAAATGTCAATTAGGTCAAACGGGTAGACTGTTTTGTTCCAGGGTCTTGTATCTTTATGGACCAATCAACTGTGGACTTGTTCCATCACGTATGGAAATGGGTATTGACGTCTCCAGGCAGAACTGTCAGTGGGTGCTTTACAGTTTAACTTATCGCGGTCAACAACTTCACAAATGCAGACTTCCGTTTCTCCCTTTCCAGACTTTATCCTCTCACTATATATGCATTTTACTTTCACACAGGTTATCAGTCCCATCCTATATAGTTATTATTTTTAAGAAAATGACTAATTATCTTTTAAAGACATCTAAATAATAAGGAAGAACACATATAGCAGCCATGGACACAGCTGTGACTTCCAACGCGCTTCCTTTCTTTGTATGGATTCGGACTTCCTTCCGATATCATATTCCTTCTATGTAAAGGGACTCCTTTAACCTGGACTTGCAGTCCAGCTAATGAATACTTTCAACTGCTGTATGTCTGAAAAAGGCCTTTCTCGGCCCTCATTTTTGACAGATATCTTCACTAACTATGGCAATCAGAGCTGATAGTTCACTCCCCACCCACCTGGTATGGAAAAGGTGTCACACCACTATATTCTCATATCCGTGGTTTCTGACAATAAATCCACCACCACCATTATGCTTGTTCATCTGCATGTGCTGTGTCTTTCTTTCTGGCTCCTGTTCAGATTTTCTTTTCATCACTGGTTGTGAGCAATTTGGATTTGAAGTGTTTTGATTCAGTTTTATGTTTCTTGTGCTTGGGCTCCACTGAACTTTCTCGATCTAAGGATTTATAATTTTCATAAAATTTGAAAAATGTTCAGCCATTATTTCTTCAAAAAAAATTTTATCTACCTCTCTCATTAGGGAGCCCCAATTATATGCATATTAGGCCATTTAAAGTTACCCCACAGCTCACTTATGCTCTCTCCACTTTTTGAAAAAGAATATTTTTCTCTGTTCATTATGAATGGCTTCTATTACTACGCCTTCAAGTTCACCAATTTCTTCAATGTCTAATCTGCCATTAACTACATCCAGGGTATTCTGCATCTCAGACACTGCAGTTTGCAATTCTAGAAACTTGACTTATGTCTATTTTTATCTTCCAAGTCTCTACTCAATTTTTAAACAGAAGGAATACAGTTCTAATACCTTTTTTAATGCCCCTCCAATCCTGGATGCTCAATATTCAATCCCTTCCTGTTTAGAGCCAAGTTTGTTTATGCAGTCGCAAAAAAAAATCACTAAGCAGCCTCTCTCCAGTGTGAACTCTGCTACAACCTCTTGAAATTTTCTTTGGAGGTGAATACAAGATAAACTGAATGAGTTCAATGGGATTATTAGTTGAGTTTATTTACATAAAGCACTCAATAAGGGTTTGCTATTATTATTGTTAAGATATTATTACTATCACAACAAATTGTCTTATACTCAAAAACCAAACCAAACCAAACCAAACCGAACAAATTCACCATTTGGCAGAACAGCGCTAAAACTACTCAGGGGCACACACTTGATTGGAGCTTCCTAGATGTGCTTTACGTGCTCACTTGTGCAAAATCGAAACCACCAGAAAACAACAAGAAGAGATAAATTGTTTCATAATCTGCCCTCTGCTTGCATGAGAAATAACCAAATAATGTGTAAGTCGATATCAGGAATTTAATATAGAGAAAAAATAATTCTCCAGAGTGTGTCCAAGGGCCAGGAAAAAAAAAAAAATGGGTCTATTCTTTGGCACTGGGTAACACTGCAGTCTGGTCCTGACTGCTAGTGCTCCCGAGGAGGACCACAGTGCTCAGGACCCGCCAGGCCCACTGACTCAAAGAAAAGCCAAATCTAGTTCAACACTTTTTGTCTACCTTCTGTATTTGGAGATCTGAAATATTTGAAATCCAGTCATCTAGGGCTGCAATCCATCGACAAGCACAGCTGGTAAGAACGCTCCAGCTAGTTACACAACTTAAGCCTCCACTATGAGGAGACACTGCTGTTCTTTCTGGGCCTGAGTTCTAATGAGGGAGATATATGGACACCCAAGGACTGGGGTGACAGATGGGTCCCCGGCAGGGGGTCCATTCTTAAGTAGGGGGCCCTTTATGGTGAACATTATTCCTTTCCTTCTCCCAAATGCTGTGATGTTCTTTCCATGTGTCACAGGCACATCCCAGAGCAATAGCAGAGTCTTGATTTACCACAGTGAATTCGTGGCTCGGCAGCTCGGTTCCAGAATATTTAGTTCTCTGTCAAAAGCTACTTACAGGACCTCTCGACTAGACTATAAATTTTCAAGTGTCTGGGATCGGATCAACACTGTCTGAGAAGTGAGTCCTGAGGTCATGGCCCAAACTGGCCCCCATTACAATGTCAGATGACATCCTGTCAGTTTGGAAAGCGATCATCAATAATGTTTTGAGTTCCTTTCTTTTTTCCAGAGAAATGCATGACCAAAAAACTGAAAAACAGACTTGACAAATAGCTGGTCTGACAGCAACACCCAATGCACATCTTGATAAGCTCGGCACCTCCAAGATCAAAGCTGCCTGCAGAGTGGCAATCAAGCGCTCGCTGCCCAGTCATTGCGGCCAGCTTCAGAGCATGGATGGCGACATCGGCGGACCAGGTGCTCTGACTGATAGAATGCTGGGTAGCCCCTGGCCCCCAAAACTATCTTCCTCCAGAGGAAGGGATTCCCACAGGCAGACTCACTTCTGAAAGATCCTGTCTAGGAAGGGTTTAACATATTTAAATAAATTCAGGATGAGAAAAGCCTGTAGCTCACACTTGACTGCTTTCGAAGCTCTTCCATGGACACTGGCCTATTTGGCCCTGTGTAATAGGCAACATTCTCTTTCCAATCTTGTGGAAAAAGAATGTCTCAGAAAAGTGAAGTGACAGGCTGAAGGTCTGTGGGAGGGCTAGAAGGACACGGGAAGAGGGCCCAGGAGCGGGGGCACATGTATCCTGCCCCAGGCAGTATCCTAAGATACCGTAACAAACACCAGTGGGAGGCAGGAGTCGTCTCATCTCTGAAAGGAAGCTCCGTTGTATTTCCCTGAGGGCTCGACATGGTTGGAGGTCTGGCTGAGGAAGTGGAAAACTGTACATCTCACCGCCAAAACCTGCAGAAGGGTAACCACCCTCCAATTCTTTCAGGACTGTCCAAATTTGAGAAGCCTCAGCGAGGAGCCGGATTGGGTACATAAGACTGAAGAGTTTCAACAGTGATAAAGGTTCCTGAATCGAGGCCTCCTCTGCACCCAGCGCTCTGCCTGGGGTTTGACAGGCCCCATAGCCACCCTGCCAGGAAGGTGTTAACAGCGCCTTACAGATAAGACTGAACTTCGGGCTCCACAGCTGGTAAATGATAAAGCCACGTTTCAACCCTACTCACAATCCCCAGTCTCACTGAGCTGCCGACAGCATATTCAGGGTCTGATAAGAGCAAGGACAATAAAAATGAGTTTCAAATTGGGAATGCACAGAAGTCAAGGTCCAGGGCCCAAAAGCAGTGATCTCTCCCACCCAGTGCTGCAGCTCTGAGGCTCACTGGCCCTCCCACTCCTTGTCCACATCAGGAAGGCTCAACTACTGGGAAACCAGCTTGAACGGTAGAACTTTGGAGCACTAACAGCCAAAACAAATATTTTGACTTTTTTAATCTCATTAAAATGAACAAGGAATTAATTTCGTATAAAGTTATGCAATGCGATAAAGTCTATAAAACATAATTACATGAACTATGTACTACAACATTAGGTATCGTTTCCTTATTTAGCTTTAACCGCATCTCTGGAAGCCAGACCCAGGACAGGTGCACTCTACTCTGATGGTTTGTTATAACATGACCCATGAGGGAGTTTATAACTGGAAGTACCAGAAAAACTTTATTTATAATACCCTGTCTCTGATCACCCAGCCCTGTGGTATAGACTTCAAAGATAGTAAGAATCTCCAGGGATCTCAATTTCCAAGGCTGAAAAGAAACTCGGGAAAAGAGACTGAAGATCTTCAAAGCAAAGTCCTGGCAAAGGCAGCCTCAGATTGCTGGTCCTGTGTTCTCACCTCTAGAATAGCCAGATTCCCACAGGTGTCACATGTATTCAACTCAGAAGGAGGACACACCACGGTACAGGGAATAGAGAGAAGAAACCAATGGAAACCACCAAATACTGGTGGGGTGGGGGATGGCCGGCCCAGAATTCCTATGAAGTTCCTGTCAATCCAGAGATTCTCTGATTTGTAGTGGTCTCTGACCTGGGAGACTCGTTTGGCCCCTTCTGGATGTTTTTGGAAATTCTTGTTTTCTTTCCAGAGTTAGCATCTTCTTAAGAAGATGTGCATGTACACACACATACACACACACACACCCCACTCATAAAAGATGCCAGATCTTGAATCGGACATTCACCTGCTAAAGCAGATGACCTTTCAAAGCCCCTTCCATAATTCTGTGAGCAAATGAGATGCTAATTCAATCTGAAATGCTCACTCAATGAGTCTGCAATTGAACTTAGGCTCATTAAGTCACTACTTAGTTACACCAGAATAGTAGTAACAACAGGTAGTGAGTACTAGCTACACATGAGATACTTCTGAGAGTTTGGTATAACTGACATGACCTTCAAAGAATGCTCTGAGAGAGGACTCACTATCATCCCATTCTAGAGAGGTCTCTGCGCTATTAAGTAACCCAGCCAAGATGATGCAACTGGTAAGTGGCAGAGTAGGATTCCAACCAGATACTCTTACTTGAGTTTTTGCTCTTAGCTTTTTCATTACACTGTCTCATGTCTCTGATTCACCTGTCTCCATATGTAAAGCAGCACTATGTAGAGGCTAAGAACATGGGCTCTGGAGCCAGACTCCTTGGTTTCCAACCCACAGCTGACTTTGTATGTAAAACTGTTATGCGCTTGCAAATAGAATCTTAAATAAATAAATAAATAAAATGGGATGCCTCGGTGGCTTAGTCGGTTAAGCACCTGCCTTCGGCTCAGGTCATGATCCCAGCGTCCTGGGATCGAGCCCCACATCCGGCTCCTTGTTCTGCAGGGGGCCTGCTTCTCCCTCTGCCTCTGCCTGCCACTCTGCCTGCCTGTACTCTCTCTATCTCTCTGACAAATAAATAAATAAATTCCTTAAGAAAAAACAAACTGTTATGTGCTTGGAACAGTACCCAACATACAGTACGCACCTGAAAAATAGTACCTACCAAGATTATTCTCGAGACCACTATAGTTGTTAGGTAATAGGAGGCTGGAAGGTCTCCAAGTGGGAACATTTTATTCACTTGCTATATTTCTATACATATTTTAAAAACAGTTTTACTGATACATTACACATATATTACAAAACTTAGTCTGTTTAAAAAACCACAAGTCAGTGGTGTTAGTATATTCACGTAGCTGTG
This sequence comes from Neogale vison, assembly GCF_020171115.1. Taxonomy (NCBI): domain Eukaryota; kingdom Metazoa; phylum Chordata; class Mammalia; order Carnivora; family Mustelidae; genus Neogale; species Neogale vison. Next base: position 29,437,612 of record NC_058103.1, read on the forward strand.
GAACCGTCCCCACTAGCTAATAGAGGAACATTCTCATCACCCCTAAGAGAAATCCCATACCCATGCACAGTCAGTCCCCATTTCACCCTCTTCCCAGACCCTGGCAGTCACCAATCCACTTTCTGTCTCTATGGACTGGCCTGTTCTGAATATTCCATGTCAATGGAATATGACTATATAAGACCTTTTGTTTCTGGCTTCTTTCACTCAGCATGTTTTCAAGGTTCACTCAGCATGTTTTCAAGGTTCATAGCTCTTAAACCAAGTATCAGACTTCATTCTTTTTTTTAATTGAGGGAAAGTGCACATAACATAAAATTAGCCATTTTAAAAATATTTAATGGCATTTATTACATTCACAATATTATAGAACCACATCTCTATCTAGTTCCAAATACTCCATTCTTTTTATTGCTGAGTAATAGTCCATGGTACAGGTATAGCAAGTTTATTCCTCCATTCATCATTTGATGGCCATTTGGGTTGTTTGCATTTTCTGTAAATTATGAAAAATGGTGCTATTAATATTCACATATTGGTTTTCATATACACATATATTTTCTTGTAGCTCTTGTTCTAACATCCAGTCTTTGTTTTTTTAATTAAGTTTTTAATTTTAATTCCAGTGTAATTAACACAGTGTAATATTAGTTTCAGGTGTACATCACAGTGATTCAACAATTCCATATACTATTCAGGGCTCATCATAAGTGTGGGCATATGTTTTTAATTCTCTTGGATATATACCTAGAACAAAACTGATACAGGACATGGCATATTATTATAGTTATATAATATTAAAGTGTTGGATTACTTTCAATCTTTGTTCTAAAAAATCACATTACTATCTAACTGCCACACTGCTGGATAAAATATTAAGGATTGAAAAGACAAGGGCTTCTGGGTAGACAGACCCGGACTCAAACACCCTTGCTTTTCCATTTATTAGCTCGATGGCTTTGAGAAAGCTGCTCACTGTCTTAGAGTCTCTCTGTTTCCTCATCAAGTCAATGAGAATAGTAGCACTTACTACAATTACTATGAGGCTCAGCCCAGTGCCTGGCACACAGTGAAATAAGTACTTGATAAATGGTAACTATTATTACCAACCAAGACCCTTTCCTGGGGGCAATGACAAAGCTCGGCTTTTTTGAGAGGTGTGTGAAAAAGAAAGAAAAGCACTGAGAAGGAAATAATAATCATCCATATCCCCACCATTCAGAATGAAACGCAATTAACATTTTAGCATACACCCTCAACCTTAACCATTCATGATGCCATGTAAACTCTGGTCTCGGGTTTCCTAAGAGAAGCGGACTGACTCATCATCCTAGAAGATCCCTACAGTGCAAGTGAAGGCCCTGGGTGCCCCAACTACAGCAAGGAATGAGGGCTGCCAGTGAACAGATGTGCCTGTCCTTCCTTCATTTCCACAATTCTCACTGAGCACCCCGTGTGCAGTGCTCTGGTGCGAGCTGGGCTTCAGAAAACAGGCCCCGCTCCTCTCCCTGGAGAAACTCACCTCTAGTGCAATGGAGAAAGACATTTTCAAAACAATGTAAGAAGCGCAGTGACTCAGAGCACGTATCACAGAACTAAGAACAAGCACCTGAGTGGACCTTGGCCTCGGACTCCAGCCCCCAAACTTTTTTTGGTCCCTTTGAGTCTCTGCTTGCTTTCACAAGGAGAACCAATGAGGAGCCTATTAACACCACCAACATTAAATATGAATACGGGTCAGCGGCAGTAAAAGGGCTCTTACTCTTCTTACACCATCTAAATATAAACAGGAAGCTTTGACTAGCAACCTGAGATGAGTGGCTGCACAGCATGTGGCCTCCCACCAGTGGCAAAATGGTTACATCCAGCTGGGAGGAGGCCTGAGATCACCAGTGAGGCGGCTTATGCTGCACAACCCCTCCCCCCACCGCCAGGCCCTGGCCTCAAAGCTCCTCCCATTCTTGCACCCCTGCAGCCACTGGCAAAAGCAAGCACTCTGCAAGGACACCCCTGGCCGCACCTCTATTCCCTCCACCTTTCGATTTCTATGCAACTACTTTTTTCAGGGTACCCAAAGGGATCTAGAGGCTTCAAAAAAAAAAAAAAAAGAAAAAAAAGAAAAGAAAAGAATAGGAAGAAAGGAGAAAGCAGCTTCTCAAGGAAAAAAACTGGATCTCCTATCTTCTCTGCTCACTCTGCAGATGAGGAAACTGAAGCTCACAAGGGTTCCTGATCTGCCCAAGGTCACATGAGTGCTAGTACTGGCAGAGTCAGCCCAGAGCCCTGATCCCGCGAGCTAACTGCCAGAGCAGGGCCGCAGTGGTTGGACCACGGGCCCCGAAGGACCGGAAACTCCTTCTGCCAGGGAAGAGACACCATCAGCAGTTACCTGTCCGTGCTGGGCCTCCGGGATACCTAGAGGGTCCTCAGCAAAAACCTAATTCATGAAGGTCAGACCTAGATACTGTCACTCCAAGATCGGTACATTAATCTACCAAGCAATCTTCCAGGAAAATCATCCTTGGACTTCCACTGTCCTCATGACCGGGGGTTTTTCGGTCCGTGATAAAAGGGGGCCGTGTTAACTCCCGCGAAACCTCCACCAGCAGCCTAGAGACTGGCATGTCCTTTCCCTTTGCAAGTGATGCCTGCCCGGAAAGCTTCGGGCACCGAGGGCCACGGACGCCTGCGGGGAAGCAGCAGAGGCTGGGCGGGGTCAGCACCTGCCGGAGAAGTCCCGCTTCCAGAACCGGCCCGAGCTTAATAAAGAAGCCTGGCAAGCTCACCCCTCTCCTCTGACCCCTGGCCTAGCGCCGAATCTCACAGTGACCCCAGTTTCGGGGACTGCCTCGAGTCAGCCCGGGCGAGGGCAGCGGAGGCCGCTGCGAGAGGTGGGAGGCGGGAGGTGGCGAGCGGGGGCTCTGGGGCGGGCTTGGCGCATGCGCGACCCGGACGCCGGGCGAGGACGCGGCTCCCGCGCCCCCTGGCGGCAGCGGCCGGCTCGGCCTGGAAGCCCTGGAGTGGCTGCTGGCCGCAGTCCAGGTTGGTGTGGCCCATGACGGAGCCTTGAGCAGGTGGCCTCGCTCGAGGCCTTCTGTGGAATTCCGGTTCTGGAACGTGCTCACAGGACCAAAGAACTCCACTGCTTACATAGGAACCCGAGTGCTGTCTGTGTGTTCACGGAGATGGAATGGAAGTTCTCCAAGAGCTCCTGGGAGCAAACCATTGCACCCCTGGAACCCTGGGGTCCACGCGACCAGAGTCCGGCTTGGACAGAATCTGGAGGTCACCTGGGGGTTCCTACCGACACAATATGCCAGTCCCAGTCTAGGAAGCAAGCCCTTGACACCAAAGGAAGAAAACGGGCCAGGGGCTGGCACAGGGGACCCACCCCTCACTCCTCTTAAATGGGGAACCCTACCTGCTTCTGTCTAACAGGGTTGCTGTGAGGATGAAGGGTGTTAAGGGGTAAGGGCTTAGAATGGTGTGTAGAAGGAATATCTTTAATGCTGCAGATATTAGTAATAATTTGCTACTAGTATTCTAGAAGCTGGCACACAGTAGGAGCTCACCAAAGCCGAGAACCCCACCCTGTCTTTTGAGTTCTCTGTGTACCATTCAGGGCAGCTGCAAGCCTCTGCCTGGTTGCCGGGTCAAGGCCCTGCCCCAGCAGGCCCAGACCAGCAAGGCCCAGCCCCGGGATGGCTAGCCCCAGCCCACCACAGCTTCCCACTCTTCTGCACCAGTCCCGGCATGAGGGAGAGAGCGGGAAGAGCCAGCTCTGACACCCTCCTTCTCCACAGAACAGTCTGTGCTCTGCTCCCGCCCCCAGAGAGCTCTGAGCTTTCCAAATATGGATGCTTTTTTCATTCCCGAAGCATCAGGAACATTTGGGGGAAGAAAATGAACACCAGACATGGTCTGGAAATGATGGAAGCCAAGTGATGGGTGGTGGTGGAGGGAGCACTGTCTGAAGAGTCAGAAGTCGTAGTTTTTAAGATATTGAACAGGAGTATGAACTAGATGATCTTTTAAAGTGTGGCCAGCTTTGTATGCATCTAAGCCCCAGGAAGATCCCAGTAGTAAGGACCCAGATCCCAAGAGTGAAAAATACAGCAGCTAGCACACAATGCAGGGGAGAAAAACGGCATTAAGGACACCCAAAGAGTCACCGCTTTCAAAGTAAAGGAGCACGGGAGACGGACTCTCTAGAGCCCCACAACCTGCATTAAGTCCATAGACTGGGATGATCCAACCTGAAGGTGGACGTGGTAGGAGTTAGAGACAAGACTATTTTGTTTCATATCAGCGCCAAACCAAAATCTGTTTTTGTCTAAAATGGAGAGGATTTCAGTACACTGAAAACACTGCACTTTTGCTTAAGCAAGAGTGTGTTACTCGGGTAGAGTTTATCTTCCACAGTGCACCCTGGGGGTTGCTAGGGAAAAATGTTTAAAGACCCACCCCATCACAAGTAGGCCTCTGTGGCAAGCATGGTCCCTGGTGCAACTGTGGAGACACAAAACAAACAGTTTAGACATGGGACAGCCCCAGAGCCCAACCTTAAGTAGGCACTCGCTTATCTGCTAGTTTACTGAATTAATTAAACATACAATCTAGTTTGAGAGAGGCACATGACAGATATGAAGTAATTAAAAACCAAATGCCAAATTGCATGATACTAACTATAAATAAAGGTGGAAGAGGAAGGGGAGATTGAAATGGACAACGGAGCTGCAGAGGTTGTCACTGACACGTCACCCAGGGTGGACTCCTGTTAGGGAAAAGGAGGAGACCCCCGGCTGGAGGACAAAGACAAGCAGAGGTGGGGAGGGGGCCTGGGAGAGGTGAGGGCAGGTAGGCGGGCATCAGCAAGCAACCTGGGGCAGAGCATGGGTGGGACAAAGCAGGCTATGGGGACCCCCCCGGGCAAGACCAGGACATAGCCTTCAGAATCTGAAAAAATGCTCGGCCATGCCTAGACCTGCTTTGATTAGCAGGAGCACTCATCAAGAACCTGGGCTTCAATAAAAAGGGAAAAGATGACTTTGGGGGGAGGCAGAGGGCTCCACTCTTGATCTCCTGAGTGTGGAATTTTCCACAGTATATTAAACCTCAGACTGACTTGTCCTGACACTCAGGCCACTGTCGACTTACAGCTTTCCCTGCATTTTCACTTCAACCTCCTTAAGAGTATCAGTCTGCTACAAAGGTAAATACTGCTCCTGTATTTTAGGCCCCGTAGAGCCCAGGGAAAAGCTCTTTGTCATGTGTGTCCCTCCTCCCCTTCAGTAACCCCCCCACACACACCCCACACCCCCCACCCCCCCATCCGGCAAACCCAGGCCCTGCTGGTTGCTCTGCCTCTAGGGGAGCTCCCCTGGTACATTCTGGGGCCCCCAGCCCTCCGGGTTCACTTCTTGCCTTCCTCAGTCTCTGTGTTCTGAGCGAGCACCAGACGCTGCTGGGTTGTGACCAATCTATACTCAAATCAGTTCCTAAATCCTGACCAACAAACATATCGCCTAGCGACCAGACCAGCGTGCTGAGCCAAGTCCCTGGAATTAGACTGATTCCCGGCACAGCACCCCCTTGCGGTCACAGAGGTGTCACCACGTCGCCCTCCAATCCCGTATCTTCCCCCACCCTCCAAAGGAAGCTGGCTCCTCCTCCTATAATCCTTAACCTGGTTTAACACCATTCCCTGCCAGAGAGTGAAGCTAAAAATCTCAGTCATCTGGATTCCTCCCTCAACCTCCCTCCCACTGCAACTCCCCCAACACACACACACCATCTCCTTGGCCTGCTCCAATCCAGGTTTTTGCAATATCTATCAGGCTGCGGCCAGGACAAAAGTATCACTCCAGATCTTTCAAATAAAGGAGATTTAAGGGAATGAAACCAATGAGAAGCCAAACAGGAAAGTATCTCATCCCAGAATTCTAAAGCAGCAGGAGGCCACTAACTTTCCTAGGACTAGAAAGGACAAAGGGATGAGATGGGAGTTCCAAGAGCCCAGAAGCTGGGGCCACAGCCTGGGAGACACAACCCAGCAGAAGCTCCCTCCTGGGAGCCAAAACCCCAGGGGACTGCGGGGGGTGGGGGGAGGCAGGGATGAGTCTGTCAGAGGTGCTGCTGCTGGAGGCAGAGAGAGAGAGAGAGAGAGAAATATCCTGGCTGCTCTCTCCTCTTGCTCCTTAATTTCCTGCCAATGCTTCCTGTTGGCCAAACCCAGGCAGAAACCAGTTGACTAGGGCATCCTGGAAACAGCTTGCAGAAGTCAGGCCCCCTGCAACACAGAACAAGAGGGGAAGGGCCCAAAGCCAGTTCACCTCTCTTGTCTGTCTCCTTTCCTCTAATCTCTCATTCCTTCTAATTGGTTCTCCATTCTGTGCCAGAAAGATCATTCTGACTTATAAGCTTAAGTCATTCCTTCTGCTTAAAAGCTGGCTGGGGCTGGCAGTTTCCTGGCAGGGAAATCCAGGACTCCTCCACCGGGCTGACTTTGTCAATCACTTGCAAACACAGGAAGTGCTGCTTCCCTTGACAGCAACATGTACTGAGTTCACTGTAGGGCATGGGATGAACTGCTGCTCGAAGTATTACTGGGCGAGAAAACAGAGACCAGTCCTCAAAGTCATCCACTCGGACACCAGTAAGTAAATAGCTAAGCTTCATTCCTTTCTGGCCAGGGTTGTTTGCCACGATCCAGAGGCTTAGGGCTCCAGTGAAAAGATGCCACGTCCGAGAAAGTGGAGAGTAAGTAAAGGCTTCTCAAATCTATTAAAACAATAGAGTAACAAAAGATTCAATTGAGTAATCAAAAAACCTCCTAGAAAGAAAAGCGCAGGTTCAGAGGGCTTACTGGTGAATTCTACTAAATGTTTAAAGAATTAACACGATGCTTCCAAAGAGTAAAAAATGAGAAATACCTCAAAATTTACTCTGTAACCCCAGTGTTACCTTGATACCAAAACCAGACAAATGCATCACCAAAAAACTATACCAATATCCGTTCTAAAATTGAAGTAAAAATCCTCAACAAAATGTTAGTGCACCAAATCCTGCAACATATTTTTAAAAAAGAGTGTATACCATGACCAAGTGGGATTTACTCCAGGAATGCAAGGCTGATTTAACATATGAAAACCAATCAACATAATATACCATATTAGAAGGATAAGACACAAAAAATTATAAGATTATCTCATTAGAAAAAGCATTTGACAAAATCTAACATGCTTTCATGATAAACAACACTCAACAAACCGGACATAAAGGGAAACTTCTTCAATCTGATAAAGGGCATCTACGAAAAACACACCGCTATCATCATACTCAATGATGAGTTCCTATCTTAGAAGAAAGGAACCTTCCCCTATGTTAGAAGACATCTGTTCTGGTCATTTCTATTAAACATTGTAATGGAGCCTGTAGCCATTGCAACTAGGCAACAACAACAACAAAAAGGCATCAGATTGGAAAGGAAGAAGTAAAACTATACAATTTACAGGTGACATGATCTTGTATAGAGAAAACCCCAAGGAATCCACACACACAAAAATTATTAGAGCTAATAAGTAAAGTCAGAGGTTATAGAATAAGAAATCAATATATAAAAATCACTTGTATTTTTCTATACACCAGCAATGAACAATCTGAAAATGATATTAAGAAAATCATTCCATTTATGATAGCACCAAAAGAATAAAATACTTCGGAATAAATTTAACAAAAGGAATGCAAGACTTGCACACTGAAAAGTACAAAACATTTTTGAAAGAAATTAAAGAACACATTCTATGTTCATGAGTTGGAAGACTTAATATTGACAGGATGGCAATACTCCCCCAAAATGATCTATTGATTCAACAGAACCCTTATCAATTTCCCAGTAAAAAAAATTTTTCCCCCAATAATTGACCACTTGATCCTAAAATTTATGTGGAAATGTAAGGGACCCAGAAGAGCCAAAATAATTTTGAAACAGAATAAAAGTTGGAAGACTCACACTCCCCCACCTCAAAATTTAATACAAAGCTACTTTGTATTAAACTGTATAAAGACAGTATTGTTATTGGCATAAGGATAGACATATAGACAAATGGGCTAGAATTAAGAATCCAGAAATAAACCCTTACATTCATGTTCAGTTGATTTCCACAAAGACACCAAGACAATTCAATGAGGAGGAAAACATTCTTTTCAATAAAAGCTGCTGTGATTACTGGATATCCACATGCAAAAGAGTCAAGTTGGAACCTTACCTCACACCATATAGAAAAATTAATTCGAAGTAGATTATAGAGCTAAACGTAAGAGTTAAAACTTTAAAACTCTTAGAAGAAAGCATAGGAGTAAATCTTTGTGAACTCAATTAGGCAGCAACAATACTAACAGCACAAAAGCAACCAAAGAAGAAGGAGGAGGAGGAAGTGGGGGAGGGGGGGAGGGAAGGAGGGGGAAGAAAAACTGAACTTAATCAAAATTTAAAACATTTGTGTTTCCAAGGCTACCATCAAGAAAATGAAAATACAGCCCACAGAATTGCAGCAAATATTTTAAAACTAAATATCCACAAATCACACATCTCTAAACCATGTCTCCTATACCCGTATCTAGCATATATAAAGAAATATTACAAGTCAATAATAAAAAGACAAATAACCCAACTTAAAACTGGGCACAAGAGCTGATTACACATTTCTCCAGAGAAGATACACAAATGGCCCATAAGCACATGAACTTTTGCTCAACATCATTAGTCACAGGGAGACACAAATCAAACCCACAATGAGATACCCACTTCACACCCACTAGGATGGCTAGAATCAACAGGGCAGATAAGAAAGTGCTGACAAGCTGTGAAGCAACTGGAAGCTTTAGAGCAGGGCAACCACTTAGGAAAAACAGTTGTGGCTCCTCAAAACATTAAGCCTAGAGTAGTCCTAGAGTAGTCACATGACCCAGCCATTGCACTTCCAAGTGTATGTCCAAGAGAAATGAAAATATACACGCACCGCAAACGTTATACACAGATGTTCACAGCAGCATTACTGATAACAGCCCAGATGTGGAAACAATCCCATGTCCATCAACTGATGCATATGGATTAATAAGAATGTGCAAAATGTGGGCCATCCATACAATGGAATAGTATCTGTCAAAAAAGGAACGAAGCATGCATTCGTGCTACAACACATTTGAACCCTGAAAACATACTAAGTGAAAGAAACCAGACACAAAACATCACATATTATGTGATTCTGTTTATATAAAATGCCTAGAATAGGCAAATCTACAGAGACACAAAGTAGACCAGTGGTTGACTAGGGCTGAAGGGACGTGAATTAGGTAATTGAAAGTGACCACTGATGAGTACAAGTTTCTTCTGGGGGTGATGAAAACATTCTAAAATTGACTATGGTGATCACTGCACAACTCTTAATATACTGAAAACCACTTAACTGTATATGTCAAAAGGTTGTTTTTCATGGTATCTGAATTACATCTCAATAAATCTTTAAGAGTTATAGACCGTATTTGTAATATGAAAAACTGAATCAGACATTCCATAAGCAACTGTTCAAAATATCCATAAGGCACATCATGGTGCAGTCACTAAAAACTTTTTTCAAAAATATTTAATGACATGGAAAAATAATTGTACACACACATATACACATATGGTGAAAAACAGACTGTAAAATAATATATGGCATGAGCCTAATAGTGTATAAAATATTGTATAAGTATACATCTTTATATCTTTAAATATTTTATATATTATATAAGTATATATCCTTCTCTGTTTTATATATTTATATATAACTTCAACAGTGGTTCACTAGCTCAAGTGGTCATATGGTGACTGATTTTATTTTCTGCTTTATATTTTTCCTTATTTTCCAAATAGTCTACACTCAACACACAGCCAAGGAATCAAAGTTCACTTTCAGATCAAAGGGATTCTATTCAGTGTCAGCCAGAAGGAGAGGCAGCTGGTCCCACACCCTGTGGGCAGGAAAGCACAAAGGTACAGCCGTGCCGCAGAGCAGTCTGGAAATACTTCTTTTTTGACCCAGAAACTCCACTTCTGGAAATCTCTCCTAGGGAAATCATTAAGGACAAGCACAGAGACCAGGCTGAGAGGGAGTTCGTCACAGCTTTACTTATAACTGTAAAAAGCTGAAAACAACCTCCTTGTCCAAAAATAGAAGCTTTTTAGTTAAATATATTATAGCTTATCCATATAATGAAATGCTGTACAGCTGCTAAAAGTGTTTATGATCTATAGCGAAGTGGAAAAAGCAGGTCATGAAGCAGTGTATGTGGTATAATCTCATTTTTATAAAAAAAAAATCACTCATGATAATTATAGAGATCTAAAAGTAAATGCACTAAAATGTTAACAGAATTTTGGCTCTGGGTAGACCAGGTGACGGATATTTTTATGTTCTTTTTGACCGGTCTGTATTTCTGATTTTTATATAATGCACACATATGTTGTCTCTATCAAGAACAATAAGATAAAATTATAGGGGAAGGGGCACTCGATCAACCCCAGTGAAAGCTAGAAGCCCTGCTGTCTGCCCAAGGAAAGGAGTATTCTAGACAGGATTGGTGGGGGAGGCCGAAGGGACAGTGAGACCATCACAGCCATCGGCTGCTCCCAAATGCAGGTGTGCATGAGGACGGACTACACAAATCCCCTGCTGCTGAGCTCAGATTTATAGATTTCAAAGCACTTTCCCATTTTGTCTTATTCAGCTTTCTTAGTACTCTCATCTGAGCATTATCCCCATTTGGCAGATAAGAAAAGCGAGACTTAGAGACTTAGATCAAATGGCTTAAGATCACAGAGCGGAAACAAGGGCTCACAGCTTATCTGACACCAGACCCTTGTCAACAGCACCCCCACTCCAAATGAGCGTTTGTGCTCAGCTGAAAGGCAGGTCAACAAAGCAGACAGAGCAGAGATTCGGAGGCCACAGGCCTTGATGTGAGTCCCTCCTCACCTCGAAGTTCAGCCTCTCAGCTCCTCCCAGGGAACGCTAATCGCTACGCATGGGGCAGTTGCCAGAATGAGGCGCCGTCCTCATACAGGTCAATCCGCAAGCACCACACGTGGCTCTGGGCAGGGCGGGATCTACGCTAACCCCCTGGAACCTCGACCTTGGGGTGGCCGAGCCCAGAGATGGCCATCACTGTTAGAAAGACTTCAGTCCAGGCCTAAGGCTGGACTTGGTACAGTTCTCACTGCCCAGCTCTGGCGCCATCCCCAAGCCAGAACAGGGAAGCCTTTCCGCCCGCCCCACGGGCCCTCCAGCCCTGGAGACTACTCTTCTCTAAAAGGCCCTATCCCTTCAGCACGGACCCACCTGATGAGGTCTGGTCTCGAGGAATCACCAGTCCAGTCCACGGACGGTCACCAGGCTCCTCCCCAACCATCCCTTCTCCTTCTCCCCTGGAAGGACCGCCTCCAAGGAGAAGGGCACACAGGGTCCTGGGCGGCTTTGACGAGAGGGCTCCTATTCAGAAGAGCTGAGTTGTGGACATCTGTCATGGACCCTCCCTCTGATTCTCTTGGTGGGACCACGCCCCTGCATCACAGCCTTCAGGCCACACAGAAGCCAATCCTGGGGCACGAGGCTGGCCACTGGAGCTAGATCACAGGTGAGAATGTGATCCACCAAGGCCACTGAGACACAGTGAGGAGGTGGCCCAGGTTAAGAGAATCAAGGATCTGGGGCTGCTCCTGCCAGCCGCGTGGAGCCTGAAAGGGGAACTGACACGGATTATAGCAGGCCGAGGAATGGGGAGAAAGAACCCACCTTTGAGCCCTGAATCCAGCTGCCACTGAAGTCAGACTAGGTGGGGTTTTCTTTCACCAGTAACGCAGAGGGCCCTAACCCACGGAACTGGGCAGAACTTCAAAATGGTCTTCAGCTGGGCTCGGGACCTCAACTCCCCATATACTAACCCTATTCCTGCCCCGACACAGCCCCAGCACGGGGGCTCTGGCCCCCCCACCATGAAGCCCTGGAGGATGGAACTGGGTCCGCAAGGCCTCCTCCCTTTCTGTGACCACATCACTCGGGTACCACCGCTGCCGAGCAGCTGGCTGGGCCTGGGCAGGCCAGAAGACATGGACACATGCCCCTGGGCCATGCCCTCCCTACTCCGGGGTCCCCAGCGACTGTCGCATCTCTCTAGTGACACCCTCTCCTACCAGGCACAAAAGCGGGCTCACCCCCTCTCAGCCATGCCTCGCCACCCCCTCCCCAACACTCCCCAGCAGCTTCTGCCTCTATGTGTAGGCCAGCTGGAGAGCCAAGCCCTGGTCACCATGTCGGTGCCTGAAGCCAACTGGTTCAGAAGACAGCTCCTCTGCGCCCCCCACCCCGGTCTGGAGAGGGCGGGGGGCCCTATGTGTGAATGTGACCCACAGTGGCCTTCGGCACTGGCAGAGCCTGACCAGCCTGCTGCCAGCCCTCCACACCCAGGGTCCCCTTGGGACCAGCACACCAACCTCTCCACGGACAGAGCCCACATCAGTGACAGCCCGAGCACTCCCTAGTAAATACGCTTCCACTTTCCTGGGGCAAACTGGGGCTGCTCCTGGGAACCAATATCCCAGGATGAAAAAAAATAAGCTTTGAAGCAGGAAAGTCAAGCATCCTCGTAGGAAACGCATCCCTCACGTCTCGGGGGTCTGGCCTCACCTTGACATTCAGGACTGTTAGAATCAGCCTCTGAAGGGAATAGAGCAGACACGCCTTCATTGTCTTTTCTTTTCTACTTGACAGAGGGAACCCCTGATTAGAGAGGGATGCTTCTTCTGTGGTCTACGTGCATGGAAGTCTTTAGGGAAGACGACAGATCGTAAGTCATAACCACCCACGATCTGAAGAATTTCCAACTCAACTTGTTCCAAGCCTTTTCCCATAGCACCCAGATGCCGAGGACCGGCAGGGTACAGGGAACAAACACACGGGTTATGCATGATAGAAGCCCCTCATCGAGGGACTGCGTCCCTTGTACTGATGTATCTGAAGCTTGCTCTGGTGGGAGGCCCCCCGGAGACAGCGAGGAGCCCCAGGAGCATCTTCCGAAAACACCTGTCGGTAAACCTGTTAAGTGTCCCGGTCTAACTACTTACGGTAAGCTGAAGTCCGTGAGTGGGTGAAGACACTCAGTTTCAAGCTGGGGAGAACAAGGCTGGGATCCAAGCCTTTTGGAGCTGGGATCTCTGTTTAAACACTAGTGCTCATCAGCTTTGGGGAAAAGGCAGCACTTCTGAAAAGCCTCCCTTGCGAGTTCCTTTGCCCCTTCACCCTTCCCACTGCAGAAGTGGGGTGTCTTCATTCCTTCCTGACACCATGTCATGAGACGGGATGCTCAGCTTCTCACAGCGGGCCGTCCATACAGAGCCCCGGGCCAGCTTTACATGAGGCAGGCAAAAGAAGCTGGAACATTTTCCAAGGGGAGGTCATTATGTAATCCGAACACTATCCTTCATCGCACCTGTGCTTCTGGGAAGAGCAAGAGGTCCATGAGCTCTGCAGACTCCAGAGAAGGGGGTGTCGTTAGGATCGGCCCGCAGCCTCTGGCCAGGGAGGGCAGTCCAACTGAGACTCATAAGAGTCTCCCCTCTTAGGGGCACTGGGTTTAGCATGCTTCTTATGAAGACAGCTGTCTGAGGATTCTGAATGGCTTTCACCTCTTACAGGACAACTACTCAAATCAACCGTCCATTCCACTGTGAATAGCCTTTTGTGAAAAAACCGTGAACATGGGCCCAATTCCAAAGACCTCTGACCTTCTGGGTCTGCCTCTGGCAGGACTGGCAAAGCACAGAGGGAGTGGATCTTGGGCCCCCTCCTTGAGCAAACCTCTCCATCTGCCCCCGGCCACTGGGTGCTGACCATCCTCCAACCATCCATACCACTTCCTCCCCAAGTGGCACTCCGGACCTCAGTCTCTGCTTGCTCTGCCTCTAAAGAATTCCCTCTCAACGTACCATTCCTGGGTCCACTCCTGGGACCACACCCTCTGCCAGACAAGGCAGATATATAAGGCAACTTTCCCCTCTCCCCTGGAATTGGATGTTACCTGGGGCTCCCAAAGAAGTCTATCCATTTGGGGGTCGTGCCCAGGAACAAAAGGAGCTAAATTTTGTTGCTTCGCCAGGCACAGTGCTAAGAATTTCACCCCCTCACTCCCTACAATCACGCTATAATGTAGAGACTCCTATTACCTCTGTTTTACAGATGAAAAACCCGAGTCCCAGGGAGGTAAAAGTCACTTGCCCAAGATCTTATAGCTAATAAGTGACAAAGCTAGAGATCAAACCTGGGCAGTCTGGCTCCAAAACCCCAGGCTCTTAACCAAGACATCAAAGGCATAATTTCAAACCTGGGAGCAAAGGAGGAAGAGAAAAAATGGGAGGCTCCACGGAGCTCCCCAACACCGTGCCGCCTTCTCTACCTGGCACAGAGGTCATGCAGTTTGACAGGAAGGTTTCCTACCCCCTCCTGGCCTTGCCTGCAGCTTGGTGGGCGTCATCGGGCAAGTCCCTTCGCCTTTCGGGCACAGTGCCCCCAGTGTTTTGAAAAAGAAAGTGTTCGTATAAGGGATGATTGGGAAGGCCCCGGTGACCCTCTGCCATCAGCCCTTCTCTGTATCCTACCGTCTGATCTAAAAAGGAAGCTTAATACCAGGCCACTGTTTCCAGGTTCATAATTTCCCTCCTCTTGGGCACCAGAGCCTCAGGTCCTCCACGTCCCCTTCATTCACCTGAATGCAGGCTACTTCCTCCTCCCTGCCCCCTTCTACGGATGTCAGCTGGCTGAGAGACCGAGCTCTACTGGACATGTCTAATCAGAGGCTTACGTGAGACCCCAGTCTTGTTTTTCCCAGGCTCCTGGTGGCTATGTATGGTGCTAGAGTTACCTCTCTCCAGTGGGCTGTCAGCAGAACCAACATGCACTTCTTCTGCTCACCCCAGATGTCTCCCTCTACCCCCCCTTTCCATGAGATGCAGCAAGCCAGCATGCCAGCTTCAATCACACAGATGAGGATGGCACCCTAGTGGATGGGGAGAAATAAGAACCTTCGAGAACGCAGCTGCCCCACCAGCTGTGACCAGCTGGTTGGTGCCAGGACTCCCTTATATTGGAGCCAGTGAGTTTTTGGTCTCTGTGAGACAAGAACATATATACCAAGGCTGTTCATAAAGGCCATATCTGGGAAGGCAAGCCACTTCTAGCTCCCACTGGCCTATCTGCGGAAAGTCACCCCATGTCCAGCAGATCTAAGTCCCAAAATAGATGGCGGCCATGTGTCCACTATTCCCCAGCCTTCCCACTTTTGAAAAGAACATCTGTGGCCACTTGGTGTCCTGGAGATTTCATTTGCTACTTCAATCTGTATCCCAGAGCAAAGATGTCTCCTCACTTGATTAAACCAGCACTACCAGAAGCTAAAGAACTTCTCCATTTCGATTCCCACTCTCTGTTTGTCTGCTTAGATTTACAAGACGGAAGGAAGGAGTTGAGGGGATCGTGGGGGGAGCTGAGATCCACTTCGGAAGTCCCTGATCATGGTAACGAACTGAAATGTACAACCTTTCAGAAAGAAGTCCGTATCGGGCTCTGTTACAGTGTGACGTCGGCATGCTCACTAAGATATTGCATGTAATTGGCAGGGAAGGACTCTGAATCATCGAAATATGCCCCGTATGTCACCTACAAAGAAAGTGCATCTCACCATGCCAGGCTAGGAGTGAAGGTGCCCGGATCACCTGAATGACATGATGGGCATCTCAGTAAAAATGCCACCAAGGGAACCTGTACAAATTCCACTCCATAACTGAGCACTGATTACATGCCAAGTCCTGCACTGAGCTGTGAGGATGGCAAACAAACAAAACAAACAGCTCCTCCTTTAGAGGAACTCACAGACCGGCAGGGGCGGCTGATACCGGGACAACTGATGCTAGTACGATTCTCATGTCACCTACTGATCTAGTGAGCAGTGAATCTGACCAACTCTGAACAGGTGAGTCCCAGAGGCTGTCAGAGAAGACAGGACACGTGAGCTGGAGGTACAGAATTTACAGGAAGAAATCTGGGCAAGGAGCAGGAATGATGGTGGAAGAAAAACGAAGGTGAGGCTGCCAAGAGGGGTCTACGTGCAAATCAAGAGTATCCTCCAGCGAGCTGAATGTTTTCCATATGAAGAAACCTCCCCTAGCCCAAGCATGCTCTGATCCACATGCCAACAGAGCAGAATGGTTAAGAACATGGGCTTTAGACAGAGGCCCCTTCTGCCTCTTACTAGGAGAGCGTGGGCTCTGCCTCGAGTCCTGCCTCAACCACTTCCTGGCTTCAGGACCCTGGACAGCTTATTTAAACTGCCTGTCTCTTGGTCTTCTCAACTGTAAAATTGGAAAGAATAATAGAGGCCACCTCCTAGGGTGGTGGTGAAGACTGGCTAAGATATCCAAATAGAGGGCACCTAGTGGGCATTCCACTAACCTCGACCAGTCTCATCTCCTTTGTCTGTAAATTACAGGTTTGGAGGATTTCAGAGACAGTGAAGCTCTAACTGATAAGGAATGACGTTGGCTGCGGATTCCCAATAAGCCAAGGCTACCATTAGCTGGCCAGGGGAAGAGCTCGCAGCCATGGCTGGAAGCGCGGATGTGGGAGTAATACTCCCAGGCTCTGGCTGAAAACCTTGGTCCGGTCAGACCTCAGGAGACTGTGGTGGCCGGGGAAGAGGTGCAGGCTGGATGCACATCCTGGGGGCAGCTGCACTCAGCTCCAGCCCGGGCTTGCCCTTCCCTTCTTCCTGAAGAAGCCAGGAAGCCACATTTTTAACAGGATGGTCTCAATTTGGCAATGTCAGCAGCTATTTCAAAAGCGCTGGAAATGCTGAGCTGACGACACCAACCCTCCCTCAGGCACCGGCAGGCTTGTGGCTCAAGACGGAGTACAATGGCATTCACTGAATGTTTGTCCACAGTCTCCAGTGGAAAGTTCTCAAGGAACTTGAAGAAGAAAGAGGAACCAAAGAGTGCTACTACACAGAATTAGAACCAAGAGCCTCTTGAACTCCTCAGAGAGCTGGCCTGTCTTTGGGCATCTGCACAAATAGTATTTTGGCTATTATAAGTCACTTCTTATGGTGCCCCATCAAACACTCAGCTTTTATGCTAATATTTAGATCATGTTCACTATGTGCTGGGCCTTCAAAACATAGAAGCTTGTGGAATCCGCAGGACAACCCAAGGAGAGCAGGACAGACAGAGAAACCGAGGCCCAGGGCCAGTACGTGGTGGCGGTGGGCAATGGAGCAGGCAGACGGCTAAGCTCTGGTGCTCAGAGCCACCACTCCGCACCACCTCTCCCCTGGCCGGCATCAGCTCTTGGGGCTGGGGCCCCCCTGGGCTGAGAGCCACTTCCTCTGGCACAAGCAACCCTTCCCTCTCCTGTATGTGTGTGACACTGTATGAGCCCACGGAAGCCAGCCAGGACCAGGAATCCCGGAAGACAGCCATCGTGTCCCAAGTGCCTCAGCACCATGGCTGGGGGCCCACTGCTAGCCACGTATGAAGGGGGCCCAGCCCCAGCAACCACGTCTCCCGGCCTCCTTGGCCACTTGCAGCCATGAGACTGAGAGGGCTATGCTGCCTACAAAGGGCTGCTGGGGCCAGTCCATCTTAGAGCTGATGTGAGGGCCCAAGCTCTTGCTGCGAAGTGGGTCCCAGAGCCACCCCCCTCCGCAACTAGCAAAACACTCCCGGCAACAGCCCACCGGGCCCCGGGTGCCCAGCGACTGCCCTATAAAGCTTTGCTCTCCTTGCAGGATATTGTTTCTGGCCCCAAATCACACACAAACTCCCATAAGCCCAAGTCATGTGAGGTGAGGAAGCAGGCAGCAGGAAGGTGGCACACAGCCCAGCACAGCCTGCAGAGCCCCCAGGACCCCTCCAGCAGCCTCAGGGGACTGTGCCCGCCAAAGCGCCAGTGCGTTCCGCCAAGAATGACAGCGTCTTTCCCCGGGCCGCAGGGAGGTTCAGAAGATTAATTAGACGAACCTGGCAGAACTCGAGGTTCCCCAGGGAACTGGTTGAATATGTCACCCCTGACACAAACCTCTGAAGTGTGCCTCGGGCTGGGTCTTTGTTCACCATTGCGCAGGACAACCCAGTCAGACAGCCCACAGCACACGAATGCCCAGGGCCCTGGCCTCTGTGCCAGCCACAGTCAGTCCCAATGCATGGTTTGGACAGTAGGTGGCAGGAGGGAGCAAAACTGCTTCAGATGCTCCCTTTCTTCAGGTGGCCTTTAAATTCATATTCAAAACCTCCTCCTCCTCCAGGAAGCCTTCCTGCCCTGCCAGCCTGTGTGACCCCTCTCACCTCTAAAAAGCTATTAGCCATGCCTGACTTTTACCATCTGCTGTCTTGTTTGGGGCTGATATTTTAAAATATCATTTGATAAACACTCTAGTATGCGCCAGGTAGCGTGGTCAGTGCTTTACATACGTTATTTGACTGAACCTTTAGAATAAATCTATGAAGTGAATGTGATTATACCCATTTCACAGATGAGGAAGTGGCAGCTTGGAAAGGTCAAACAATGTGTGTGTCCTGCGTCTGTCGTCTTCCTCTCTGTGGGACTATCCTCTCACGTGGGATTGCACGCTCCTCCTGGGCAACCAGGCTGACCTTTACGCTTCCTTCCAGGCCCAGAGCCCCCAGGCACACAACTGAACACCAGATCACTGGCTGCTACGGTGACTGCCATTCGCAGGGACCAATCCACCTTTCTTCACTTGGCCCAGAGGCAGCATTAATGAATAACACTGGTCAGCCACATCGCGAAGGGGCCATACAACAAGAATCCTGGCCTGTTCTGGGCAGTATCTTAATTATAGAAAAGAAAAATCCTGCTTTCATTGCATATTAATTATCAGAACACTTCACTGGAATTCTGCTGAGGAACTGAAGGTCTGAGGGAATGATGTGTGGCAGAGCCCACACCATACGATGTGCTGTGGGCCCAACCCCAAAGCCTTGCTGGGAGGTGCTGAGCCAGGGCATAGGGTCGGCCTGTGGGCTCCATGCAGCATGGCCCTGGGGGACAGCCACCCAGGAGGGAAGGCGTGGGCTCACCTTTGGTAGCGTAGGCTTCCGCAATCATGCGCAGCCTGTAGGGAGGGACGGCTGTCAGCGGCAGGTCATCGAGGCCCACCCGGGCATAGATGTTGAGAGCCTCCTTATAATCTCCTTCCACATAATTCAACTTGGCCATGATCAGATTGGATTCTTGTAGGAACTCTGACTAGAAGGAAAAGGAGAGAGAAAAACATTTTCCTACAATGCTATGAGTAATGCTCCCTCGGGGACCCGCCACCTGCTGCCACAGAGCCTTGGGGCTCTCCACACGAAATCACGCATACAAAGGTTCACAGCAAAACTGTTCACCATGGCCCTGGGACGGGCAACAACCCGAATGCCCACTGACGAGGGAATGGATAAGGAAAATGTGGTCTGGCCTCACAGAGGAGTATAACTCAGCCACAGTGTGGAAGGAAACATTGCCCCACGCTTACAACAGGGATGACCCTTGGAAACACCTTGGCAGGTGAAAAAGCCAATCACAACATGTCTGCTTTCATGGACATGAAATGGCCCGAGCAGTCAAAGCTATGGTGGCAGAAAGTAGATTAGTGTGTGTGCCTAGGGCTGGAGGGTGGGGGGAATGGCAGGTGACTGCTAATGGCTTTATTTTAAATAAATAAATTTTAAATAAATAAATAATTTTTTAAAAAACCAAGGTTTATTTTGGGGGTGATGAAAATCCTCTAAAATTGGGTAAGGACTGCACGGGTCTGTGACTATACTAAAAACCACTGAACCACACATTCTAAATGGGTGAATTACATGGCATATGAGCTCTACTTCAAGAAAGCTGCCATAAACCAAAACAAAAGAGAACACTGAGGCTCCCCACAGGCCCGTGTTCTTGGCTGTGATGGGCCAAGAACGGAAGGGACATTTTATGAACAAGACACACAAATACCTGTCTCAAAAAAGGACAACCTGGTGCATCCTGCCTGCTGCACTAGGGCTATGCCACAAGACTATAACCCAAATAACCCAAAGAGAGAGGTTTTCTAAATTGGTGCAAAACCCAGGACTTGCTTTCTTTCCAGGGTCTAACCTTTCCCACTGAGCCATTCTTGCTCATTCAGGGGACTGAGCCTTGGTCCCCTCTGCCCTGGGAGGCTGCAAGCTCTAGCAGTCCTCTGATGGGTCCTCATTCCTCTCCAGGCAGGAGAGGTTGGCTTCCCTAGTCCATACCCCCCAGCCTCATCCTCTGCCCTTCGCCCTGGCCAGCACTCATCAGCAGGAAAATAGGAGACAGCCCAGCCTGCTATATAAGGAAACAGATTTCTCAGCCTCTCGCAGTTCCTTGGAACCCAAGCTATGTAAGGCTAGATTTTCCCGCTTATAGGAGCATGCCAGGAAGCCGCACTGCTCTGTACCCTATAACCATGATGGGGTGGGCAATGCCAGCTAGCCAGCCAGAGCATGGCAAAGCGGCTGTCCGCCAGGATAGCCAGCTTCCGGGCATTTCTTTCTTTCTTTCTTTTTGAGTGTAGTTGACACACAATGTTACATATTTTTCAGGTGTACGACATAGTGACTGGACAACTCCATAAGCTATGCTATGCTCGCCACAAGTGCAGCTACCATCTGTCACCTTATATCTGTCACCTTACATCTTACAAGGCTGTTATGATACCACTGACTATATTCCCTGTGCTGCCCCTTTTATTCCCAGGACACGCTCATTCCATAACTCTATCTCCTGCTCCCCTTCACCTGTTGTGACCAGGCCTCAACTCCCTCCCCTCTGGCAACCATCACTTTGTTCTCTGTATTTATGGGTCTGTTTCTGCTTTTTGTTTGCCTGTTTATTCATTTGTTTTGTTTTTTTTAGATTCCACATATAAGTGAAGTCATAAGGTAGTTCTTGAAACGGGGCAGGGGCAATAGGTAACATTGACAAGAGGGTAAAATGGGCAAAGGGAGTGAAGGGAGCAAAAGGGGTATTTTAAGTTAAATTAAATTGTATTATTATTATTATTTTTTTAAGTAGGTTCCATGCCCAGCGTGGGGCTTGAACTCATGACTCCGAGATTAAGAGTGGCATGGTCTGACTAAGCCAGCCAGGCGCCCTGAAAGGAACCGAAAAAGAGGGTTTTGAGTGGCCCGAGAGAGAGAAATAAATTAAAATGCAAGAAATTAGAATTATATTTGCAAACAGAGAAATCAAACCAGACTTAAGAGAAAAAGAGTTATGAAAAAAGACCCACCACAGGGGTTCTCTACCCAGAGAAAAGGCTTCCTGGCAGACAAGGCTGCATCTTCCTTCCTACCTTAATTGAGCCTTCCAGCACTGGGACCACTGGCTTAAAAGCAAAAGGAAGGGGGAGGGGAGCAGCAGTTAGTGTTGACTGGGCACAATCTGGTGATGGACAGTGGCCACGGCTGCCCAACAATGTGGATGTACTTAATGCCACTGAACTGTACACTTAAAGATGGTTATGATGACAAAGCTTGCATTAGATATTTTTGGTTACCCAAAGAAAAAGATGTTTAATGCAACTTAAAAACAATTTTTAAGTTTCTATTTATGTTTTTATTTTAAAAAGAGTAAACTACAAGGCTGGATGGAAAAGATGCAAGAGTCTGAACAAAATTCCAAGTGCAAAGGCACAGAGTGGACACTGAGAGAGACTTGCTGAGCAAGTGTTATTGGTGACCTCACATAAAGGCCACTTGCTGCAGAGGGCATAGACTGGCCCCAGCACAGTGCTTATGCTGCTGTGCCCATGAAAGACACGGTTTTCTTGACTTGACTCAGAAGCAGGTCTCCTGACTCCCAGGTTGGGCTCCTTCTGCCCCACCACACTGCTATCTTGTTCTGGTCCTTCCTGCCTCAGTCCATGTGTATTTTGTGGGCACCTTGTCTGCACTGGGCTTGGGCAAGCACCCCACCAGGAGATGCACTGATTTAGGTCAAACAGAGAACAAGCTTCACATTAGACAGCTATTGGGCGACACACCCATGTGAAAGCTGGGCGACTTTGGAACATTCTCTATAGGGTAGAGGAAGCTAAAAAATGGCCACCACAGGAGAAAAAACTCTAGGTAGAACCAACAAAATTGCAGTAAACAAGTCTCTGGTGTTGCGAAGTTGTGAAAGAGCTTCCACATCTGAGCCTTAACACAATCCTGAGCTACCTATGCTTATAGATGAGAAATGTGAAGCTCAGAGAGGGTAAGTAACTTCGCTAAATCACACAGCTTACATATCTAGAACTGGAACACAAAACTCGGGAATTCTAACTTGAAATTCCATGTTCTTACTACTACACTGGGTGGAGAGCAAAAACCACCAGCACCTGGTAAACCAGAAGGTTAATTTTCACAATGAAGTCAGGGATCTGGAGGGCAGAAAGAAACTAGCCAGATGCCAGGCCTGGAGCATGGTCCTCAACCTTTCTCCCCTAGCACACAGCCACACCCTCTGGCCTCTTGAATGGATGCTTGAGTCTAGGAAGCAAAGCCCACGTGTCCACTGTCCCTCTACCCTTTTTCACTGATGAGGACCAACCAGTATCACAAAATGACTCTGAAGAGAAGTATGGCATGGCCCTTTGAAAGAAATAGGGAAAGGGAGATCATGTGTTCTAAAGGCCCAATTTACTTAAATTTACCAAGCCCTTAGTAAACTGGCCTTCCTATGTTGAAGGGATGTGTGGGGCGCCTGGGTGGCTCAGTCAATTAACTGTCCGACTCTTTTTTTTCTTTAAGATTTTATTTATTTATTTGACAGAGATCACAAGTAGGCAGAGGGGCAGGCAGAGAGAGAGAGAGAGGAGGAAGCAGGCACCCTGCTGAGCAAAGAGCCCAATGCGGGGCTTGATCCCAGGACCCTGAGACCATGACCTGAGCCGAAGGCAGAGATTTAAGCCATTGAGCCACCCAGGCACCCCACGTCTGACTCTTGATTTCAGCTCAGGTCATGATCTTGGGGTTGTGAGATGGAGCCCTGCATCAGGCTCTGTGCTCAGCATGGAGTCTGCTTGTCCCTTTCCCTCTCCTTCTACTCTTCCCTCCACCCTCACTCACAATATCTCTAAAATAAATAAATAAAATCTTTTTAAAAATAAAATAAAAAAATTAACTGATGCTCTCAAGCCCCTGAGGGGCCTAGAAATGTGTCCCGTGGAGACAGACACACACAAAGGCCTTTCAGAAAGGAGGCTTTCTGCCTGCATTTCCAGAAGCCTGTAACCACATAAGTGACAAATACTAACACTTACACAAATGTTGCCCAGGCCCCCAAATACTCCATGGCCAAGGAGGTGACCAGATGTCAAGGAGGAAGGACATCTCCTTGGGGTCACACAGCAATTTGAGAATAGGCACAAGCTTCCAAAACAGATACAAAAAGTAAGCTAAGGAAACGTGGCTTTTCGTGGGGGAGAGGGGCAGGGAATGTACACAAACATGAGAATAAAGCCCAAAGAAGTAGGTTCTGAGATGGGAAGCGAAGAAAAAGGAAAGAGAAATCATCAAGATTAAAAGCAAAGAGATAAAACAGAACAACAGAAAAAAAAAAAAAAAAAAAAAGCCCAACCCAAATAACAAACAAACGGGCAAAGCACCTGAATAGATTTTTCTCCGAAGACATACAAATGGCCAATAAGCACACAAAAAGATGTTCAACATCCCTGATCATCAGGGAAATGCAAAGTAAAACCACAGTGAGCTCTCACCCCAAAACTAATAAGATGGCTACTATCCAAAACCCAAACAATACCAAAGAACAGAAAATTTAAAATGCTGGCAAGCATGTGGTGAAAGTAGAACTCGTGTTGGGGAGAATGTAAAATGGCGCAGCTGCTATGGAAAACAGTATGGAGGCTCCTTAAAAAATTAAACACAGAATTACCACATGATTCAGCAATTCCACTTTTGAGTATATGCCCAAAAGAACTGAAAGCAGATCTGGAAGAGATATTGTGAACCCACATGCATAGCAGCATTATTCGGGGCACGTTGGTGACTCAGTGGGTTGGGTGCCAACTCTAGATTTCAGCTCAGGTCATGATCTCAGAGTTGGGAGTTCAAGCCCCACATCAGGCTCTGCACTGGGCATGGAGGCTGCTTAAGATTCTCCCTCTCCCCCTCTTTTCTCTCTCCCCACCCTCTAAAGTAAATAAATCAATAAAGTTTGCATTATAGCAGCGTTATCAAAGTCCCAAAAGGCAGAAGTAACCTCAGGGCCCACTGAGGGATAAACAAAATCCAGTATAAACCTATAGTGCAGTATTACTCAGCCTTAAAAAGGAAGGGAATGCTAACATACACTTACAACAGGGATGAGCCTTGAGGATGTTACATTAATGAACTAAACCAGTCATAAAGAGACAAATGCTCTACAATTCTGCTTATCTGAGGGACCTGGAGCAGTCAGAATCACAGAGACAGAAAGTAAACGGGGGGTTGCCGGGGGGCAGGGAGGAAACGGGGGTTGCCGGGGGGCAGGGAGGCTCGTGCACAGAGTTTCAGTATGGGAGGATAAGAAAGTTCTGGAGACGAGATAACGGTGAGGGTTGCACAACAGCAGGAGGGCAGCTGAGGACACTGATGGGCCTGGGGCTGGGAGCAGGCAGGCGCAGGGGTGAGGAGCATGACCTCAGAAGGGCAGAAGAACAGGTCTCGGCCTTCAGGGAGGGGAAGAGTCCGGAGCCCAGGAAGTGAGCTCCTGGGTGAGGGAGGTGGCGGGGTCAGGGGGAGAGAAATGGAGAGGAAAGGAGATTCAAAGGAAGCAAGAAAGGAATATGTGGTGAGAGGGAAAGCTGAATCTAGAGATAGGAAGACAGGGCCGGGGAGGAGCAGGAGGGTAGCACTTAAGGTCTCCTGGGCCTTGGGGTTAGGGCCATGGCTCAGGCGGCGGGGACAGGCCAGGAGGAGCCCACAGCGTTCCGGGCCACAGCGGCCTGGGGATGCTCAGGAGCTGCATATTTGAGGCAGGAATCGAGAGGTAAATGGCCCTCCTGACTAACTTCTCCCCTTCCTAGAGTGGGCCGGGCGTCAGGTTGAGCTCTGGGTCCTATAGAACAGCTCCCTTCCAAGCGCCTGGAGAAGATTTTTCAGAATAATGAGTCTCTGAAGACTCAGCAGAGAGCCCCCAGTGAGCTGGAAGCCCCCAGAAGGTGGTGGACACACGCAGGATGAGCAGGCCTGCTTCTGAGGAGCCTCGCCGTGGCAGCGCGCTTGTGCGCTCCCAACACTGCCCGGTCCGTCACGAGCCGTCCTTCCTGACAGCTCACTGCCCCAGGGAGGCTCGCAGCACCCCACTGCCCTCCCTCAGCTCAGACACCCACAGTACCTTTAGGTTCCCACGGTCCAGGGCGGCGGTCAGGTGCTTGCGGACCTCAGTCAGCTGGGGCCTGGGGCCTCGGGGACTGGCCCCCTGCCGCAGGGGGTGCTCCTTCAGGGACTGCTCCAGCTTCGACTCCCCAAGGAGGAGCTCTGCCATGTCATCTACAAAGAACCAGGTGAGAAGCTAAATGGGAGCCAGGAATGGTCTGTGTGTTGGGAAGCTCCCCCAAGGACTTTGGGACTACCACGCCCTTGCTATGTATCCTCAGCAAGGCCCTTCTGGAACTTCATAGCCTTAGAGGGAGTCCAAGTGGGCACCAGCTTACAGTGAATTCCGTTTATACATAAGAATGTTCCAGAATTTGTACGCAGACAGGGGATAGCTCATTCCTTTGTCACACATTTACTGGATCTAGAAAGACTAGAGACATATTAATATAGCGAGAGTGCAAGTTCAGTAGGAAAACACAGCTGTCTGACGTTATTTTTCAGCAGGATCTGTATAAAACAATACTATGTATTTTCTCAAACACTGACGCAGGGAAATCTAGCTCTTTTGTGTTCTCACAAATGGATGTGAGCTGGAGCAATGTCTCGTACAGTCAGATTCTTAAAACAAGTTTGTGTCAAAATGACGTGCATGTACGGTCTGTTTCTGCCTAAAACTCAAAGCTATACAGACACTGACAACTAGGAACCTCTCCGTGAAGGTTTTACCCCTAAGAGTACTCTACTTAGAATTGCAATTTTGTTACTGTCTGTGTCGGCTTGTTAATTAGAATGAAGAGCTCACTCCAGAAGTAGCTCTTGGGAATCCGCACATCTAGACATTCTGAATAAACCCAGAACAATTCATACACCTGCCTGAACTTGACCTATTTGGGACAGGACCTAATTGTATTAAAATATAAGCACAGTGTAAAAGGCAGCTACGTAGTGTAGCTACTACCACTGGGCTGCAAATTTGGGGGGGGACCCCAACTGGAGTTAGGGACCAAAATGGCCTTTAGTTTTATCTTTAACACTGCAGTCCCAAAAGGAGAACAGATTTGCCTATTATTCAGGTAATCTAAAATTAACTCCAGAAAGAGTCATGGAGCACCCACTGAGATTCTGAGTGGTAGGTGCACTGAAGGCTGCAAGCTATAAGGAGAACCTTCCCAGTCCTCTGGCCAGTGACCCAAATCTGCCAAATCTAAAGTTCTCAGCAGTGTCTCTGTGTACAGGGAAGCCCAAAATAGTCTCTTAGAGATGAGACCCAGGGTCCTGGGATTGGCCAAGCCACAGCAAACCAGGGCTGAGTTAAGCTACCGAACTCAAAAATTCCCTTGGTTGTCCAAGAAGGAAAAGCAAATTGCCTTTAACATGAGGGGAGGTTCTGGCCAGACCTACAGCAGCATCCTACAGCAGAAGACAATGAAGCGATGACACAGGGACACACAGCGTAAGCCAACGGGCCTGGAGCGGGCCCCAACACCAGTCAGGTGCGAGAGCCGCAGGCAGCCTCCTCCCAGAAGCAGGAGCCCTTCCTTAGAATGAAAGGCAGCTAAGAAAGAAATCCAGGGATGAAGGATGTGTCGGCAAAGGCCTAACCGTGGGGATCAGAGCATTTACATACAAAACACTAAATGCCTACAAGAGATAGTTTCGGAACAGAACAGGACCGCTTGCTATAAACCAACCCAATGCAGAAGTGAAAGTGCATCAAAATTGGGAAGTGCTTTAAAACATGGTAATACATGCTGGGCGCCTGGGTGGCTCAGTGGGTTAAGCCGCTGCCTTCGGCTCAGGTCATGATCTCAGGGTCCTGGGATCGAGTCCCGCATCGGGCTCTCTGCTCAGCAGGGAGCCTGCTTCCCTCTCTCTCTCTCTGCCTGCCTCTCTGTCTACTTGTGATCTCTCTCTGCCAAATAAATAAATAAAATCTTTAAAAAAAAAAAAAAAACAAAACATGGTAATACATGCTTAAAGAGAAAAACATGACTCCGATCAACTTCACTGCACTCTTGCAGGAAACCATGCCACACGGTGACACATTTACCTAGAGCTCAACAATTCCCTTAGATTCACTTTTTATTTCCTTCTTCCCATTAGTACTTACTGATACTTTATTTTTAAAACAGCTGCTGCCCAACAGATATGGATGGAAACCACATGTTATTTTAAAAGTTGCAGCAGCTATGTTAAAAAAGGAAAAAGAAACAAGTGAAATTAATTTTGATAATATCTTTTATTTAACTCAATATATGCAAAATATTGCTAGTTGAACAGGCAATCTATATTTTTAAATTATCAACATGTTTTATATTCCTTTTTATATTAAGTTTTCCAAATCTAGGGGTGCCTATCTGGCTCAGAGCATGTGACTCTTGATCTCGGGGTCATGAGTTCGAGCCCCATGTTGGGCTCAGAGCTGACTTAGTGTACTTTGCACTTATGACACATTTCAATTCGAACCAGCCATATTTCAAGTGGTCAGCAGCTACCCGTGACTAATGGCTGTGATATTGGATGGGAATGTGATCACCATTTATAAAAGTATGCCTGTTTATCTTTATTCTGTTTCCCTAAAAAGATGTCTAGAATGAGTATTACTTAGGAATAAGTAATAAAAACTTCTTTTTTTTTTTAAAGATTTTATTTATTTATTTGACAGAGAGAGATCACAAGTAGGCAGAGAGGCAGGAAGAGAGAGAGAGGAGGAAGCAGGCTCCCCGCTGAGCAGAGAGCCCGATGCGGGACTCGATCCCAGGACCCTGAGATCATGACCTGAGCCGAAGGGACATTAATGGTGGTTATTTCTGAGTGGTGAGACTATTAGTATACATTTGTTTTCTTTTCTGTATATTTTAAATTTCCAAAAAATAAAATAACATGAGATTCAGAGTCGTAGGTATAAATCTCAGTTTGTCACACTGTGTCCATGGTCCTAGAATTTAGCCTCAGTGTTTTGGGGGACAATTCTAAGAAAGCCCCTCTGAACATCTGAGCTGAAGATTCCTATCTCCCATTATCCTCCATCACTACCCCCCACTCCAATGATCTCCTTGCGGCAGACTCCTCTGACCTTGCAGCTGGAAATGGCTGTTCCAAGCAGAATCCCCAGGCCAACAAGCAGAGATCACAGCAGATCAGGCTCTCTGCTGCCTGCCACCTCTTTCTAGCTGTGGGACCAGGGGCACATCGCTTACCCTCCTGAAGCATCGGCCTCCATTTATGAAACGGGAACGATAAATACGATGACCATAGCAAGACTGAATGAGAGCTAATGAGTTCTCAGCGAGGGAAATGCTGTGGCCTGGCCTGCCACACCTCTCAACTAGACCTCCCAGGATGAGTAGGGTCTGGACTGGCAAACAGGAAGGAAGGGCAAACCAGGCTGAGGGAACAGCAGGGCATAAGAGAAGTAGGAAGGCAAAAGCACACTGGACCAAGTGGCCAGAGAAGAGGGTGTGGGCGAGGGAGAAGACAAGAATGGAGACTCAAGTGGGGAGCAGAACATGGGACTAACGGTTCCCTTCTGCCCGCTCAGCCCCATCCCCACATTAAACAGGTCCTGGCAGTTTCCACAGGCAGTCCTCCACACAGAGGCCCCGTGAACTTCCTCCCTATCTTTGGGACGACTCGGAAAGCTGAGAACACCAACCGCCATTACTTGATAAAGACCTATTAATCTTCCCGTGCTGTTCATCAACCCCGCCCCCCACATGCCCTATCCCAAGCCAGCCCCAGCTGCCCCAGGAACCTCGAGCACCCCAACCTGGACGTTTACGTATCTGTTTGCCCCTTCAAGACTGTAATGAGACCCTGAAGGAAGAGTCTGTGTGTTACTTTTTGGTCTCAGAGCACAGCACAATGTCTGGCACAGAGTCAGCACTCAATAAATGGTGAATTAACTCAATGATAGGCCAAGGCACTTGACCCATACCCTCCTGTGTTAGGCCTGGTCCTGCCTGTGGCACAATCTGTCAGTTGTCCCCCAAATATTCGTTCTCTTCTTCTTCCTTTATTATTAGAGTCCCTGAGTTTTATCAGGGCACAGAGCTGCCAACGTAAAGACTACTTCCCAGGCTCCCTGGGAGGTGCAGGCTGTCACACGACTAAGTTATGGCCAGTGTGATGTGAGCAGAAGTTCTGCATGCAGCTTCTCTGCTGGGCCCTCCCAGGGAATGCGCCTACCCTCCAGTTCCTCTTCACCCTACCCCATTAGCTGGAATGAGTCTAGAGCTGGTGGAAAATGGAGCCTCCATTCTGGTCCTCAAGATGGAAGCCATCTACTGAGGATCCCAGAGCGTCACAACATTAGGAGCCTTGGTCTCCAACACCCTGGAGCTGCCACTCAGCCCAGAACTGCTTATGATCAATTATCACACTAGAGAGAAACACTGACTTCTACCTTGCTCTTGCTTTAGTCACTGTTCCTCTGACCTTAGTTACAGTGGCCAGACTGTTATCCTAGCTAGAGCTCCCCACCACCAAACAGGCTTTAAGTTGAGAACTGCTACCTGAGAATACCTTACCAGTCAATACTCATTCCCAGGGTCCCTCATGTCTGGAAGGAATCTCACAGAAACCAACTGAGGCCTTTGGTAGAACACCCCTGACGTCACCTCTCCTGTTTCACCGGCTTGCAGAAATATTTAAACAAAGGACTACATACAAAGAGAAGTATAAAACTACCACCTTGGTGCTTTGTAGGATTTACCGACTTTTTGTTTCTTGATCTCCTGAGACTGGGGGCACATACCAGAGTCTTACTGCTAAGATGTGCAGAGCGCCCAGCTCTATCAGAACAACGGGGGCAGGGGGTTGCTGGGAAAGGCTCAGCTGAGAGGAAGAGGCTTTGCACAGAATGCGGAGACACAGCCCCTTGCCTCATGCGAGTTCCAGTCCCTCAGCACCACCCCTCATGCTGTGGCTCTGCTGGAGATGGTAGTCCTGGGTGGTGGAGAAGGAGACAAAGCCTTCACCAAAATGTTACAGGTACATGTTTACAAGATGGAAAAGGTGGGGAACGGTCTTTCAAGCAGCAAAAACAGAATATGCAAAGGCACGACATGGCCTAGATGTTTGGGGAACTCCAAGTCATTTGTTAGAGCTGAACCATGAAGGGCAGAGAGAGGGAGATGGCCATAGTTGGGAGTTTCCTGCCAGGCAGGCAAGGATCAGCTCCTCAGGTCTGGAAGGAGCTGTGCACTCTGAGGAAGAGCTTACAGTCCAACTGGAAATTAGCATGCTGGCTGTAAAATCATTTGTGCAATTTAAACATTTTCAGGATCCAGTGAATCTTCCAAGCAAACAACGTTTTCTTTGCTCTCCTTAAAAAAGGTGACTTCCCTACCACTCACTCTCTCAACCAGGAGGCTAAAGATCGGAAAAACATCCAATGAACTCAGGCCAGAGAAATCATACAGGGACTGCAAGGCTCCGTCCTCACGAGGTCGTCTTCAGCAGCCAGACCAACGCTCCACTGCTCTCGTTGAGGAATTCAGAGTCCACAAGTGACGAAAGAAACAGAGGTCACCTAGCCAGCTGTTACTGCCCATAGTGTGTGTGCTTGCATGCTAGGACAGTGACGTACAAGGGGAAAAAAGGCGCCTCGGGCATACAAGAAAATTAATTCCAGTTGGATTAAAGAATTAAATGTGAAATAAAAGAGGATAAAAAGATAAAAATAGAACTTATGCTTTCAGCCAAGATGGAACAAATTTACCCTCCTGGATAAAACAACCAAAAACGCAAGACAATATATGAAAAAAAATTCTCACGACACTGGACGTGGGACCACAGAGAAAAATGATCCCTGAGAAGCAGGTAGCAAACAAGGTGAGCTCTGGGATTTGCCTTGAGAGTTTCCAGCTGCCCCACAGGAGCAGGGAGCCCTTAGATTAGGATTCTGCCTCATGAAAGACTTAAATCTAAGTATCTCCCCCCCCACTCATTTGCCTGCTCACACTCATCAGGCACAGAGCAGGGCACATCCAGGCATTCCACACTGCAGAGGGTGAGGCAGGACTGCAAAGTGGGGCCAGGCATGTACTTTCCAGAATGCAAAAGCCCAAGATTACACACAGGGGACAGAGCTCTGGCCTCAGGCAGCCCCAGGCTTAATACCAGCTCCTCTGCTTGTTAGCTGTGTGGCGATGGCCAAATTAGTTAACCTCTCTGAGCCTCTGTTTCCTCACCTGGCTACTGTGAGGCGAAGACATAATGTATGTAATACAGAGAGTACAAAGCAGGTGCTGAAGCGATATGAGTTCCTGTTCCTGCCATTCATTTTGGACTTGGTATTTCCCAGAACGGGTATGTTGGATCTAATGAGGTCAGAAAGCACTGTGAGACACAACCCTTGTGCTCAGGAGGCATGCAGTTCAGTAGGAAGATAAGAATGTTTGCAACATTTATTACTAGACAAGCCATGCTGGGCTCTTACTAAATGCCGTGCAGTGGCCTAGCCATCTTCACAATCCTGTTAGTCCTCCCAACATCACTAGGACCTGTCAGCCCCTCCATCTCACAGATGGGGAACCAGGCACAAGAGGGGAAGCAATGTGCCAAAGGTCACAGAGCCAGCACATCCCGGAGCTGGGATTTTGAACCCAGGCTGTCTCCCTGCCTGTCACCCCAGCATGAGGACATCAGCTTCCAGAAAAGGGGCTCAGCTTCCCTCCTAACCAGCCGTGTGACCCCAGTCAAGGCACTTCATCCTTTTGCTGTGGGGCTGAGCAGGCCATTCCTATGTCCCTTTCCTGCTCCACCTGCTAGGACTCTCAGGAGACAGGAATGAGGAGGGACTCGGGGGTGCCCAGGGCTCGTTCCACATTTTCCTCAAGCATTTTTCAGGGTTTAAATGAGGCTGCAGTAACCAGCTGTCCAGGAACTTACATAGAGCTAAAGCCTGAAGCTGAAAAGAGACTACTCCTGGGGACCGTCACTGAGAAGAATATGGGGAATCAGCCCCGGCAGGGCACTCTGGTGCCATGCTTCATCTCCAAACAGACAGTCCCCAAGCTGGCCCAGCTCCATGCCCAGGCGGCTGCGGCCTCCCTGATCCCCCTGAGGAAGGGCCGGGAGCTGTGGTCTTTGCCACTTGAGGTGACCGCCCCTTCCTCCCAGGCTTCTTCCTCATGGGATAAACCACTGACACCGAGAGATCTGATCAGATGAGGAAGAAAAAGCTTAGGGTTTCTACTCTATTCCAGGGAATACTTGATACCAATACTAAAACAAAACAAAACCAAAGACCCAAATCTCAACAACTGGGATTTGTCAATCGAGAAGCATTTCGGTCTATTCAAACCATTCCTGCCATGGCCGTGATCCAAGAGGAAAAACAAAGCCCCACTCAAGCAGGGGCCGGTTCTTCGGCGTCTCCTCTGCCACCCAGCAGGGACAGCCAGCTTCTCCGTCTCTTGGTCTCAGCAGGACCTCTGTGAATGTCATCCCCTCACTTAGCCACTTCTTGTAAGTCCCAGGTCCCTCAGCACTCGCAGTGCCTGTCATCCCCTTTCCCGCGAAGTAGTGACAGAAACACAGACGCTATTGGGGCAGTGCTTGTAGGAGCATCGTCGGTGTTGAGTGTCCACAGAGGGCAACGTCGATAACGTGATTTATGTACCCAGACCATGTGACCCAGAAAGCCCAGTTTCAGGAACGTCTCCCTACACACAAGCACTCTCCAGCACCGATGGTACCCCCAGGGATGTCTGTACAGGGATGTACAGCCCTACTGCTAAGAGCAAAGGACAGAACACACCCGTACCGTCCTCCCTGGGGACCTGTGAAATGAATTATGCCTCACCTCACATGATGGGACACAGTGTGTCCATTACACGAAAGAAATGGGTCTACCTGCAGCCCCGTGGTAGCCGGACTATGCACACCGCTCCAGGCCTTCACACCTCCCTGAATCCACGAGCTCTGTGGCCGCTCACCCTGACCCTGGGCTCAGCCATGTGACTTGCTCTGACTGATCGGACAGTAGCACATCTGACACACACAGAAGCTGGGAAACGGACTTCTCCCTCTGCTTCCTGCTTGCTTCTCTGTGGCCGCCTTGAGCCCATGGCCACGCTGGCCTGGATCTAAGAAAGGCCAAGGGGGACACAGCAGAGTCGTCTCAGCCAGGCCCCGCACGTGAGCAAGCCAGCCAAGGGCAGCCAGGTCACGGAGCCGCCCCGCAGCTGGCTGCAGACGCGTGAGCGAACCACAGCAAGCCCAGAATCATGACAAATAATAAAAGGTGGCTGTTTTAAGACACTGAAGTTGGGATGGTTTATCACACAGCAATAGGTAACAATGTCACAGAGATACAAAATACAGTGTGTGGTATGTTAACATTGGGTGTAAAAAGAAAAAAAAAAAAAAAAAAAACCAACAACATGCTTTCTAATGAAGCTCCAGATATGCTGAACATTACTGAAAGGACCCTCCAGGAAGTCCTAAGAGTGGCTATGTCCGTGGAAAGGAGCAGGAGGACACAGAGGAGACGTAGGAAGGAAGTTACTTTTCCCTCTTGTATTATTTGATTTTTAGTACTGTGTGCATTCCTTACCTGCACAAAACATTAAGTAGTTAATTTAATATTTAAAAGGAAAAGAAGACAGCCTGTGTTGGAGTGAGCTCTGACTCCGGAATGCCTTGTCTGGTCTCCCACGGGGGTTGACAAACCTGGCCCATCATCTCAGAGCCGGGGGAGGAGGTCTGAGTCTGTGGTTATGACTGAGAACCTGTCACCCGCCCTCCCTGGGCCACCAGCCTCCCATGTGCACACTCTCCAGACCCTCCGCATCCTTCCGAGGCCGTGGCAATCTGTCTCACCTGAGGGTGCCTGGACACAATGTACCTCCCTCCCTTCTCCTGCCAAAATCCAGGCATCGCATGAGATGCATTTCAGGGTCACCTTGGAGGAGACCTCCTGCTCCCTCAGCGCGAGCGCCCCATGCTCCTCACAGTCACACACCAGCCAGCATCTGGCACGGACAGCACTGAAGGAGAAAGAGAGATCTCTGCCCTTGTGCTGCTTATATTCCAGAAGGGGAGACAAACCAGAAAAAGGCCAGCTAGTGGTACGAGATCAGCGGAGAGTTAAAACGGGGACGTGGCAGGGAGTGACCAGGTGGCTACTTGAGGCTGCGGGATCAGATCAGAGCCAGAGTCTCCCAGGAGTCTGAGTTTGAGACCTGCATGACGAGACAGAGTCAGCCATGCAAAGATCTGAGGGAAGAGCACCCTGGGGTGGGAACACAGCTGGCACATTTGAGGAACAGCAAGAGGGCCGTGTGGCTGCGGCAGCGGGGACGGATCAAGGCAGTCAGAGGGCGGCTAAGGGCAGCCATGAACACGCTCACAGGCTGTGGTCCGCAGGGTGGCTTTCCTGCGAAGCGCACCTGGAAGCCTCTGGAAGGGGCTGGGAGTGTGCAAGCAGGGGTGAAGGGATCCGGTTGAGGTGTGCAAAGACCCCTCCATCCACTGTATGGAGAATGAACTCCGGGCTGAAGAGGAAGAGGCAATGGCAGGGATGGTCGGAGGGTCACTGCAGGAGTCCGCCGGGGGATGACAGACACTGGGACAAGGGGGCAGAAGTGAGAAAGAAAGAGTGCGGAAAGGAAGAGACGGGCAGAGGGAGGACACAATTTCTAGTAAGATAAACAAGACTTACTAACGGGTTGGACTGGAGATGTGGCAAGCAGAATACCCCCGACACCCCTGAGATGACTGTGTCCAACTCGCTGGAACCTGTGAGTGGCATAAACCTGCCACGTTACAAGGCAGAAGGGACTTTGGGGGTGTGATTAAGTTACAGACCTTGAGACAGGATGATCCTAGATTATGTGGGTGGGCATGCCGGGGTGCTTGGAAGGGGGAAGTAGGCGGGTCAGGGTCGGAGGACATGTGGTACAACCATGTACAGTCACAGAGGAAGCTAAACTGCGGGCTTCACAGATGGAGGAGGGGCCGAGAGCCAAGGAACGTGGGAGCTGTGGAGGCCGGGAAAGACAAGGGCACGGATTCTCCCCGAGAGCCTCCAGAAGGAAGACAGAGCTGTGGACACTTGAGTTTAGACCAATGAGCCCCATTTCCAACTTCTGACCTCCAGAACTACCAGAGAACACATCTGCATTATTTTAAGCCAATAAATGTGTAATTACTATTAGTTACAGCAGTGATGGGAAACAAATGCAAGAGGGATGAGGAATGGAGAGGGATTAAAGAGAAATTCTTTTAGCTTTGAGGTGGCACACTAGACTGGATCTTGCCATTTAGTGAGGCGAGCAGAAACAAAACCAAGAGTTCTGTTCTAACTTAAATAACATCTGATACCCAAGTAGACAGTCAAGTTGGTGGATGGAGTTTGGCATCAAAGCTGGAAGAGAGTGAGTAGAAGGACCCAGTTAAAGAAACCAGGACTGTGTTTGTTACAGAAACAGATTAGAAGTTTCCGGAAAGACAGAGTGGCCAAGTGGGTTAAAGGCAGCTGGAATATGAAGGAAGATAAGAACACAAACAGAACCGTTGGATTTGGCAACAGGACAGGGCGACCTTGACATGGGAAGTCTGGGGTGGGGTGGGGGGGTACCAGCTCAAAGGAGCAGGCCGAGGAGACAATGGTTCTTTGAAGAGGCTTTGCTGAGACAGAGCAGAGAGGCAGGCAGTAAGTCACAGGGATGTGGGCTTAGGGAAGGTTTTGATAGGAGAGTCTAGGGTGTCTGTGAATCCTGGAGGGAATGACCTAGGAAAGAGACAAGGAATTGATCCAGAAGACAGGAGAAATGACAGCAGCCTGAAGTCCTGAGGAGGCATGAACAGAGAGATTCTGAGCACAGGTGAAGGGGCTGGAGGCTCCGCAGTGACAGGCAGGAGAGCAGGCACACTTGGTGGTAGGAAACAAGGGGCTTTCGTAACAGCTTCTGTGTCCTCAGTAAAGTTCATACCAGCTCAGGACCTAGGAGAGACAGCATGGAATTCCAAGAAAAGACCTAAGAAGGGGAAAGAGTATGTGAAAGCAGGGATACGAACATTCCTGAAGGGTGGCAGTGCCTCTGAGGTCACTGGTCATCAAGCGCAAACGATCCATGACATTTGTCTTCTCAGCAGCACACAGGAGCAGGCAGAGAACTGGGTGTCATCAGGGTAGGGCTGCTGTGGAGCAGCAGGATGGAGAAGACAAGGTCATGTCACCCTGCTTCTCATAACCTTCCAGTGGCTCCCCTCTCATGC
This sequence comes from Neogale vison, assembly GCF_020171115.1. Classification (NCBI taxonomy): domain Eukaryota; kingdom Metazoa; phylum Chordata; class Mammalia; order Carnivora; family Mustelidae; genus Neogale; species Neogale vison. Next base: position 29,474,312 of record NC_058103.1, read on the forward strand.
AAAGTGAAAGCGAAAATCCTTGTACCTTACCCCCTTGGCTCTGACCTCCACCTTGTCCCTCTCACATTCATGCCCCATCTCCAGGAGTCGGCACATAGCCTGTGCTCTGTAAATATCTCTGAAACGAGCAGATCATCCATGGATCTTCCTTTCACGGAGAGGACCTAACCAAGTACCTTAGCCTCTGGACACTCAGCTCTTCCCCAGGGTGCCTGGCACATGGCTGGGACATGACTGTTGCCAGAGACCAAGCCTTCCTGTTTCTACCTCCGGCCCTCCGCTGTTCCCCCTCTAGTATCTTTGCTCAAATTATGACCCAGTTCCAAGGACCTGCTATTTGGATCTTGACTGAAAGGCAAAGGTGCCATTAGTCAAAAATTAAAGAGCTCAAAGAAATTGGCAGAAATAATACTCTGGGAAAATCTTGGTAGTTCGGAGACCAGGCTTCATGCCAAAGCCTCCTCCCCATGTTCACACACAGTGCAGAGGCTGGAAAGACAAGATGAGAGAGTAAAATGTGGGAACAGAAGACAATACTTGCTCTGCACTGGCAGAACAGAGAAACATACTGGTTTACACAGGCGCACGCACACAGACACTTCCCCTCAAAAAGCCTTGTTTAATAAGAGAGAAGGTAACTTGAAAGCCATCTTGGAGTTGGTCTGGCCTGTCCCCAGGGCCCAGCAGGGCAGGAAATGACTCTAACAGGGCAGGGGGATGTTATCAGGCCAGCCCAGAAGGCTTGGAAATGGCTCTTTCAGGAAGCCAGTCCCAGACAAGTTGAATGCACACCCACACAGTCAGCAAGCATCTCTTGAAGATTCGCTAATCCACGCCCTACCCTCAAAGAGGATAGTGTAGAGGGAACCAGGGGCTATGGAGTCCTGGCATGGTGGGGTGCAAAGAGGATCAGGCACACTCAGACTGTCAGAAGTAAGAGAGGTCTGAGCTGGCTGAGCCTCAGGAATTTCTCCAAGTGAGAGAGGATTTCCCCAAGTGAGGGTCCAGGCAGAAGGGAGACACCACAGCTGGTGTGTGGGGTCGGGCAGAGGCAGGAAGGAGGCTACCACAGGACATGAGGCAGCTGCAGAGGGCATGAGGGACACACAGTCCCAAGGACTCTAGGCCCAAGACTCCGTGGAGATCTTGACTCTCCTGGCCTGGTGGGCCAGAGAAAGGAAAGGCATGCGCTTGGCATGCCCAGCAATATCATCTCATCAACTCAACACTTCATTTTTTTTTTTTTTTTCAAATTTCTTTTCAGCGTAACAGAATTCATTGTTACGCTTGTTTTTACACCACACCCAGTGCTCCATGCAATCCGTGCCCTCCTTAATACCCACCACCAGGCTCCCCCAACCTCCCACCCCCACCCCTTCAAAACCTTCAGATTGTTTTTCAGAGTCCATAGTCTCTCATGGTTCACCTCCCCTTCCAATTTCCCTCAACTCCCTTCTCCTCTCCATCTCAACACTTCTTACTTGAGAATAAAAAGCTGCTTCTTGTTAGGCTTCGAACCTGCAAGGGCCAGAGAAGGCAGTTAGTCAGGGGAGGCAGGCCTCACAGCCAAGGGGCGCTGAGCCAGCCTGAATGTGAGGAAATTGGAGGGACAGGGAGAGGCAGCAGAGACCCGGAACCCCTCCCTGGGAAGGGCCACTCGGCAACCATCGACCCTTCAGCTTGCACAAGAGACATAGGAAGAGAAGGTCACGGACATCCAGTCAGCCTGAACAGCAATCCATCAGCCAGAACTCACCCAGAACCCCAGGCCGGCAGGGCCATCCAGTCACCAGAGAGACAGCACCAAGAGTCTCAGTGTCTCAGGTGGACATTCCCTCCCCTGGATCCCCCCGCCCTTGTCCTCTACCATTCCCAGCCCCAAGCACATAGATGCCGGCTCTCCATGCACTAGACTCGAGCATGACCATGGTCTTAATGGCACTGTACTCCAGGTTGTCAGGCAGGGGCTGGCACCCAGCACACGCTCACTAGGTGTTTGAGGAGTACATGAATCTAAGTTGACTCCTCAAGGGCAACACCCAAGCTGTTCTTTGAACAATGAACTGAGCATGTCGGTATGTCAAAGAACTGCTGTGTGTCAGACATGGTGCTGGAGACGGAGCAATGGGCAAAACAGCAAAAAGCCCTGCTCCTGTGGGACCGACAGCCCAGTGGTCACGTTCTTTGTGGCGTCCCCAATTTGTGTCCCAGAACCCCCACACAGAAGTACAGAATGAACAGCCGCAGGAGGAGGACTGAGGAGTGTGTCAGACTTGAGCAGAGGCCCCAGGTTTTCACTGACTAGTTCTGGGAGCTGATGGCAGTCACCGTTAGCCAGCTAACGGTGACTGCCATCAGCTTTGGGCCTCAGTCACAATTCAGCATCATGGGAGCCCACCCCAACCCCCCCCCTGCACAGCTCTGGTATCCTCACTGTTATCGTCACCCAGCCTGCTCGTCCCCACTCGCCCCCATCAGGGGCTAAGCATCCATCCGGGCCTTCCTCCCCTGCTGCCACACATAGAACTCCTGATCTGGGCAGCTTCAGATGACTGCTGGCGCCTGAAACTAGCTGCATTATCCCTTATATTCCTCAGAACAACCTTGGAGCTGGAGAGGGAGGCTTGGGGAGTGGAGGAACACACCCACAGCCAGACAAGCAGTAAGTGCTAGACCCAGGATCTAATCTCATGTCTAACAGGACAGAGCCCACTACTTTCTCCAGCACCAGGTTCCTTTCCTCATTGCGAAAATGCCTCCATCTGCCCAACAGAGTAAATGACGGTCTTGCTTGCCCAGAGCCGAGGGGGTTCCCAGGACACGGGATTTTCAGTGCTTCAAACTCTCAGGCCAACTGGGACAAAGCCACAACTGCCCAAGATCCTCCTCCTGGCGCTCTGCAAGGCCTTACCCACTGTCACCTAAGCACACCCTGCCCTTAGGCCCCAGTAACACAGTGGCACCCTGGGGCATTGTATATAGCGCTGTCATTATTCTGCCCAAGCTACTGGTGACACTGTCCCACCACTTGGACAATCATGTCTAAAATCTGGTCCTAGAACTTCCTGGGCTACAACCACGATGCTAGTTAACAATCCTGCTTTCTGAACCCTAACCCCACTAAGACCTCCTGAAGCAGGACTCTGGCCCAGCCTGGGAATCAGAGTTGCTAACCAGCCCCAGGTGACTCAGCTGCCCAGAGACTGTGTGACTGCTCTGAGCTGTAAGCTTCTTGTGGCTGCTGACCCACTCAGTCCTTTTCTTCTGGTGCAGGCCTCATACACAGGAGGTACTCGTTAAATGCTAAAGATTATGGCTGAAGGGACAGCTTCAGACCTGCCCCACCACCATACAACTCCCTAAGCCTCTATTTTAAAATGCAGATTTCCAGCCCCTATATTGGCAGGGAGACCACTACCCCACAGGAGTGGTCTGGGAATGTGCAGGCTCCCTTAGTTCTGGGCTACCCAGAGCAGGTCCACGGACAGGCAGCATTGGCATCACAGCGAAGCTTTGTCAAGCCTATAGGAGCGCAGGCCCCAGACCTGCTGCATTGGAATCACTAGGAATGGGGCCCCAGGAGCTGACTTGGTGATTCTTCCATCCAACAAGCTTAGAAAACCATTTATTGGTGTAAAGAATAATGGAACTGGAGTTACAAGTAGGTTAGAATTCAGCTCAGAGAACATCTCCAAACCTCAGTCTACTTACCCCTGATTAAGAATTGTGACCCTTGACCTGCTCCTCACCTAGTTGTTGTGATGATTAACTGAACTGAGATCCACGTAAAAGTTCATGCCCAGAACACGGCACATAGCAAAAGCTCAAGCAATGAACATTCCCTACCAGCACAGTTTTAAAACCTGCAAAGTCCAGAAAACAAAGGTTTCAGAGAATCAAGTGAGGCGCACAAGGTCCCTGGGAGGGCAAATGCATGGAGATTCTGACTCCAGGTCTGGCAGGCCTCTGAAAGGACCAAAAAACGTGCGTCCCGCCTCACTCTGGCACTTCTACCTCCACCGCACCTGGCGGACCTGCGCAGACAGACAGGGGCTGCAGCCACACTGGTCGGTTTCCCGGGGCCTGCGGCTGCCCTTTATACAGCATGCGGCACTCCTTCGACCCGTCTGCCAAACACTGCTCATCCTTGCCTGGGAGCTGATGGGGATGGTTTCGAGAGAGCTCAGAAAACCTCTTCCCTTTTCTTGGCTTCTCAGATGGGAAACACTGGCTTTCACAGAAAGGCCTGCAGCCCTCCGCCACCTGCCAAGCATGAGGTCACCCAGAGGGGCAGGAATCTACCCAAGTGAGGTCACTTGGGAACCAGGGACGAAGGCCATTCCTGATGATGCACCGGTGCCAAGCCGGCGGGGCAGCTGGGGGTGTTCCGAGTAAACGAGGAGGTGCACAGGAGGGAAAACCCGTAGCGGCAAGTAGCCACCGGACGTCCACTCGGCGTGGCTTCAACAAGAAGGCATTTTCTGCTCCACATAAATGATGTTCAGACAAGAGCCGCTGCAGGCATGGAGCCACATCCATCTTGCGTCTCTGCGTTGCCGCGCTCTGAGCGTCAGCCTCGCCGCCACGAGACGGCCGCAGCTCCCCGCCTCAGAAGCCAAGCACCAGTTTCCAAGGGCAGAAGACCACTCCCGTCGCCGGGAAGGCTCGTTTGTTACTACTGAGCAAGAGGAAATCTTCTTCAGAAGCCCCTTCCGCAGCTAAGGCCCCTGGTGTCTCATTGGCTAGAACTAAGTCACATGCTCAGGTCTCAACCAATCACAGTCAGGGAGCAGCCCCACCAGGGCCCATACCCTCAGTGAAGCACGGGGCACACGGGAAGGGCTGGCAGTTGGACAAAATTGGGGCGCAGGCGCAAGGAGGAAAGGGAACTCAGGTGCAGCAAGCTGGATTGACAACCGGGGCCCCTCTGGGGGGCCCCAAGTCACGTGACACCACCAGCCACAAAGGTGAACAGCCCTGGTGGGAGCCCCAAGACAGGGCTTGTCCTGCGGCCTTTGCTCCCACTTACGAAGACCCCGTGGCCTGCCCTCCTGAGGCCGCTTCCAGTTGCTCCGAGGCCTCCCCTCAACACAGCACAGCAAGTACACACTGGGAGCCTGACGGTTCCCCGAGCAGAGCCTCTAGTGGCTGGCCACCTGGGGGAGGAGACAAGGCACGAGCCACGACAGACCACATGGGGAGGAGAAACAGCCCTGAACTGGGAGATGATAAACCCACCACCATGACCCACACCGAGGGCTTACTCTGTGCAGGCAGCAAGCTAAGCACTGTTAGGTGCGGTTTTTTTGTTCCTTGTTTTCACATTTGGTCCTTAAAACTGCCCTACACATTTGGCACTATTACTACAGGTTCGTGATCCCTTATGCATAATTTCCCAGATCTAGAACTCTCTAAAAACCAAAACCTGGTTTTGTTTTTGTTAACTTACTGGGCAATAAAACCTCAACTGAACCAACATGAGGCTATTTATAATCTATCTGTCCCTTTGCAAGGCCTGTTTGCATGTTTCGATGCAGAAAATAGTGGCGTGTTGTTTCATTATGAAGAGCCACTCCTGGAGCCCGAGTGTCACATACTGGCTGGTATAGGCACCATGGTCTGGAAAATTCTGCACTCAGAAACAGAGCTGGCACCAAGAGTTTCAGAAGAGGGATTCTGGATGCATATCACCACTTTACACACAGGGCTTCAGAAGTTAGGAAGCAGTTAGGAAGTAGAGGTTAGGAAGTTAGGAGTTAGGAAGCAGCAGCAGCTCACTTTGAACTAAGCAACTGCACTCACAGGCTGGAGCTCTGACCCACCCTGCCTGCTTCTGCCACTTTGCCAGCTGGTGGTTTTAAGGGAGGACACTTCTGTGGGCCTATTTTCTCATCTATAAAATGGGGAGCTTACAACCAGATCAGTGGCTTTCAAATGTGTTCCAAAAGCACATTAGGCCTTCCTTCCAAGGAAACCTTAGTAAAAAGTATCACTGCTCCAGTGAGTGAGCCCTGCCTACCTAGCCACCAGGCCCTAATGCATGTTCCCAGAGGGGTTCCTCAACAACACAGTTTGAAAATAATAGTGTGATCTCTCAGACCCATCTGGTTCTAACACTGTACCCTTGTTTTTTTCTGAGGCAAACATCTTTTTTGGGGAAGGAAGGACAGCTGGGAGGAACTTGAACCAGACCATGACAGACGGGTAGGCTTCTGGCCTGCAGAGAAGACTTCAGAGCAAACAGCATGAGCACAGGTGGAAAGACAATGAGCAACGTGAATGAGAGGCTCCATGAGGCCACACCAGCCAGTGGGTGCAGGGTAGGGGCAGGGAAGGGGAAGCCCAGGTAACGGGAGGACACACTAGAGTGGCTGGCTTACCAAGCAGATCAATGTCAGGAATCCTCAGAACCTGAAATCCCTCCAAGCAGGCGGCCAGAGAAAAGCTGAACAGTCCTGGCCCCACTGTATACAGCCACAAGGTCATGGTCCTTCTGTCCTGACTACAGTGACCATGAGCCCCAGTGCTTAGCTCAAGAGCTATCAATATGTTGTTGTCAAATAAGTGACTCTTTTGAATCCAAAAATCAGGACATATGGTCTGCCACAAAGGTGTGTCCTTCAGAGGACAACAAAACAGAGTATTTAAAAACAGGATGGCTGCCCTGGGAAGGCTGGGGTGGAGTGGCATCAAGGTCTCACTGTCCTTCCCCACTGTCTAGGGAGAGTCTGACTCCTAGCAGTCTGCAGTACCCTGGGAATGACCAAAGAAGCCATTCTAAACAACAGTGCCACTTTCCTACCCCACAGCTGACTTGCTTAAACCCCAGCCTTGTTTCCAAAGAAGCCTCTAGAGGGGCAGGAAAGATTCTAGAGGCCTGAGACCCGAGAGCTGTCCGGGAACTCAGCCCATTTCCAGAGGGGCATGCCACCAGTCTGGAGGCACCAAGGCCATTGGGAATATCAGCTAGTGGCAAATGCAAGAACTTCACTCCCACTCAATGGTCTACACACATTTTGTAACCAAACTCTGTCCCAGAAATATTCTTTTTTTCAGGCACCATTTCCCTACCTGCCCATCACGAAGAGGTAATTAAAATGTCTCAAAATCACACCCAATCAGAACAGTGATGATCCCTTAAAGGAGAAACAACCATCTGGGGCCTAATTGTTCTAAGTAAGCTCAGTAACTGAGCTTACCTAAGAAGATTAGCAGACTGGGAGAGGAAGGAGAAGCAGACACTGCCTTAGAAAGGGAGTGGCTGGCTGTTTGGCCGCCGTGGTGCAGGCTCCAAAAGGCCCACTTCTGTTACTGAAAGACGTGGGAGTCTTGACCAGGCACAAGCTCATGTGTCATTTCCAGGGCTCCCATTCTTTGTCCCAGCCAGGTGTTATCCAGGACATGGCCTGCCTTGCCCAGGGTTATACTGAGTCAGCTGGAGGGAATCAATACCAGAGTTTGCTTGGAGCAAAGTTTGCATAGATCAACCTGTTTCTAGCTCACAGCCACCTGAATGGAGGACGATTACGAACCCTGTCAGGGCGATGAAGAACACGGGCTCCAAGAGGTTAACTGACTGGCTCAGGGTCACCCAGCTACAGGTAGAGTCTGGATTGAAGCCCAGGTGCGAGGCCATGCACTTTGTCACACAGCAGTGAACCTCATCATTGGGAGGCTGAAGGGTGACATTCTGGGGATAGAGGGACTCTCTCCAGAGAGAGCAGCTGGGACTGCCCTCCCAGGGCCAGGACTGACCTGTGAGCCAACAGGGAGCTGACATGCTGTTATTCTCCATCTTTATTCCCATCCCCTCAGGCCGCCACCTCAGTTCTAGGCCCCCGTGCCAACAGACCTGCTGGATGCCTGGTTAAGGTGCAGGGGCTGACCCAGCAGGTCTGCGGTGGGCCCGAGAGTCTATATTCCTCACACGCTCCCACGTGACACCCACGCTGCTGCTTCGCTGACCACACCTCAGGCAGCGACAATCTAGACTTGAGTCGACTTTTCTCGAACCCCCACCCCACCCTTCTTAACTTGTGCGATCACTGCCTAGCTGGAACTCACAGAGGCCTGGCATGTGGCTGCTACACATTTTGGGTTTGGGGCTTTTTTTGCCTTTTTTTTTTTTTTTTTTTTTTTGAGATGGGAGTGATTAAAGTGGTACCCACAGTGGACTATGAGGCAGAAAATGGATTCCCGGCATCTGTTTTCAGCTTGGCATTGGCCCTTTTTTTCCTCATTCACCTCTTGGCTGTCTGAACTAATTTATCTCAAAGGAGTCCGGCCGGAGCAGCGTGCTCTGAACATGTCCACTATTTCAAGTCCTTACTGGGAGGGGCTGCTATGCACCCGCCCCAGGAGAAGCAAATGCTACTGAGTAGGGAGGCCTCAGGCAGCAGGAGCACTAAGGACATGTGACTCTTCCGCTCAGACCCCTCCCTTGGCTTCCACCTCATTCAGAGAAAAGCCAAAGCTTAACCATGACCTCTAAGGCCCCAGGTGATCTGGCCTAGCCACCTCTCTGCCCTCATCAGGCCTCAGCTCTTGTCCCCTCCATAGCCTCGGATCCTATCTTAAATGCTGCCTTCCAGGTGCCCTCCCTGGCCACGTATTAAACCAGACACTTTTGTGGCCCCCACCCCCAGCCCACTCCCAAAGCACTGCTGCCTCTTCCCACTTGATTCCCCTCTGATACCACTTAGCATCATCTGGCAGCCTACAAATTTTACTTATAATATTTATGTCTCCCTGCCCCTTCCCCACTAGAATGTGGATTTCATAAAGTAAGGACATTTGTCATTTTTGTCTGTTTTGTTCACTGGTATATCCCCAGTGCCTACAACAGTGCCTAGCATGTAGCAGGTACTCGATACCTGTGGAATGAATGAATGAAGGGCCTACATACTAACAGGTCAGACTGATGAGCCCTGGGAGTCAGTTCCTCTGATCCTTGTAACAACCCCTGCAAACTCAGTCTTTTCCTCCCCATTCTAAGATGAGGAGACCGAATCTCTCTGAGTGATTAGTTAAGGAATCTGCCTGAGAATGCAGAGTTAGGCTCAGGCACCAGTCTGCCCAGTTCCAAAGACTGTTCTTTTCTGCCTGTGGCTGGCTGCCTTCAAACTGTCTTACTATGACAAAAGTGACGTTAACTCACTTTCCTTATTGTAACCAGCAAATGCTTTTGCTTAAGGATTTTCCCAAATCTGCCCAGAATCTGAGGTCCAGTTCACCCAAAAGGGTCTAGGGGGGAGTTGATGCTCTCAAAGCCAGGAAGAAATTCCACCACCAGACTCAGGAAGCCCCCCATCAGCCAAAGGAAGGGAAGGACCCTCCTTCAAACATTTCTCTGAACCCCAAAGAAGAGCCACAGTAATTCTGGTTTTGTTTCATCTTTTTCTTTATTTTATCTTGTTATGTTCCTGACCAATCTCTCTGACCTTTTCAAGTCGTCCGTGTGACCTTTTGCCAGCGATGGCAGTTACTAACCATGTGGGTTCTCGGGCAGAATCTATCTCTCATGAGCTTCCCAAAACCAAACCTGCACACAGACCCATGGACCACTGTGCCACACACAACTCACTCCCCCAAAAGCTGCATAATGACTGAGGCTCAAGCCCCAGGGACCAGGCCCTGGGAAGGAAGCCAAGTTTGTGGAGCTCTGAAGGTAAGATGGGCCTGGGCCACCAAAGCCCATCTAGAAGCCACCACAGTGTGAGCCGTCCCTCCTCCTCCTCAACTCATCACTCTCAATCCCATTACTTCGCCTGTTTTCTTCAAATCACTTCTCACTATGAAGCTATCCCATATATTGATTTCTGTATTTGCCATTGCCGGTCTCTTTAGAAGAGGTTCAGTACGTGAGGGCTGGAGCTTGGTCAGTGCTGCTCACTCAGCCCTGTTCTGTTCCCAGCACAGGTGGGCACGCAAATGTTGGCTGAATGAAGGAGTAAATAAAACAGAAAATAAGTGGGCTCTGAAGGTAAAGGACCAGGAGGCTTGCAAATGAACCCATTTAACCCTAACATCAACCTGCCCGGAAGGTATTTTATGCCTATACAGCTGGGAAGTGACAAAGTAGACGCAGGACTGTCCCAACTCCAAGAAGAAATGAGAAAATCCTGCAGATAAGGAGAGAAGAAGCAAGAGGACAAGCTGGTGAGCCTTAGAGGAAGGGCAGGGTCAAGCTGCCATCAGGGCCCATGGGCCTGCACACCATTTTCCTCGAATGCTTAATTAGAGAAGAGGCAACATTTTCTACTGAGCTGAACCCAGATAGGTCTATCTATGCCTCCCTCCATGCCCCTAGGAGAGTTATGGTGCCTGCATCCCACCCCCCCACCCCCGGCCTCCGAGGGAACCTCTGACCAAAGCAAGGTACCATAGTTGAGAATGTTCAAAATGAAGTTCTTACTTCAAAGCACTAACACCATAAAAGACACAATCATAAACCACTCTTGAACAAGACACTTGACATCCCTCTCCAATTCTGGGTAGTTTGAGGTTAGAAGGCTGAAAATAGCAAGATGTCCTTTCTTAGAGCAGTGTCTTCCATTCATTCATTCTTTCAATCGTTTGTTCAGCCAACATTTGCTCACCCAGCCTCGAGCTGCCAGGGATGAAATAACACAAAACCTCTGCCCTCTCATCAGTACATTGGTGCCCACAGTTTTGGCGGGGACTGAAAGACCAGCAAATATTAAAGATACTTGCTTCCAAAACAAATAAGGCCACGTGGAGCTGCGCTCTGAAATGGGATTTTGGATGCAATTTTGATTTGATTGGGTACAAGAACCAATTCAGTCAGCTGGGCCATAGACTAACTCCAAGCAGCAGGCTCCTACTCAAGGGCTCCCTCCGACCCCTTCCCCCTCTGGGCACCAAAACCCTAGGCCCCCCAACCCCATTCTTCAACCACATTCCCACCTCTCTCTACCATATGCTCTCTCTGACTCTCCTGACTCTGTTTCCCCTATATTCCCAAACCCAACCTCTCTAGGTCTACAGCTTTGACATTCCACTCTCTGAACCCCAGGGCACACATCTCCCCTGCCTTCATCCCCCCATACTCACCCCAAGTCTGAGCTTCCACCTGGAGCCCCTTGAACGTCATGTGTTTACAACCCATATTTCCCAGGGGTCTCTGTTCGACACCCCCCCCCCAGTACAGCATACGCACACCCTGTAATCCCCTGCACACTTCCCGGCCGTGCCCCGGGGGAGCACTCTCCCCCATCGCCCCCAACTTCTTAGGACCCGAAGGCCGCCAGGGCCCCTGGGACCTCGCTCGGGCAGCCGGCTCCTTGAGCCCCCGGACGCGCTGACCCCGCAGGAGCCCGCCCGCACGCCGGAACTCTGGGACGCGGGGCACTGCCCTGGCCCGCCGGCCGCCCGACCGCGTGACGCCCGGGATCCGGGCTTCCCAGGCCCCAGCCCCACGCACCTAACCGGCGCGGCGCCCGCGATCCCGGCCGCGCCCCTGCCCTCACCCAGCCGCGCCTCCCGGGCCCGGCCCGGCCCGGCCCGGAGGAGAGCGCGGTGTCCCCCGCAGCCCAGGCCGGCGCGCCCGGCGCCTACCGTTGGCGATGAGCTTGGCCGACAGCTGCTTGACGAGCTCGGGGATCCGCTCCCACTGGCACTCGGAGCGGCAGCGCTCGATCTCCGTCTCGAGCCGCGAGCCCGCCTTCCTGGTCGCCATCGCGGCCTGGCCGGGCCCGGCCCGCCCGCCCGCCCGCAGGCCCCGCAGGCCCCGCCGCCGCCGCCGCCGCCGCCCGGGCGCCCCCGCCGCCGCCTCCCGCTGCCGCCGCGGGCGCGGGCTCCGGCTCCCGGCTCCGCGGCGTAACGGGAGCGCCGGCTGGGGAAGGGGCGGGGAGGCGGGCGGCGGCGGCGGGCGGCGGCGGGGCCCCGGGCGCCGCGAGGAGCGGCCCCTGCCGGCCAGGGCCGGAGCGGCAAGCGGGCGGGGGCCGGGGCCGGGCTGGGGGCAGCGGGAGGCCGAGGAGGGGCGAGGTGTGGGGGAGGCCAGGGAGGGGAGGGAGGCCCGCGAGAGGGTTGTGGAGTGGGACCCGGGCGGGGGCTGGGTCGAGACCCGAGGGGGAAGGGCTGGGGGAGCGGGCGCTGTGCAGGCAGGTGAGGAGGGGCGGGGGTGAGGCGTGAGGGCCCCGCAGGCAGGATGGTCTGGGAGAAACTGCGAGGGGGCGGATGGGAATGAGGCCTAAAAGGCGCGGTGACCCTGGGGAAGGTCACCGACCAGGCAGAACTAGTGCGCCTGGGGCCTGGTGTAAGGCTGTGCAGGGGGGTGGGGGGGCGGGGAGGGAGGGGGTAGGCCTGCCTGAGCTTGTCCCGCCATCTCAGATTTCAAGTAGATCCCCTGGGCCTGGGTTGGCCGGTCCCCCTAAGCAGGCCCCCCAAGCTCCTGGGGACCTCAGCCCCCAACCAGATGAGGTGGGCGGGGAGTCCTCCATCTCAGGCCCGCACAGCACCTGCCCAGGGGCTCCCAACTGACTGCCGAGTTGCGCTGAGCCTGGCAAGGACTGCTAGCAGCTGAGATGCCCGCTCCCTTGGCGCTCTGAGGGGGATGCAGGGTCACCAGTGGGCTCCGCAGACTGAGAGCTGGGGGCAGGTGTCCAAGGTGTGCATTCTTTCAGTTACTTGATAACTATGTAGGGATTACCTGCTGTGTCCTAGCTACTACTTTAGATGCTGGCAATACAGTGCAGAACTGAACAGACAAAATGTCTGCCTTGGTAGAGCTTTCATGCCAGTCAGGGGAATAAATAAACAAAATAAAGTACTAAGTTAGAAAGTAAGATGGTTACTTGAAGAAACAGAGCAAAGTCGAATGAGGAGAATAAAGAGTCGGGGGGGTAGGGGGGAGATGTTGCAGTGTTCAATGGGATGTTAGCAACAGCCTCATGGAAGTGACATTTGATGAGGACTCAAACAGCGTGAGAGAGAGCCATGAGGCTATCTCGGGGAGAAGAGCATTCTTGGCAGAGGAAACAGCCATGCAAAGGCCCTGTGGTGAGAACATAAGACCAAAGAGACCAGAGTGGTTGGAGTGTGGTGAGGGAGGCGAGGTGAAACAGGAGAGCTCAGAGGTAGGAGGAGGAGTTTCAGTTCTTGGCAGGCCTTGTGGGCCATTATAAAGACCTTTATAAAGATCTTTATAAAGACATTACAAAGATCTAGAGAAGTGGGAGGCCCATGCAGGACTTGACCTATATTTTAGGACTATGACTATGGCTGTTGTGCTGAGAATCCTGCCAGTAGCTCAGGAGAGGGATGGTTGTAGATACACCGGGGTGATAGCTGGCACTGGGGTAACGATGTTGGATTCTGGACACGCATTCGAGGATGGAGCTCTGCAACACCAAGGGTGAGGAAGCACTGTCAGCAGCAGCATCGCCCCTTCCGGGTGCCTCACTCCAGCTTTCCAAGAGTTTCACGCAGGTTCGTCTACGTCTTATCTCCTCAGCAGCTGCAGGAGAACAGACCTTGTGGACTGCAGTTCACCATGAGGAAGCTGAAATGAGATACTGGATGTGAGGAGGGAAGGTTAGGAGATAACTTTTGCCATGACTAGCACAACCCTCAGGCACCCCCAACCTCAAAGTTTGACCCGAAGGGTCCAGATGCCAGGGACAGCCGCAGGAAGGGGTTATGTTAAAGTTTTAGCAGGGACCCTTTTGTACCTGGTCCCTTTGGTTCCACCAAGAGGGAAGAGGAGGAAGGGGAAAAGGAATCTTCACAGTAACTATTTCCCCTCCCTCTCAAAAGCCTCATATTCTCCTGTCAGCTCTCGCATGGAGATCTGTCTTTCTAGATGTTTGCCTGGAATGTTCTCTCCCCTCTGATCCAAGAGGGACATTTCTGTGCCTTCTTGGAGACTGAGGCCCAAGAGCCTAGCTCCATGGCTGACAGATCCTGTGGAACCCCCCAGAAGTGCTATCTCCCTCTGTGATAGGGCTCTGTAGTGACAAGTGTCACTCAGCCTCAGCCGCCACGCTGTGATGTGACCGCTGCTGTTTCTTCCATACCCCCACCAGCTGATAGGTTCCAAGACAAGGCCTCTGTCTTCATGAGGGCAGAATGGAGCCTGAACCCTGTCTCAGCAGGTGCTGCCTGGCCAGTGGCATTTAACCTCTCCGTCCCTCATCTGCTCACAGCTCTTCAGGTAGAACACCTACCCCCCACAGAGCTGGTTGAGAAGTCAGTGAGGAAATACAAGCAAAGCACTTGAAATTTACTACACCATAAGAATACAAAAAACATGAGCTCTCATTCTGCGTCTCTGTCCCCCTTGCGCCCACAGCATAGCGGCTTGAGTGAAAGAGTGAATGAATGAAGTGGGAGATCTCCAAGGTCTGGAATCAGCCTGCAAACGTTTTCCTTTAGGACTTCATAGAACAGTTAGAATCTGTGATAATGTCTGAGGCGTCCATCTTCACGGCAGGCCGCCCTGGGAATAGCAGACCCCAACAAAATACTCAAGGCCATTTGCTTGAGTCCTGAGGTCGCTGGGGCAGAGGTTTCAGGAGCGGAAGCTACTAAATATTGTCAGCCTGACCTGCCCAGAGAAAGAACCGCGCAGAGCCCTGGATGGGCCCCGCAGTCCCTGGACTCCGTCTCACCTCTGTACTGTTTTGGTCCTCACCCACGGCCTGGGCGGCTCTGACAGCTTCTGTGACCGCCCTGGAGGCATTCAAGAGGTGGCATGTGGAGAAGTTCCCCAGACTGTTTTCCAGGTAAGTTTACCTGCAGGTGGCATTCAGGGAAATTCAGGAGTAGGAAGTCATTGGTGCTAATAATAGTAATTAAGCCAACACCTTTTTTCCAGACACTGGTATTACAGGTTTGACAAGGATGTGAAAAATCACAGCCTGTAGGTCAAACCCAGCCCTGAGGCCTGCCGATGCCCAGAAGTGGAAGATGGCTCAGAGAGTATAACTCCTGCTAATCCCTAGAGCAAATCTGGTTTACCAGGAGCAGTGGGGACAGGCTAAAGGCTCAGAGCAAAGGTCAGTGCAAATGGGGGTGCCTCTGGGGCCTGGAAAACTCCTAGTCCCCTTCCCCCTGAAAGCCTGGGTCTCCTTTGCAACTAGAATAGGCGATGAGGGAGTAGCGAGGGAGGGCGCTTGAGGTCTGGGCTGGGGTGGGTTGGGGGAAGCTCTAGTGGCTTCCCTCAGCTTCTCTTCCAGGAGGAGAAGGCAAGAAGAGGGGCAAGGGCCCGTGCCCTGGACCTCCCTCATCCAGGAAGGCTCTTCTCAAGAGACCCATGTGGTCCTCCCCCCTTCCTCCTGTCTCTGTCCCAAGGTCACCTACTCAGGGAGGCCTTCCCCAACCACCTTATCTAAACCCACTCCCTGCCATTCCCTTCACTCCCTATCCTTCTGTTGTGTTGTGGGTTTTGCCTTCTTTCTTGATTTCTAGGTATTAATTCAGTGTTTATTGTCACTCTCCCATCACTCAAATGTAGGCTCCATGAGGGCAGAGGGTTTTGTGGGATTTTGTCGTTGGTGCTTCACAGATATTTGCTGAGAGGACGAATGAGTAGAAGGAAGGTAGTGGGGCTGCGCTGGATGGGTGAACTCGAGGCCTGGACTTTCCAGGAGACAGGCCCGCAGAAGTGGGAACCAGTCAGTGGTTCAGACTGAAGGGGCCGATGGGAATCCAGAAGGGGCAAAGGACCAAGGCCTCAGCATGCTGACAGAACGTCACTTCTAACCTTTGACCTGAGCATGCCGGGTGGAAGCCCCGGGAGGTGCAAGCCATGAGCAGCCACCGCAGGGCAGGGGCAGGCGGCCCTGCAGCCATGCCTGGAGGAACCTGGGAGGCACGCCAGAGCCTGTGGGCTTGGGGCTTGAGTAATGACCGCTGCCGTGCCTTGGGATGGTTTGTAATTATGAAATATTTAATACATACAAAACATATAATCAGGGGGCACCTATGTAATAAAATAGTAAAAAGAATACCAGGACTCCGCCTGTCAATCCCAGAGTTAACCACCATTTGGTCTTTGTGCTTATTATGCCCTCGCTTTGTTTCTGGAGCAGCCTTCTGCTGCCCCTGGGCTGTGAGTCCTCTACGGAGCCCAGCGTGCGATGTTGTTTGGTTTCATGCTCTGTAAAGATGCTGTCCTGTTCTGTAACTTGCTCTTTTTCTCTTGGTGTTCTTGGATTTCTCCTTGTTGCGGCCTTTGTTGAAGGCTGTGGTTCCTTCCTTGTCTCTGGTGTGCAGTGCTCTGGGGTGTGCTGGTAACATCCTTGTCAGTCCCCGTCAGTGTATCATCCCTCCGGCGCCCACACTGTGATGAACAAGGCCGCGTCCGTGCTGTTGGGATGAGCAGGGTTTCCAAGGATGACTCAACATGGCTCTGGGCCCCTCCCCCTTGAAGTGTCCTAAGGGGCTCTTGAGCTTCTTCCCAAAGGCCACCTGCTGCTGCCTGGAGTCATGGCTCCCGCTATAGGGACAGACGAGCGGGAATCTTGCAGCCCCACTGCGAACACAGAAGCCGGTGTGTCTAGTTTTCCATCTGTTGCCATCTGACAGGGCTAGCCAGATCGCCAGGGACAGGAAGCTGGCTGGTGGCTCAAGGAGGGCCTAGGCCTGGCATGACCTGTGTGTGGAAACCATGTGCCTAGGCTGCCCTTCAGCTTTAGCATGTCCCAAAGCACGTGGGTGCCCCAGGTGTCTGCTCCGCCCATTCCCACGAGTGAAGCTCACCAAAGACCAACGTGTACCCACCCCCCA